>NC_047658.1:141014532-141354532 GCF_011762505.2 Arvicanthis niloticus
ATCTGGCCATTCAAGCACAAAGTCAGGCTAGAGGAATCTTAGAAAAGAGGCAGGGCCTGTGGATATGGTCCATATACTTTCCCAGCTTGTACAATGTTCTGGGTTTGATTCCTAGTAATACATATAACTGGGTGTAATGGGATAGACTCCTAATCCTAGCACTAAGGAAGTACAAGTAGGAGGAGACAGAGTCCAATGTCACCCTCAGCTACTCAACAAGTATTTGTTATATACATACATATATGTATATGATGCATATGTATATGATGTATATGTATGTATATGCATATGTGTGTAACATATATACTAAATATATAACATACATTAAATATATAACACATATATTTGTAGTAATATCCAATTAAATATTTAATCACTTAAACACAGCAGTGGCAGTGTTCCTCCCTCCCCTCCCCAATATTCTAGGTTCGCGAATGAAAGACACACACACATACAGCTTTTATATTTTGATATGCCTAAAACAGCTCAATGGCTGGGTCACTTCCTAACCTCCACATGGCTAACCCATCTTCCTCTAATATCCTGAATTAGTACTTACTAAATGCTATATTCCATCTTTGTTGCCCTGGACCCAGTCAGGAAGCCCACATGACCCACTATCCTTCAGTTCCTACATGGCAGCTATGCTCTCTGTCCCGTACCTTCTCAGGCATGGTGTCTTTCCTTTCCTTCTCCTGGCACTGCGGATCTCCTTCTCCTTCTCCCCCAGTCTCTTGCCCAGGAATCCTAAATGTCCTGCCTCTGTCTGCCCTGCCCAACCATTGACTGCTGGCATCTTTATTTACCAATCAGAACCAATTGGGCACAGGGTTCCTCAGTGTCCAATGTATGGACATGCAGAATCTCATGCAACCAATATTGGGGGCCCATATTAATATAATACAAGCAGCCACATATATTAAAATGAGAGCCAGGAGCTGGGGAGATACATGGCTCAGTAGGTAAGGGCAGAATGCTCAGGCATTGAGGTTGTGAGTTTGGATCCTTGACACTCACATATAAGCCAGGTATGTAACACCTCTGTGACTCCTGGAAGTACTAGAAGGTGGGGACAGTTGACTCCTCAGAGCTCCTGGGCCAGCCATTCTAGCCAATTGGTGAGCTCTGGGATCAGTGAGAGATCCTGCTTCAAGTTATAAGGTGGAAATCCATAGTAGATGATGCCAGACATCAACAATGTCCTCCAGAAGCACATGCCCATATACACAGGTGTGCACATACATGTGTATGCATATGCATAACAGACACACATATACACTATACACACACTATCTCTTCATCTCTTCATCTATCCATTCATCCATCCGTCTGTCTATCTATCTATCTATCTATCTATCTATCTATCTATCTATCTATCTATGAGCCAGGCACAAGCTACTTACTATAGCTTTTACTCTCCAGACACCATTATCTTTGCCAATGCTGAGTGACTGGCTGTCTTAGGTCTCCACTCTCTTAGATCACACCACCTTCTGTGGTAGATCATACTAGCATGCTGGTGGCCTTTACTGTCTGTTTTTTTATTCCAATGCAGGGTCTCTTACTGAACTTTGGGTTCACTATTTTATTTTTTTTCATTTAGATTATGGCCTGCAAGCCCCAGAAACCCTATTCAACAGATACAGACACAGACAGACAGACAGACACAGACAGACAGACAGACAGACACACACACACACACACACATCAGTTCTGAAGTACAGGACATACACACACACACACACACACACACACACACACCAGTTCTGAGGTACAGGAGACCACAACCATACCTAGCTTTTTACATAGGTGCTGGAGACTCAGACTCAAGTCTCTGTGTTTGTCCACCAAGCTCTTTTATTCTCTGAGTCCCCGACACAGGACATGATTTGTATTCTGATTGCACTCTTCACGCCAGTCACTTTCTCTAACAGATTTTAAATTTAACCAACACTTTCCCACCTTTTATGTCTAACATGTTTTCTTTCAAAAGTTAAGTTGTTCAAATCTATTGAATAGCTGAAATGCATTTGTTACAGGATATTTGATCACACTTTGATTGAATTGTGTTATTTACTAAAAAGCCCTGTTTCTAGTTGTGGCATGGCTCAGCCCTTAGGACATGCCTTTAATCCCTCTGGCTAGAATATTGACTCACTCATTAGTACACACCTTTAATCCTAAACAATGAAGGTAAAATTAGCTTGTAAAAGTTTAAAATGTAGTTAGTTTGCAGAATGTTTGAAAATGATTTCTAATTGAGTGGTAGACAAAGTGACAATTCAGAGAAAGATTTGACAGAATATGATATGCCTAACTCTCACAAGAACGGAGAGGAAAGGGAAGCTGCTTAAGAAAAAGAAAAAGAGGTAGGAGGCAGACAGTTTTCCTGGGACAGTTACACAGAGACGAGTTGCAGAGTGAGAACAAGCTCAACAGAGGTGAAGGTAGAACGAGCCAGGGAATGAGAAGGAGCCAGTAAATTAGAACAGATTGCTAAAAGTTAGTGTGAGACCAAGCAGAGTATTTCAGGAGAAGCTGAGAGAAGCCAGATTTAATCAGTCATCTTGGAAAGAAGTTTGAGCCAGAACAGCCAGTTTGAGTTGAATCAGCCATCTAGAACTCAGAAGGATGAGCTTATTCAACAGTAAGCTCAGAGGCTGAAAACATTCTAGGCCTAGATTAGATTGTACAGAGGCTAGAAGCTTCCAGGACTAGGCCTAGGTTAGTAGACAGAAACAGTAAACCTCCGAGATTACAATTACTACAAGAGAATAAAAGTTATTTCTACATGTACAGATTTGATTATGTTCTATTATGCTGCTTTATGTTGTTAGCAATGCTATATAACAATAAAACTCTGATTTCATTGGAGTAGCCTCCGCATAAGGAGAAGCCTCTTATCTCTCATCCTCCTCACACATTCTTGTATATGTCAATCAGCCTACCTGAAGAGTTCCTATTTGAAAAACAACTCAACACAATTAATATGTTAATACCATATTACCTAAACCCAAGATGTCAAGTAAATATTAGTTGAAAAAAATTTTTCATTTTCCATCAAGGGCCTGCTGCATATAGAAATGTTTCCTAGAGCAAGTTTTTTTCTTCCTAGACTAAGTTTCAATAGTGAATAGCTTCAAATTTAATTTCCAAGCTCTCTTGAGCTATAGTTCATGATTTGCCATTGAAAAACCTGATCTCTTTAGTGGGAATGTGATCCAGGACAGTTTGTAAATGGCAGCGGGGAAGAAGGCTTCAGACATTTGCAAGTCTCATCTGGTACATAGGACACAGAATGTCACAGTTATAAAATTGTCTGAGAAGCAGGAAAAGGACACCCAAGTAAATCTCACACGTGGAGAAATGTCAAATGTGCCCACAATTTCCGTTCTGAAAGTTTCTTCCTGTGTTGAGTGGCTCAGGCTAAACTCCCATAGCTATAACTGAAAGTGAAAAAATCATTATTTCAGCATAGATCAGTGGCTCTCAATGTTTTTATGAT
This sequence comes from Arvicanthis niloticus, assembly GCF_011762505.2. Taxonomy (NCBI): domain Eukaryota; kingdom Metazoa; phylum Chordata; class Mammalia; order Rodentia; family Muridae; genus Arvicanthis; species Arvicanthis niloticus. The sequence goes on from NC_047658.1 coordinate 141,018,038, forward strand.
CTCAGAAGTTCTTTAGATTTTTATTTTTCTTTACAATGCCAGGGTAGGAACAAGCCTAAGCCCTTACATGAACTAGGTCAGTAAACTACCAAAATCTGTAGTCCCAGCCCTGTTTTCTATCTCTTCCTGGGCCAGTTTGAGAAATAGCTGGATTTTTCTATCTGTATCTGCATTGAAATTGGGTCAACGCCACACACAGAGATCTAGAACTCTCTACTGCAAACTAACGAGAGAAAACGAGCGAAACTGTCAATCACTGCCTTTGTGTTTTCATGAAAATCCTTTTGAGCTTGTTGACTAAAAGCATTTCATGAGCTCCCCAGACACAACTGAAATTACTGCAAAAACACAACTGTAAGAACACATGCTTTCTAAAGGATTCTCGTTACGTCCCAGCACCGTTGGGTGTTTTGGTGTTTGTCTTTCTCCTGAGATTTGACATTAAACAAAAAAACCAGAGCCAGGAAAGTCTAAATCTACAACCAAGTTCAAGGACTCCAGCCTGTCTGGAGCCAGAAGTAGGGCTGCCAAGAAACCAGTGCTTTCTGTACATACCTCAAACTACTGCAGTAGTACATAGACAACTTAGCATCCTGGATGATGCAAATGCAGCCCTGCATACTATGTACTGCCAATTCCAAGAAATAAGATCTCAGAAACAAGGAAATTAGAGACCAATCCAAGTTCTTGGCATGACTGCTCACTAACTAGACTGCAGATCTCTGTGTTATAACCAGAGGCAAGAAGAGACCTTTTGGGTTTGAGTACCAACAACACTCCCAGGCTGTTCCACAGCTCAGGACAGATCATCTCTGATGTTGTGGGACAAGAAAAACCTTCATCTGTCTGTATTGCACATCCAGTGGGACTCACTTGTCATCAGTTGGGAAATATTGAAATATAGTGTTGCTCAATGAAGCAATTTAGGGTGCAATGTCTTGTTTCTGTAAGTGCCAGCATCTGAGCAGATGACAAGGGAGTCATATCCCTTAATTCATGGCTCTTGCTGATAGCATGTATTTGTTTTTCTTCTTTCTTCCTTTAAGGCTCCTCTCATTTCTTTTTTTTCTTCCTAAGTAATTGTAATCCATCCCGTATGAACCAGGTACTGTGACAAGCATAGCTTTACCAGGCTCTGGGTGCCAATTTCATTTACTGTTTACCTATTAAATTCTCCTTCCTGAATAAAAGAAAGTCATGAACTTTATAGAAAAATTGAAAGTGTTATTCCGTATAAAGCAGGCAATAGCTGTCCTGATGAATACTAGGATGTAATTTTGATCAATTCTCCTTGAGCTTTTCTGTATTTTTACACACTTGATAGTACGTGGATAGCAATTTTGCGTCCCGTTCCACTCCCAGAATTCTGAGTTGCTGGAGTTATAGGTCTGCAGATTCCAATTTCCCCTCTCTATCTCTTTCTCTTCCTTTTTCCTCAATTTCTCCCTAGATTTGTGGATTTTGGTTAATCTTGAGATTAAATCTTTTTAAATGGAAGAAAACCATACCATAGATTAACATTTGAAATCTAAGAATAAAAATTTTAAACTTTTGTAGTACCTCTTCATAAAGTTCTTAAGTCACCCCCCAAATTGTGGCAGACTCTGAAGCTGTTTCCACCTAGCTTAATCAGAAAGGACACCACACTGCATCAAACAGGTGTGGAAGCTGGCAGGCTGGCATCAGAATAGGGTTTACTTCTCCAGCAGCCCATTTAGACATCACTGGCCCCGCCTATGTAGGACTGTATCACTGTCACCTCTGAAGTTACAATCCTTAGACACAAAGCCCCTCAACAGGTAATAGAACTATTCTAAACTTCCTTAATAATAAAATCTAGTTTTAAAGCCAGATAGGAACCCCCGAGTGATTGAATTTATCACATGTAGTGTCCTGCCTGAGGAAGATGAGGACATAACATACTGAGTCATTTTGACATTTACGGAAAAAACCTAATTCAACATTTATTTATTTATTTATTTATTTATTTATTCATGACCGTGTGTGTGTGTGTGTGTGTGTGTGTGTGTGTGTGTGTGTGTGTGCACGTGCATGTGACAGGAGTGAGGTTTTTCTGTCTAGCATGTGGGAGGAATAAAACTCAAGTTGTCCAGCACAACAGCAAGCTTGCATCTTTACCCTCTGAGCCATCTTGCCCCAAATGCTATTTTTGTTTTGAGACGAGATTTTTCTGTGTTGGCTGCACTGACCAAGAACTCCCTTGCTCATCAAAATTCAGATTTTTAAGTCTAGTCAGTTCTCCTAGCTCAGTCTCCAATGAGTTGGAACTAAAGGAATGCGCCACCCTACTCTCCTTTTAAAATAGACTTTGGATGCTAGGTAGTAAAATCTGCAATCAGCCACGATTATAAACACATATATGGAATTAAGAATGTGATTGTTTTTCACTAGTATCACTAGTATGTAGATTGCCTAGTACACAAGGAGACTATCCAGTCTAGAACTTCAGACTCAAATATCCACCAAATCTGAAGTGCATATTCTGGAGTCACCTCCTAGTGGGTGGACCATGCTAAAAAATGTTTTTGATGAACATTAAAAATCTGAATTTTGACGTGCTAGGGATGTTGCTCAAGGTGAGAACTCATCCTCTGCACACTTGAAACTCTGGGTTTAATCCCTCTGACAGCAAATGAATACAATTTAAAGACTTGAATATTTGTGGAATTTCCTGGTTTTGTTATTTGGAACTTAAATACATACATACATACATACATACATACATACATACATACATACATCACCATCGCCCATTGAGAAACCAAGGCCGCAGACTGCCTTAGGCAATGGAAGCTTATTTTCAGACCTCAGTAGGGTGGCATCCCCTTAGAAGGGACCGAGGGCGAATTAAACAGCTCAGAAGGTGGCAGAGTCGGGGTTGCAAGTTTGCTTTCCAAAGGTAAAGCCAACCAAGACAGCCAGTGTGCCTCACCCCACTGTAGTGTTTCTTCCACTTGGAGCTGGGTCCCCCACGCCAAAGCTGAAGACCTCCAGTCTCATCAGTAGGAGCGGTGTTCTTAAAATGGTGAGTTGGTACTGTCTGCTCCCTCAAAGAAGCAGCTTCTGAGATTGTCTTACTTTATCACACTCACTGTGACAAAGCAACAGGACAAAAATTAGGGAGGAAAGGATTTACTTCACTTCCCCAAAAAATAGGGAGGAAAGGATTTACTTCACTTCCCCAGCACAGTCCAGTTCCTGAAGGATGTCAAGGCAGGAACTTAAACTGGGTAGGAATCAGGAGGCAGGACCTGTTGTTGAGGCTGGACCTGATGAGGGAGGGAAGGCAGGGGGTGCTGCATACTGACTTGCTCCCCTTGGCTTGCTCAGTTTACTTTCTTATAGCACCTAGGATTACCTGTCCAATGGTGGCACCACCCACAATGGGCTGGGCCTTCCCACATTAATTTGTAATTAAGAAAAGGCCCTCCAGGCTTGCCTAAGCTCCCCCTCTCCCATCTTGTGAAGGCGTTTTCTCAAATCAGGTTCTCTCTTCTCTGATGGCTCTATCTTGTGTCAAGTTTCCATAAAACTTGCCAGCACAGATGTTAAATCAGAATGGATTCTCTCCGCTACCTGCATTCTTTCTCCTTGTCCTCCACACTCTCCGATTTACAACATACCTTCTACTACTTTGCAGCCGAGTAAAAGTCACATTTTTATTTGTCTCTATCTTATTCATGGAAAACGTATAAGATGCAGCTTTTATACTCGGGGCTGTAGTAAATATGGATCATTGTGCTTACTGTGTGTCTGGCTCAGGTCGAGGGCCATAATAAAGACACTGCATTATGCTGAAGATATAGTAATGGCGAGGGGCTTTCTGTTTGTTCCTAGTTCAAGGTGAGGAGAGGCAGAGTGTTTCACAGCAGGAGTGCTTAGTCACAGTTAAATCTCAAAATGGGATTCCTACATAAGCTGTAACCCTATATCTAAGCCACGACATTGGCAAACCTAGCTTCATCACCGCTCCTATGCTTTGCAGTTGAGTCGCTCAGTCATTTCCCCAGCTTCTAGGCGAAGCTGATGATTTACTGGGCTGTCCTAGGTCCAACCTAGGGCAGAGAGCGAGCATGCCGGTTGCCCGGGGGTTAAATGACAACCATTTCCATCTGGCCCTAGGCCATCCGCTGGGTCCCGCCACCCTGGAGATTTTTCTGCAGCACGTGGGAGGCTGTGGCTACAGAGGGGGCGGAGGCAAAGGCTGAGGCCGCACCCAGGGGCCGGGGAAGGGGGAGGGGGCGAACTATCTCTGTGACAATTCCATTCCCTCCGTTGCTGCGGCAGAGCGCCCCGCCACAGATCCAGAGGCCATTGGCCCGAGAGTTGATTTGCAAGGGCGCTGGGGCTGTCCCGCAAGAAGAGCGCACCCAAGCCAAAGAAGGCATTAGAACTCGTCCGACCAAGAGCAAAGAGAACCCAGAAACCCGGACCAGACCAGCCTGCGAGCGCCTCCCAGCCTGGTGCCTCCGTCACCAGGCGCCCGTGCCTTGCGGAGCAGCCACCGCCGCCCGGGCTGCAGAGGCCACACGGATGCCCGAGCCACGCGGCCCGCGCGGGGGCAGCCGCCGCAGTCGCCATCCCACACAAGCTCCGGACGCGCACGACTGCTGGTGAGTGGCCGCGCACGTGTGCCCGCTGGCCCCGAGGAACAAGGAGGTGACCGGTGGCTTCCTGTCGCCCCAAGGTCCCCGCCCCCACGCGCCCCTCTCCCGCTCAAGGGTTAGCTTCTTCTCGCTGGGGAAAGCGGAGACTGTGGTTCCATGGTCTCCGGGCCCCTCCGGGCGGTGACCTGGACCCTGCTGCGTGAGCTGTTCTGGTTCAGACTTGGGATGCATCCTTGCAGATGATGTCAGGATTCTGAGAGCCCACCTCACTGGTTTGGCGTGGGGCTCCACGTCGGCTGCGCCGGATGTCAAGGAGGGAGGGGCGAGAACGGGTAAAGCACTTTCATACTAGAGGGTAAAGGGGAGGAGAAGACTTTCTAGATCTTGCATTGATGCCGTTTAGCCTCGTGAGACATATTCTCTTACTGGAATAACTTGAGTGCTTGCTGGAAGCCTCAGGGAAATGCGCAAACGGATGCAATGTTATTAAAACATAATTTTCCAAAACTCTTAGAAACAACTGCTGATAGTCTAGAGTCCAAAATTGAGATGTGAGGAAAAAAAAAAAAACACAATGAAGCAGTAATTCAAGAAACAGAATCTGATTTAGAGGATTGGGGGAAAAAAATCTCTAGGTTTGGTGTGAGGGGGAGGGGCCGGTCCGCCTTCCCGAAATGAGTGTTTGGTCGCTAGTAAGCCCTGGTGAGCAAGCCGCTTTCCAAGCATCCTGCTACCTACGAAAATCAAACGAAGTCTTGAGTTTCAAAAGTGTTTCCAGAAATAAGGTTAATCCGAGCTCTGTCAAGGTCAATGCAGACTCGTGAGAGCAGACAAACATTAGCACTTGAATGTTTGACTTCCGGTTTCAATTTGTAAGTTGTATTTGTTTCCAGACCTGTTTCAATGGGCAGTTTTTTGTATTTCTGGCGGATGCTAATTTGAATTTTATGAATGTACTCTGTAACTAGACTCTGCTGGGCATTTAAAAAAAATCCACTGTAAATATGTATTCATTTAAAACACGCTAATGTCTGAGCTGTAGGCGGATCCTGCTGCGACCCTTTAATACAATTCCTCATGTTGTTGTGACTCTTCCCCAACCATAAAATTGTTTCGACTTCATAACTAATTTTGGTACAGTTGTGAATTGTAATGCAAGTATTAGTGTTTTCTGACAGTTTTAGGTAACTCCTGTCAAAAGGTCAAAAAGTCATTAGACCTACAAAAGGTTGAAAACCTTTGCGTCAGAGCCGCTTCATTCCAAGGCAGGGGACGGTATTGGAGTCATCCAGGAAAATTAATTGGATGTAAATTGTCTGTTCCATTCATCAATAGCAGAACGTGTAGCTCATGGAAACCCACTGTTGAGTACACCTCAGCTGTAATGGGTGCATCAGCTTTTTCTTGGGAATTTTAGGAAGAATTTTCTTATTTTCTTAAGTAAAATACACATCTATAAAGGCAGATTCTAAATCCTTTATGCATTTCTTAGGGTGGCTTGGAGAGCATAGCGAGGAGCCTGGTGTTCTGTGGGTGTGCTGAAGGGTGTCTTTGGGGTTGGTTGCTAACAGGCTTGATACGAAGTTAAAGAGTTGTTAATAATAGCAAATGCTTTCTCCTTTCAGCTGGGTAAGACCCTTACTTTCAGAATTCTTTCTGGTCTGCTTTTAAGAACACAACAATCTAGGGAATAATAAGAAAAGACTGATCGTCCTCAAATTAACTTTTTAACTTGCAAAGAGATTGGCTTCATTGTTACATATGAATCATTATACTGTTCTTATTAGCTCCTTACACCGCCCTTTCCTCATGGTCTCCTGTTCCCCTTCATCCCCATAGTTCCCTTTCTGCCTTAGGCCATGTGGATTACTGTCCTGTCCTGTCCCTCCTCCCCCTTCCTGTTAAATACACAAATAGACTTCTTTCTCCCTCTCAGGTCCCCTTTTCACTTTCGTATTCCCCATCCCCCCACCTCTCTCTCTCTCTCTCTCCACACACACACACACACACACACACACACACACACACACACACACGTGTATAAACTGAAATCTAGAATCTGCACACAAGAGAAAATGTACTGTTTGTCTGAGTCTGGTTCATTTCATTTAACATAGCGACCCATTTTTTTATTGTTGTAATTTCATGTTTACAGCTGAATAAAAATAACACTACAGTTTCACTACATTGTCTTCATATAGTTATGCATGGATGGACATCTAGGCTGATAATTTTTGCTCAAAATTATGAGAGGAAGTCATGTAGATGGCCTTGAGTCTATGTCAAGTGCTCTCTTAGCCATCGTTTTTCAGTGAGGGACTTTTTCACATATTTATTTCGTGTGTGTGCCCATTAAGAGGACAACTTTGGGGATTGGTTTCCTTCTTCCACCATCTGGATCCTGTGTATTTGACTCAGGACCTCAGGCTTGGTGCAAGTACTTTCTACATACTGGACCAAGCTTGGTCCAAGTACCTTTTACACACTGGTAAACCATACTAGTTGACTTTTTAATCGACCCACTGGGTATATGTGTGTTCTATTTAATCCAGTAATTTTTTCTTGACCTCCTTAAGGACTTATAAGTTATTTCTGTTGAAACTATGAGAAATGACTCATGATTACTGCTGAAAATACCAGAACCAGGTTTCCATCCCTTAGGACTGATAGGTTTCAGCTGTCCAATAAATAGTTGTCAAATGAGTAACAGATTCTAGAATGTCTTTGTCTTACCAACCTAACTTACATAGATTCTTCTGGTATTGATTTTCTTTTGGACGTAACTTTATATGAACCACTAAACACTGCATCAAATCAAAGTCAATATATTCAATGAAAAAGATCAGCTCAATGGAAGAACCAATACTTATTGTTCTAAAATGGTGGTTCTCAACCTTCCTAATGCCACAACCCTTTAATACAGTTCCTCATGTTGTAGTGACCCCCCCTCCCCCAACCATAAAATTATTTCATTGCTACTTTATAACTGTAATTTTGCTACTGTTATGAATTGTAATATAAATATCTGATATGCAGAATATTTGAGATGTGACCCCCCCTTTTAGGATTGTTCAATCCCAAAGGAGTCAAGACCCGCAGATTTAAAACCACATAAAACACCATATTGGTACCTGCTGACATCTCCCAGCTCCCTGGATATGTAAACTCTCCTATTGGACTGTGTCCTGTTGAACTATGCCCTATTGGGGGCTTATTTAGAAATCCTGAGCTGACATCACAGGGTTCCGTTCTTGAATAATCTGGATGGAACTACATTGGGATGTGGCTTTTGTCAGAGATTATTTGCATTTCTAAGCAAATCCACTGAATGGCTAGAACTGTCCTTCCTCTCTGTAGACCAAGTAGAGAGGCCAGTTTAACGCTTGGCAAGCTGCTCAGTTTCTAAAGCACACATCTTTCTATTCTCTTTCTAATTTTTAAATTAAGTCCATGTTATGTTTTGACTATTGGAGTTCTTGGCTTAGAGACATTAATTCAGATGGATGGTTCTTTCATAACCCTTATTTATGGAACAACCATCCTTTCATCCAAACACCAGTGAGTCCCATGATTCGTCCAAGGTACTCTTTTGGAATGTTAGAAGTTTATCTACTTGTTGCTGCAGTTCTGACTTTCCATTAGTGGTCATTAGCAATTCTCTCTGTGATTCCAGATCTAATTTCAGGATGGAAGTTAGAAAGCTACCAGAATTGACCTAGATAATAATACTGTATCGTTTAACGATAATGCAACAATTATTTTCTATGTTCTTCCCTTTATATGCTTCTCTGAAGAGGCTTCTCTCATTCAGGATAAAAATGAGCCACACCTCAAAATGAATCGTAAAAATAAAATTGCTTCTCACAGTTTTCAAGTAACAGCACCACTTTTCTCTGCATAATAAAATACGTTTTTTTTTTTGTTTTTTTTTTGTTTTTTTTCTGGATTTTAATTCTATGGGTTAGACATGGCAGGTTCCTTGACAGAAGTAAGTGGTAGAGGAATCTTTCCATAAGTGCATTCTGGCAATTTCAGAGAGTGGGTTAAAAAAAGCAAAGAGGACGTGGTGATCTGGTGCTTGGCAGCGACAACCTGGCCCAAGATCCTTGGGACACCACGATAAAGATGTCAGATGTCAGAATTCCAGTCAGTAACATGGTACACTCTTGTTCAGGCACCACTAGTTGATCTCAGCATCCTTTTCTGCTGAGCCCTGGTATAGCTTCAGAACCTTGCAAAGTTTGGGAAGTATTTAACAATAGATATCAGTCACTGATATCTCAAGGATGATGGGTTGATTAGAAACACAAATTTATTTTGTTATTTCCTAGTTGTGTCATTCGGGAAAATGCTCATTTCTTTGAGGCTTAGCTTCCTCATCTTTCAATTGGGTGTTTAATTTCTATCTCCTAAGAGTTGAATTGGAAGACATGAATAAGGAGGTGTGTAAGTAAACAGGGTCTGGTACAAATGAGCAGCCATGTGTGCTTGTTACTTTTAATGTTCATAAAGCACCTACTCATTGCAGACACCTTTTTGCATATTTACAAATTGAAGTACGAAGGAGCCAGGTATAGTGTTAAGTGCCATAAGCTAGTTGGGGACAGAGCTGGAGTCAAACCGAGACTATCTGATTCCAACGCCTGCTTTCTTTCCATGTGTGTTTCCCTGTCCCCTCATATTGCATATTGACTATAGAGACACTGACAAGTACAGTATGTGCAGTTCTATCCTCATGGAGCTTCATAGCTCGTAATTCAAACATAGACTCGGCATTTCCCACTTAGAATTGGTATCCAGGTTGTGCCTATAATTTTGGAGGGCAATTTTTCCTTGATGTTTTAGTATTTGATAAATGTTGTTTTCATAGAACCATTAATGGAAACTCCATGGAATTTACAAGAGTAACCCCAGTAATGGGGGACACGGGGCCTGAACTAGCTAGCCATCTTCTGTAACTAAGCAAGGCCTCAAGTGAAGGGGCTGGAACACTAATCCAGCCACAAAATCTTTGACCTACAGATCTGCCTGCAAAGTGTGCTGCAACCAGAGCCCAGATCATCATCAGAGGCCAGAAAAACATAATCCAGCAACTGGTGGAAGCATAGGTAGAGTCTCACAGCCCAACATTAGGTGGAGCTGAGGGAGTCCTGTGGAGAAGGCAGAAGGAAGGAAGGATTGGAGAAACTAGAGGGGTCAGGGACACAGAATCAACTGATCTGGACTCATGGGACCTTGCAGAGATAAAGAAGCCTGTAGGGGACTGACCTAGGTCCTCTGCACATATGATATGGCTGAGTAGCTTGGTGTTCTTGTGGAAATTGAAGTGGGAGAAGAGTCTTTCTGTGACTCTTTTGCTTACTCATGGGATTCCTTTCCTCCTACTGGGTTGTCTTTCCTAGCCTTAATGTAATGGTATATGCCTGGTCTTACTGTAGCTAGTTATGCTGTGTTTGGTTGATGTCCCTGGGAAGCCTTGCTCTTCTGTGTGGGGTGTGGGGGAGAAGGTGGATCTGGGAGAGAGAGGAGGTGCTGGGGGGAGACTGAGGTGAGGGGAGAGGAAACTACAGTTGGGATATATATGAGAGAAGAATACAAACATTTTTTTTTTAAAGAGAATTCTAACACACACGTATGTGTACATGCTAGCCTTGAGTCCATTTATGAAGATCAGAACATAACTGTTTTTCTTTTCCACTTTCTAGATTTTACGGATCAAACAGAAGTCAGTACATGTAGTAGCAAGTACTTTTACCAACTGAGCCCTCTCCCTGGTTCTAATTTGTGTTTTTACCTTTGCTTTAAAATGAGTTCCTTTTTTCTTTTCTGCTCCATGAAGTTGGCATACACAATATTTACATTTGCCTTCGTACTCAGTGACTGTGCCTGAGATAGGGAAGAAAGACACGCTTCTTCAAACGTGCAGCGGGTCCTGAGTCCAGTGTAATTGGCTGTCAGTATTCCGAGGACCTCTGTGACATCTACCTCTCTCCGTGGTCCAGAGTCTCAGAAGCTTCCATTCTCCAAGCACAATGCAGTGATGAATATATTTCCATTTTTAAAATCTAGCTTGTGGAGTGCAGAATGTTCTGGAGAGAACACGGGCGAAGTAAATAGCTGTTCTCTGGCTTCCTTGAGTAGCTGCATCTAGCTCTCGGAGTCCAGATTTTAATTGTTGGTGGGGAGATCCCTGAGGCAGTGAGAAGTGAGAGTTGTCAGCTCCTTCAGATCTTCTCTAGGTGGGTCTTGTCTGCCATCACTGACTTAAGCACTTTTTCAACATTGCCTTGAACCTCGTAAGTTTTGTTCTTGTAAGTTACTTTGAGAAGTGTTAGCTAATACCCAGTCTTCAGTTTGTTTTTGTTTTAGTGCTGGGATTGAACTCTGGGACTCGTGGATGAAGCACAGACTTGATTGCCTGAGTTCTGCACTTCCAGTCTTGATGTTCTGTCTCACTAAAGCGGCTGTGAGTTTTTCCTGATTTTGGATAAAGCTTCTCAATAAATGACGGATTATATTCTTGAAGGCATTTTAAATATCACCTCTATCTTTTGATTTAGATATTCCTTCATTTAACCAAACTTTCATTTCTTCTTAAAGAAACTCTTCAATAAATAGCTCGAGTTTTAGCTAGACTGCAGATGACAGAACTTGAGATTTGGTGAATGTTTGGTGTTTTGGTTTTTAAACATTTGCCATAACTAACGCTTCGACAGCATCTCAGTTGAGCCGGAGAACTGGCAAAGGTTCCTACGAGAGGTAACTTTAAGTGAGCCACCACCGATTGTCACTTTGGTGATTTGACTTGGTGATTCATTGGGTTCATTTGGAAACAGAATGCCAGGATGACTTGTTTTGACCCTTTCTGGCTCCATGTGTGCTGACTTCCTGTTTTGCATTTGCCTGTGTTGACAAAGAAGCCCTGGTACCTGTCCCTTTTAGAACACTATATCTCAAACTCTAATGGCCAGGCACCTCTAATTAAAACCAGAAGGAAAACTACATTTAGTAATAGGATTGTGGTTGAATTGCTCTTATCTACGGAACCCATGATTTCATTTTTCTGAGACAGGATATTGTTCTGTGTCCTACCACTGAAGTTGTCTTCCCTAATATCATCGCTGTGCATTCTGTGAAACCTAAAGAACTACATGTTGTCCAGGGTTCTTGCTTCAGTATAATGGTGGATTGATTCTAGTTCTTTTTTCCTGTCTGTTTTGTCCTCATAGGGTTGTTTTTAAATTGTTCCATACATTTTTTTTTTCTCTAGCTGTAAAAGATTGAAGCCAGGAGATGGAATGGAATAGGAGAGGCCTGGAAAGGGCACTGCTTGTGTGGGTGTTCTGCGTAGGAATATGGCTCACCGAGTTTATGCAAAGCTTAAGTATGTAAATAAAATTAAAGTTAACTTGGAATTGGGTTGCTGTAGAACTTTGCTTTTCCAGTTAGCAAAAAATCAAGATGTAATTGTTCAACAGAATATAACTGACTGTCATGTTCTAATGACACATATAGTCAAGTTTCTTTCATCAAGTATTGAATGACTTAGTATTGAATGGTAAACTGCAAATTAGTTCAAACAATGGCTTCCATCCTACCTAGATAGTTTCTCTGTGAGAAGGTTGGGGTGGTGTCTGGCTGCCTCTGTCTAAAAGTCTTTGCAAAAGGTTTGGATGCAGGTAGTTAGTCAGACATAGAAACACAACTAACAACGAAGTCTAATTTTATATCCAGATAGTTAATTCTGTTTTTATTTTTGAGCATGTATTCCTTCTGACCGACAAATACATTTTCACGTAATCACAAACTGTATTACTACCATTAGAGCACCGTTCATGTTCTTGGTGTAATACCTGAATTTAGGGGGAAAGCGGGTTATTGTTGTTCTGTTGTGTTGTGCTCAGAACCCCTCAGTGTTAATGGGAGTTTGTAGAGATAGGTCAAATGTCCTTCTGAATGCCCAGCATTCAGAGGTAGGTTTGATCAAAGAAAGGCGGCAGAAAATGTAATAAGGACACAAATGGTTTAAATAATGCATGAGAGAGGAGAGGGCCAGACCAAGAGGGCCTTCAAGAGCTGGTCAAGGTGCTTGAATCTTCTCTGATCAACACAACTGCACAATTTTGAACAAGGGATGGGCATAATGTGATGCAAATAAGTATATTCCTCAGCTTGAGCCACGTAGTGCTTCATCTAGAAACAGAGAAAACGTTGAGCAAATATAGGCTTGTCACCATAAAGGCAAACAGGAACATGGGTAAGGAGGGGGATCTGAATTTAGTAGCACCATCTTTAAAGAGCTTGCAGTAGGGTTCTCTCTCCAAATCTGTGTTCACAAATGTCCACAGCCAGGAAATTGCTCTTTCAGGCAATTGGAAGTCATGATGCATGATGTATAACACTACCGTCTCCCTGCACGCTCATCTTGCACATAGAGAAATTGACTAGCCAAGAAGTCAAGTCTTAAGCAACCCACTGCTGTAGGCTTAGAAAATACACAATTTTTCAGTCATAAACTGATACGTGCTTATAGCAAATGATACAGAAAATGAACTGAGAAGTCTCCTGTGAACCAATCCCTGAGAACACATTTAGGAAAAATTCAGCTGTGTACCAGATATTTTCATTCTCAATGCCAATACAAGGTAAATACTTATGCATCCACACTACGAGCATGATGTCTTGCCTGTATGCTTTCCAATACTTGCTATTCTCCCAGGATGCTCTTAACTTGGACAGTTCCATGATCCAGGATACAAGCATTTAAGTCTTTTTTAAGGGCTCCATCTGTCAAATTCTCTTAAATGATTCTCTTCTGATGACAATTTTTATTTCAAATTTTTAGTGTGTTTAAAACATGGTGCTGTATTGTGTGGGGGGAATATGGTATATATGTGTGTTTATTTAGGCAAGGAATCTAAAAAAAAATCAAATTAGAACTGCTTGATCAACAGGAACACATGTTCTTCAATATCATCACTACTGATCTAACCAGTTATGTGAATTTTATCAGTCAAGTAAATGAAATTACTTAGTTTAAATTCAAGAGTTTGCTTTGGTTTGTTTTTGTGGTGCCAGAACATGCATTGTTTCTGACCCGTGTCTACATTTTCATGTAATTACAAACTGAAATATAACCATCAGGGCTGCTTTAGAGTTCTTAGAATGGAGTGGTGTGGTACCTTCCATGTTCTTGTTAAAAACTGATTTAGGGGAGTTTTATTATTGTTGTGTTGTGATCAGAAACAAACCCTCAGTATTAGCAGGAATTTGTAGAGATTATGTCAAATATCTTTCTGGCTAAACACTTAACTACCAACCTATAGATAGCCCTGTGTTGAAATTCAATTGTAGGCTTTTTTAATTACTAGCGAGCTTAAACACTTTTTTCCCCATCACACACAGCTGTAAATATTTATCTAAAACATGTTCTTGTCACTTGCTCGTCTGTATCTAAGTTTGTCTCTTTACTACTGATCTGCAAATGTTTCATCTTGATGTAGTGGTATTGGGTATTATAGGGGCTGCTACGGATACAAATAGTATTTTACTTCATTAATATATCACTTGATGACATTCAAAGACTCTATTTACACACTTTAAAAATACTTCATTTTAGTACAATCTGAATCCAGCCAAGAAATGCCAGCATGGTGGGGCATTGGTGGGCATGATGTCCCAGCACTAACTGAAGATCCATTGGCATTTGACAGCTGCTGGGAGAAGGAGAGCCAGCTTTCTTAAATGAAGGGACTCCACCTGGTAGGTCAACCACACTCAGGGCAGGCCCTGCCCCTGAGAGTAGTAAGTAGGGTAACACAAACTGGGCTCAATGGGGGTGGAGCTTGTGACTCAAAGTTGCATGGGGAAAGTGACAAGGTGGCTATGGTAAGATTTTAAGTGGTGAATCAGTTCAAAACAATATTAGATGAAATTCTCAAAGGATTAATACAAATATTATATATATGCGAATTTATATATAAATAAAACATTTCTTTTAAAAATAATTGCAGGTTGCCAAATGATTTTTGAAGTAGCATACAAGATTTCTTCACTTTATTTACATTGATTCTCTAAATATTAGCAGTCACAGATGTTATGGTGCTGCTGTGTAATTTTTGACTTATTTCAAATTTTATCCAAGTCCTTCTTCTGATAGAAGAATCAGTCCAAGATCGCGCACTACACTTAGTTGTCTTATCTCCTTGGGGTCTTCAAATCTTGAATCATTCCTCAGTCTTTCCAGCTTTCATGATTTTTATGGTTTTTAAGAGCACTTTTGAGGGTTTTTTTTTTGTTGTTGTTGTTGTTTTTGTGGGTTTTTTGTTTGTTTGCTTGTTTTTTGCTTTGCTTTTTGTTTTGGTGTTTGCTTTGGTTTGATTTGGGTTGTGCTCTTTGGTTTGGTTTGTTTGTTTGTTTGGTTGGTTGGTTGGTTGATTGGTTGGCTGGACAGTTTTGTAGATAATCCATTGATTCTGGCCTATTTGGTGTTTATTTGGTTCTATGTAATCAAGTGTGTAAACCAGTCTGGTGGTAAACAAAGCATGGTGCCTGAAGAAGAGATGCTGAAGCCATCACTGGGAGGGTGGGTAGGAAGGAGAAGTGTAGACTGGTGTGTGGGGGGGAGGGGGGGTACATGTCATTGACTTTGCATGATGCATGCCAGTATCTGAAGATGCTGGTATGTGGAGTGAGGGTGTGAACGGTGGCTAGTGAAGAGCCACTGGATAAGAATGACCTTTGCAGCACCACCTGCATTGTTCCTTTTCCTCCATGATATTGAGTCCTTTGGTTTCAGGTACCTGTGACCAAGAAGAGAGAACATGAGTATAATACAATATTTTGAGAGAACGATTTTACATTCATGAATCTCCAAATTTTTTACAGTTCATTTTTTTGGGAATTTTATACAATGTATGTTGATTATAGTCACCCCCCTCCAATTCCTCCCAAAGGCACCCTACCCTACTCTACCCTTCCCAACTTTGTGTCCTTATTAAATCTTTTATATATTGTTATAATTGTCCTATTTTTGTCATTAGTTATTATAAATCTTTTATGTGTCTAACTTATAAGTGACACTGTCTTATACACATACTAAGGGGAAAAGCATATTTGCAAAATGTTGTGCTATCTGTGGTGGGGTCTGAAAACATACTTTATAGGTAAGATATTACATTTATAACTATAATATTAATAATGACAATTCACTAAAGATCTTTAAGCAAAGAAATGGCAAAGTCCAAGTCAGATATTAAGAGGTCACAATATATGTCACATAACAGAGTTAATCAGAGTGAAATAAGGTTGGAGCACATAGATCTGATATGAAAGCTCTTCCAGCAATATGAACAGATAAAGGGGCAGGTATTAAGGGGCCTCTTGACAAGATAGAAGATCCAGGCTTGAGAGACATTTTGGAGAGCAAATCAAATCTGCAGATGTCTTGGTAGATGGGGTTGAGAGTTGGGGTTGTGTGCATGATTGGTTGAATATTGGTAAGGACCACATTTCCAATTTCCATCTTCATTGCCACTTGAAGCATCCTTATGTTTTGGCATCTCATTGTACCTGGGTTGATTCCGAGTTCTATAAATATCCTTCAGAATGTCCCCCAAAACTATATTTTATTTATTGTCTCTAGTCCAGACCTTGGCTACTTCCTTCCACAGTGATTCACTTGTCTCCTGTCTGGGCCACCACATCTTATCTTCTGAGTTTATCTATTATGGCCAGATAATTTCAAGCTTGTAAATGCCTTATTTGGACAGATCAACTTATTACCAGGATTGAGAATTAAACAGAAAGTTAAATATATCTCAGGAGACTCATTAGTCATTTCCCAGTTATAATTTGAGGCAAGGAGAAGGATAGTTTTGCTTAGAAAAACAAAATACAACCTGTATTTTATGCCTTATTATTACACTAATCTAGACATGGCCAAGAGCTATTTATCCAAAAATGTCTAACTATAGAGGTGTGAGAATCTTAAAACAAGGGGTAGACATAGTTTTAGGTTGTCTTATAATTGGCAAATTTGAAGCTCTACCTTTGTCAGCTTTTGCTTCCCTGACTGAAATACCCAAGACAGACATAAGAAATCAGCTTTATTACCCTGGAGTCTGTGACAAGACAGAGCCTCAAGATAGGAAGCTAATGGTGGAGAATAGCTACTCACTTCTTCAGGAAAAAGAAAGAGGGTACATGGGAAAGAGGAGGGTCAGAGAAAGAGAGTGATAGAGACAGAGACACTGACTCCTGTGTGGAATCCATTATTGCCATCAACGAATGGACATACAGACTTAATTTCTTTTCACTAGGCTGCACCTCTTAGAGATTCCACAAGATCTCAGAAGTGCTATCATCTATCTGGGAAGCAAGCCTTAACAAGGGAGGCTTTGGCTACCATTGGATACCTGGTATATCTAATGGATGTACCGGCTGTCTAATGCTGGCATCTGAGGGAAAGACTTGGTGCTAGAATGCTTGCCTAGCAGATGGGAGATCCTGTGCTCATCCTAAGTTTCTCTCCCACCATGGATAGATTCATTAGACAGTTTAACTTTCTTAAACTTTATATAAAAACAAAACAACTTTAATTCAAGACATTCTGCCAAACTAATAAGTATGAAAGGAGTGATGTCAATAGAAAAATCACCCTTTTCAAACACTGTGATAATTGTTTCAGACAAAAATCATAGTTAGTTGCTAAAAGTAGCTGGTAGCAGTGTACATACTCTTAAAACAACTGCTTGAAAAATACTTTCTAATTTCATTGAAAAAGAAATAAGAAAGAAAAAAGAAAGGAAGAAAGAAAGAAGGAAGGAAAGAAAAAAGTTGGTCTCCTCATAAGGGAAAAATCTTATACCACAACTTAAGTCATCAAAGTTCACTTCTCCAATAATCAAATAAACCAATGCCATGTTTCTGGATGCAGCGAGGATAAACCATCACTTCTGCAATATTTTTGCTTAAAACTTGGTAAACTCTAATTGCTTCTTTGTGTCAATGTTGTAGTAGGTGCCACAGTTGTTTAACCTTTCTGCCATAATCCTGGCCCCTACCATACCATAAGGCCAGAAAGCTCCCACAGGTATGTGGCTTTTTGTTCCTCATTCTTTCATCCCATCCTCGTTCAAAGTCAGGGCTTAAGGAGTCATGGCGAATAAATGAAAGAAGAAATAATTTCATTTGGAACAGCAGACAGCTTTTGTAGGAAAGAAAGATTTATTCTTGGCTGATACTGGGTGAGAAGTCACAGTTGGGTGCCTTCATGGAAATGAAGGGATACAGCTGCAGCTCCAGTCAAATGGTAGCGGTAAGAAACCACTGTATTCTGCAGGATAAAGACACATCAGGTGCAAAGATAGAAAATCCATTTTGGGGGATGCAGATTGAGGGGTGAGGAAGAGGAGAAATACCGCTTATTTCATGGAAACCTAAAGAAGTGTCAGCCGAGCGAAGGCTAGGCATTCTTTTAGAGGGTTATCTATTACTGTCCTAGAGAAAGTGTACTTGATGCAGTGTTTCAAGGTTTGATGTAAACAAACATATTTTGGGCTGCTGGATTAAAAAAGAGAGACATCGAGAGAGATGTCAAGGGCATCTTTCCCAGAAATTCTGACTCACTTGGGACCTGAGAATTTACATTATTGTTGCCAGTCTCCCTCTCCATTCATGATGCTGGTCCAGGTAGTCCAGGAACTACACTTAGAAGAAACATTGCATCATCATTAGAGAGATGCTCCCCACAGGGAGGGAGAGATGGCAGGACTAGGAAATGGTCACGTTTTAAGCACTCCATTGGCATAAGGACCTCTTGAAGAGTAGTGTATTACTAGAGAGCTCCATGAAAGGGTGTGTGTGTAACCTTGTGTTCATCCCCAACTCCTGCCACCCTACAGTTAGATTCATTCCATAGCTTTTCATGGCTTTTGTCCACTGCATCGACGAACTCATCTATTGTAACACCAAAAGTAAATGCAATTGCTCACAGGAGCAATCAGTGGACAGATGCTTCAGGATGTCTGGCTTTTGTTTGTTTGCTTGCTTTCAAATAGTAATGTCAGACTAACATAGTTTGTTGGAGAACTCTCCTTAGGAAATTTATGAAAATTAAATATAATTAATAATGGCCAAGAAATAGTCAACTTGGCAAGCAGAAAAATGGTGTCATTTAAAAGTGGGTCTGTTGAACTAAGTACCGTTGAATATTGTTTTTTAAAAAGCAATTTTGGATAAAGGGAAGCATATTACAATATATGGCAAAAACCAGTGAATTATATTTGAAGCAAAAAATTTCTGAATTTTTAAAAAAAGATTCACCAGCAGGAAAGCAAAATTATCATCCTGAAATTATGATTAGAAAAGTGCATTTGAAATTTAAGTATCTTCTTAACACCTTAAATTTATTTACCAAACATATTTTATATTGCTTACTAATTGACAACCACTCACCATATTTTAAAAGCACAGAATCCCACGTATTCAAGATAACAATGTTGCTTTCCTGCTAGTAAATCTGTTTATAAGTTTATAGAATGTCCGTTGAATACCACAACATTTAGAATTTAATCTTAAAAAGTAATGGATACTTTGAACTGAGCCATGCCCTGCTAGAATAATTGTTCCTTTAGGTGGCCAGGCATAGACACTGAATCATTCTGCATAAGGAAAAAAAATGTGAATGAATGTCCATTTTATGTCTCGAGCACAGAGATTATGAATCGTATGTTTGTGATGCTAGACTGAAGTCCCATTTCTACAGTCCATTTTGTCCTTCCTGTCTGAGGCCTGTGGAGTTGATTCTCCCCTGGATTTCATGGGTAACTTTCAAAGGTTAATGAATTACTGGTATCACTGCAGGGATGCTGAGAGAACTTTAGGCTCCTCCCTTTGCTTCCCTTCTCCACCATTCCTCCATTTTATTGCCTCTTGTAAAAGCTTTTGTTTCTCAAGCATAAAATGGAGTGGATGGGAGGGAGTCCTGTGCTGCATGTTTGTCAAGCATTACCTCACTCTAAGACAACTTGCAATTTGAACTCAAATGTTCTGACTGTGGGTTACAAGTCTAGGGTGTAGACTCATGTGTCTGTTATCTGAGCAGGCTATGTTCACCGCAGTCTGAAGTCAAGAGTGTTGATGTACGATTCCATTAGAGAAGGAAGGTCTGTATTAATAGTACCTATTGGCCTCATGGCAGTTGTCTTGCTGTTGTTTGATGTGATAAAGGAAATAGTCCTGTATTAGCATCTCCCCTGTAAACTCAGCTGGCTCTTACCCAGGAGACAATAGAGCAGTGGTTCTCAACTTGTGGGTCACAACCCCCATAGGGATTGCATATCAGATATCCTGCATGTTATATACTTATATTACAATTCATAACAGTAGTAAAATTACAGTTATGAAGTATCAGCAAAAATAATTGTGCAGTTGGATTCACCACAACATGAGAAACTATATTAAAGGGTTGCAGCTTTAGGAAGGTTGAGAAACACCAGAACAGAGGGAAAGAAAGAAGAGAGCGCACCATGTGTCTAAAAAAAAAAAATGGAATTTGTGGGCACATTCAGAAGAGTCTGGTAGCTCATTCAAAGATAAATACTTGCTACAAATCTGTACCCAGGCTATATTTTGTAATTCATTGAGTAGTATGAAACAGGTTAAAAAAGAGGAAGGACTGAAGTTAGTGCTTTCAGAGAGACATTGGAAGGTTTTTTAAACCCACGACAGTTTAAAAGCATCAAGTAGAAAAGAAGGAAGCCTTGCTACTAGCATACTTAGAAGTGAAAATGGAATATCGAAAAAATGGTTAATATTTGTGTTTTATATTAGGAAGAAGTGATAGATATCGAAACTTTCCTTCAGAAAAACTAAATCATAGAAATTTATTGTCTTTGCGGTCATCATCGTCATCACCCTCATTGTCATCATCGTGTTAACTCAGTAGTTAAGGACACTTGCTGCTCTTGCAGAGGACCTGGGTTTGTTTTTTGTTTCCAACTATCTGTAACTCCAGTTCCAGGTGATCTGACATGCTCTACAGACCCCCATGGCACACATACACACATGCAGACAAACAAAATACATAGACCTATCAAAATACATAGATCTGTAAAACTCTCCCCAAGAGTGGTGTGTTTAATACCGCCTCTGTGGTTCCTCCAGTCTTGATGGCTGGTCACCTTCAGACTCCTCTGCTCTAGACTGTTCACTCAGGACCCACTTGCAGGGAGGAGGCAGAAACCTGACACTCAGTGTGTATACACACACACACACACACACACACACACACACACACACACACACATCGGTAGTCATTAGCAGTTAGAGGGGAAAAAAGAACAAAAAACAAAACCCTCAACAGAGGCTGCTTCTTGTTCCCGCCTCTTCATTTCCATTCACATCCTTTTGTTTCCCCTGAGAGTCCTTTTATCTTTGGGAAATGTGTTCTTCCATAGTACTTTTGGAATTTCTGAGTCTTAGCAACTTTAAAGAATTTTAACATTCAATTATTAACTGGCAAATTTGAACTGTACATGTCTTTATTTACCCATAGCTTGGCATAGATAAGATGTCATCTGGGCTATGGTACTTTTCTTGTAAGAAATATAGATATGTATTTTAAGTAATCAGAATATTCTGTTCTTAGAATCTTTCAAAATGAAGAGAGGGGCTGCACCTACCTGATATCCCTCCCTAAAACAGGTCTGCAGCTTTAAGAGTATGGCTCAGAGGTCCTCCTTTGTGAGTTTGTGATTGAAGGCCTGGGAGTGGCTCTTTCCCTTTATCTAAAGCAGATAAGATCATTGCAGCTCAAGGTCTAGGACACAATAATTTCCTTTCTGTACCTCCAATTAAAGTAAGCTGCACCCGTTCTCTCTCCCTGGAAAATGAACTCTAACCCAGTGGGGACAAGAAAGGCCGTTGGTTTTGCCAGTTAGAACTGAGCTTGTGCAGATGGTATGAGCTGGTCTGTTCTCTCACCTGATAGCACTTCCCCTGTTTATCCAGGTCACTGTGGCACTCGGGAGAAAAGGACATGACTGGGTAAAGATGTCCCCAGCTCTTTAAAGTGTGGAGCTGTAAGGAGAATGTTTACTGTCTGGTAGATTCTTTTCTGTATTCTGAAAACACTGCTGCTGTGGATGAAAGTAGGTCAGGATTCTGAGCTGAAGTACCTCTTCCTGAAAATAAAAAAAAAGTGGTTTTTTGTTGTTGTTGTTGTTGTTATTTGTTTTTTGGTTGGTAGGTTCTCTTTCTTTCTCTTTCTTTCTTTCTTTCTTTCTTTCTTTCTTTCTTTCTTTCTTTCTTTCTTTCTATTTTATATTTTCAAGACAAGGTTTCTCAAGACAGGACAGTCTTGGCTGTCCTGGAACTCACTTTATAGACTAGGCTGACTTTGAACTCACAGAGATCCACCTGCCTTTGCCTCCCAAGTGCTGGGATTAAAGGCATAAGCCCAAACTGCCCAGCTTAAAAAATGGGTATTTTCAAGAAAAAAAAAAAAAAAGTAAATTGATACTGAAGGGGAAAAAAATAGCCTACAAGTTGAGTATGTATCTCAGTGGTGGAGTATTTGTTCAGAAGGTGAGGCCCTAGATTCTGAACATCCCCTGCCCCTTCAGAAGGCAGTCGGGGACCAGGGGAGAGGGGGAAGGGTGGAAAAAGAGGGGGAGGGGAAAAAACCTTAAGACACAAAGAAGTCACAAAATACTAACCAGATATTTTCTTCTTGTCATTATCGTCAATTTTCATTCTTGTCATTATTTGCTCCACATTTTAAAAGAGAATCACACTGTCCTCCAGTCTTTGGTGGGTAATTGAGACTTGGCAACAAGGAGCTGGGAATCAGATGGCAAGAGGCTACTGCTGCTGGTTGGAAGGACAGTCAATTGCTCCCAGCTGAGCTGTCAATTGGAGAAGATTCAAGGATGAGGCCCTTTGTGTTGTAGCCCCTCTGAGTAGTTGGGCTGCTGTTAACTGACCCTTTGGGACAGGGTTAGCTTCTTTGAGCACTTCTGGCACCCTTGTTCCCAAGCCCTGTGTGTCAGGATCAACAGGAAGCCGAGGCTCCCTACACCTCTGTAAAAGGTCAGTTTAAGAGGAAAATAATTACCCTTTCTAGAGGCCATGTTAGGGAAGTGGTTAGGGATAAATACAAAAAGACAGAACCTCCCGAAAGTCTCTTATAGGTTAAGTGACTTGTGGCTGTAATTTAGATCTTATCAAATCTGAAGAATGCAGGTTGTACTGGGAATGAGGTTAAGGAGCAGGCTGACACTAAAACATTTCTGATGAATGTTCTCCAGCAGCTGTATGTGTGAGAACAGAGCAGCCAGGTCATTTGTGAATGAGGTTGTGAACCTGGAGGGGTACAGTAAGGACCCGTAACAAGATGTTAGAACCAAGTTTACCTTCATCGTGTGTGAATAGGGGGCTGTTTGCACTGTGTGCTTGATAGCACATTGGACCTTCACTTCGAACGATTATGGTTTCTTCTTGCATGACGGGCAACACTCCTGCGTTGCCTCTGACATTCTGCTTCAGTATATTTCTCATTCTCCAAATTGTACCGTTTTATCTTTAGCACTTGAAGTCATCGTCAACCTATCTTCCCTAAGATAGTGTGAAGAGCTAGAACAGACAGCTTCAAGCCAGCTAGCTCTCTGAGTTAACAACGTTACAGGAGTTACTTCCTGCCTTCAAGTTCCTCTTGCTTATCTTATCCTCTTAGCACTGAAGTTGGTTGCCTTCTCCTCTGTTGAGCAATAAATAAATTAAAATGGCTTTGATTTCCTCATCACAACCTTGCTTCTATTTCTTTGATTCCAACCCACAGATAAAATAACTAAATATTGTTAAGTGCCTAAGTACAGGGCCTTTGGCTCCCTGGTGCCAGAGTCTTTGAGAGCTGGCAGTCTGAGACTGGGGAGACAGCTTGGTTAGTAAAGAGTTTGCCACTCCATGTGAAGACATGCATGAGTGTCCCCAACACACAGGAGAAGGCCAGGTATGGTGGTGCATGCTTGCTTGCAATTCTAGCAGTAGAGAGCAGAGACAGACACATTCCTGAGGCTGGCCGGCCAGCCGGTGTTACTGAGTCCGTGAACTTCAGGTTCAGTGAAGAACCTTATCAAAAATCAACTGGCGGACAATAGGAGAAGTCAACCCTACACTAACCTCTGCTTTCTACACATACCTGTACATGCACATGAACGGGTATGGAAGCATATACTACACACACACACACAAACACACACACAAGAAACTGAAAATACAATTTTCATATGAAATCTTTTGAGTTTTAAATGGTGATCATTGACTTAAAAGTTAAAAGTTTACCGTAAACAACCTAATTAACTATTAATGCAACCCAAGTTAATTAATGCAACTTTCAGACTGCAGTTCACTGTAGATCTGAGAGACTGTGTGAGGTTGATTCTGGAGAAGCCAGTTTTAGGGGGGTGCAGTGCTAAGGGTAGTGGAAGGATAGACACAGAGCCAGCAGGTGCTGAGACTGGGGAAAGAAGAGTAATGACAGGCTTGTGTTTTCATATTAGTATGGCCATAGTCCCCAGGCTTCCCTTTGGTGGGATGCTAGTCCAACTCCCACAGTTACTCAAAGCACTCAGCAAGAGAGAAGTCTGCATCTGTCTAAGCTGTCTGACTGTAAGCAAACTAAGATGTTCTTTTTTTTTTTTTTTTTTTTTTTTTTTTCCTGTTTTGCCATGGCTCATCCTTATGACATCTTACCTTCATGTGACTTCAGCTAGCAAGAGTGGGAGGGGTGGGTGTAGTGAGTCATATGCATCCCTCTGAGACGGAAGTTCGCTCACTCACTGTGTGTAGTAAGGGGAAAGGACTTGTGGTAAAACTACATGCTATCACAGAGGTGAGGATGAGAACAGATGTGCTGAGGGTAAACCAGTCAAGGTGGGGACATTAGAGAGGACAAACTGAAGAGCTTGTAGCTGGGCATCAGGTAACCAGAAAAGAGGAAGGGAAGCCTCTGAGCCAGCATTAGCAGGCCAGCTCCCTCCTTTAGAGAACCTTTCCTTGAGGAACTTGTGCAGGACACTGCTACCCTTTTCATATATTCTTGCTGCTGATTCAGCCAATTGCAAAAGCCTGAAGAGTAAGTAAGAACAGTTTCTAGAGTGCCCCACTCATTTTAGGGAAGAGACTACCCAAACCACACACACACACACACACACACACACACACACACACACACACGGAGTTAAATCCGAGGTAACCAAGAATAATTTGGGCCACATCTTGGTAGCTGTGATAGGAATTAGCTCCCTGATGACACTAATGCTGGCCACATACGTGTGAGAACAAAGGGCACAGACTATCAACAGCCTGGAACACCTACAAGGTCAATGGTACTAATACCAGCCAGATCCAACAGCTCCAGAAGGTCAAAGTCAACAGCTGACAACAGAAGTCAGAGACAGATGTATTCATGGTGTGTGTGTGTGTGTGTGTGTGTGTGTGTGTGTGTGTGTGTGTGTGTGTGATAGGCACACCAGCAGAGTGTGACCATCTCCCGATTGGACCAGAACTTGGACAGATGCTACCTCTTAATCAGCTAATGTTGAGGCCGGAGCTGCCCCACTTTGGGCGGCCAAAAATGTTGAGGCCCGAGCTGCCGCTCCGGTCTGTGGGTCGGGGTCTAGCAAGAGAGAGAGTGAGGACAGATTCGAAGAATGGAGACCAGACAGAGTGTGATTCGATCCCATTTATTCTTCAGTCTCTCTTCCTAATCCAAGTCCGAAATCTTGAGTTTCTAGTTCCTAGTTCCTAGTTGTACTCCCGTTGTTCTCTTCCGAGTGTCTAATGTCTACTCCTACTCCTAGTGTCTGAATCTCTGTTACTCCAAATTGTTCTCCCCTTTCCTGTCTGGCTCTCGCCTTTTATATGTCTCACTTCTTTTTTTTTTTTTTTTTTAGATATTTTATTTACACTTCAGATGGCATCCCCTATCCCCATTTCCCCCCACCCCCCTTAGGAAACCCCTATCCCATGCCCCCTTTTCCTTTTTGCATTTATACATTTTTTTAAAAAAAAATGTTAATCATAGGCTTTATAAGTTAGGAATTGTTCAATCAGAGGTGTAACTCACTGACCGACCTAGATATAACAACTATCTTTGACTGGTGGAGATTCATGAATATCTGCCTCCCTGTCTCCCCCCTCTTTCTCTCTTTCATCACCTAGCTTCTCCTCTCCTTCTTCTTCTCCTCTTCTTACTCCTTTTCTTCCTCTCAGTACTCCTCCTACCTTAGCTCCTCCTACACATCACCCTTCCTGTTAAAATGAAACTTTTCTCTCAAAATACAATTAGAGCATAATTATGCCAATTTGTACCCCTGAGGTACAGGATAGTCCTAATACCCAGTCCATCCTTTTGTTGATATGTCTCACTTCTAAGCCATGCCTTTTTTGGTCACGCCTTTAAGTCATGCCCTTAGATCTTGTCTCTAAATCTTATCTCTAAGTCACACCTTTAATCTCACACACCTTTAATCTCACACACCCAAGGAAAGTCCTGGGTATCTAAAGCAAGATGTTATCAGAGTGTGCTCAGTTGTTGTAGTTATTGTAATCCAAGTCTCATGTCAGGGTATATGGCTCAAGATGGCTGCAAAGCTGATAGCTGCTTTCTGCTAAAAGTCGGCTCCCAACAAGCTAAACCTGTGATAGCCCCCAAGTGCTAACTGACCTCCATAGAAATTACCTCAGTCTTTGTCCAGATTCTACAATGAATACTACAGAATACCCTAGACAAAACAGTTTACCTATTTCCTCTCTTAGGACTCTCTCTTTGTCTCAGTCCTCCACTTTTTATTAATTTCTCTTAATTAAGAGAATTGATTCTGCTCTGCCTTCTCCTACGAGTTCCACATCGCTACTCTTCACCAGAGGGAGACCACCAACTTGAACTCCACTGTCTCAGGTTGACTTTTGGTGAGCAATGACTTCCTGGTGTCCCAAGTTCCTGGGTCATGCAAACCTGAGCCCAAGAAAATTTCCCACTATGCTCAGTCACTGCGATCATTCCTCTTCAGGATCCAGACCTTGACTGCCTCCATCTGTCCACACTCTGTAGTCTATAACGTAATGTTACGACTTGGTGACATCACCACAGAGGTGGAAAATGTGGGTCTGAGTAGCATGCTCTGTGTCTACTGAAGATGATATATTCATATCAGGAAGAGAACAGCATTGTGGGATACTTACCAGCCTGCTTTCTGTATTTGTACTTGTGGGTCTTGGTTCTGTAAAGCCCGGCATCGCGTGCTGTTTAAGTTCTCTTCTATTTCAGTGAGATTCCAGTACCACGAATGAAAGCTGACCTTGGCATTGACATTCCCTCTGTTAGATTCACATGACTTTCTTTATTTTGAGTTGCACTGGTATCATATGATGAGTCTTTATGTTACTTGTTTGCCTGGTTAGCTTATAAAACCAGTGTTTAAACTTTTTGCCCTCTAAAACATTACTGAAGATAGTTATGCAATTTTAAGTGTGTTGTTTACAGTATTAGATGTTAAAACAGATATTAGGAGTATTGAAGTGGAGGTTCTATGAATTACTTTGTCTCTTGGAACTCTCTAAAACACAATTGTGAGATATTGATATTACTACTACTAGTATTAGTAGTAGAAATAGAGCTTGGAGATAGCTTGATCGATAAAGTGCTTTCCATGAATGCTTGAGGACCAGGGTTAGATCTTCAGCATCCACATAAAAGCTGGCCCAAAAAGGGCTCATCTATAACCCCAGCCCTGGGAAGGCGATGTTGGGGGCATCCCTGAAACTTGTTGGTCAGCTGGCATAGCCAACTAGTGAGCTTCACATCCAGTGAAAGATCCTGTCTCAAAACCATATGGTGGAGAAGTAATTGAGGAAGACAGTTGACCTTGACCTGTGATGTCCACACTCGTTGGCACCTGTGCACATTTGTTCAGACACCCCCATACATGCTTGAAAAGGAACTCCAGCAAGCCTGAGCATGGCAAACATGGCTCTGGCAGGCCTTGTTCTTCTCCTTTGTTCCTTTTGCCTTGCTACAAACCATTAGATCACATTTCTAATGCTAGTCACAAAGGTTTATCCCCCTATGTGGGCTCTTTCTCCCCACTGGGGCTAACTACCAGTCCATCTACCAGTGTATTGAAGTCCAATAATAAAAAGCCTGATTTTAGCCACCTTAATTGATATGCCCAGTTAAAACTAATCAACTCTTCCTAACACAGGGGTTCGTTCCCCTTTCACCTTTATAAACTGCTGTTTTTCTATGTGTCATGTCTATCCAGCAGCTCTCCTTTGTTCCCCAAGGAAAAATACCCGCTTCCTCTCTCCCTTGTTCCCTTTCCCCTTCTCTCTTGCCCTCTATCTCCCATCTTGACTCTTCCCTACCCTCAATCCTTCTGAGCAAATGAATCTCTTTTGTGCTGAGAACTTGGTCCTGTGGATCCTGATCCAACACTGGTCCCTTCAGTATTACCCACATATGTACGAGAAAGCAAACACTATAGTAATATCGTGAAAATAATACTAACCTTTAACATCCCATGAAAGCATCTCGGGATACCTGGCCTATCCTTTGAGAGCCACCGACCTAAAACTGGGGACTTAAAAAATATAAAACATTCATATAGGAACAGGCCCATCAAGCACGAAACGGTTTTTAAAAAGCAGGTCAACCGATCGGTGAACTTCTGTCTTATATTTGGGAGGAGTTGGTTTCTACCACTGAATTATAACCTTACGTGTGAAAGCTCAAAGTGATTGTTTTAGCTGTGTCAAGCTATTTAATTCTGGTATTTAAGGTATATGGACTAAACAATGTATACAAATAGAAACTCATTACAAAGAAGATTTTGTTCATTTGGTTCTGTACACTTACTGCTGTGTTCCGCCATCCACCCTAAACCCGTTTCTAAATTAGCATGTCCACTGCCTTCTATAGAAATGTGACGTGCTAAAGGTACATGCTCAGCCCTCTTTACAGCCAGGCTGCAGGCATGTGACCTAGGCATAACTGATGGACGTTTTTATTTCGTGATCTGGAAACTACAGACATGTAGAAAAACCCCAGGCCACTGCACATAGTTTCCACGGCAACAATTTGTGGCAGGAGTAGAGGAAGCTGTAGACTCCCTTGTTTGCACTGAAACAGACAGCTGGGTAGCGTTTGATCTACTGAGACTTCTATGAGATTTGAGGTCGTATTCCTGGAAATGCAGCCTCTGAGCCCAAATTTGCTGACCTTTCTGGAAATAAGTGATCTCTCCATTGTTCTCTGAACTCAAGAGTTGGGGTCTTTTGCCTGCAACTAAGAATCCTGCATGATACATTGCCAGGTACAGTAAGTGCTGTTGTTTGTTTGTTTTCAAAATGTATCTCTGGAATCTCTTGTACAGAAAATCCCTGGACTGTATTCTAAGATGCCAGTTCCTGGGCTGAGAATCTCCATGGATGAGTTGTAGAACTCTGCAGTTTTACTAATTAATAAAAAGAGTCCCATGAGTCCCAAGCTGATCTGAACTTGACATGTAGCTCAGAATGGCCCTGTACAGGAATTCTGACCCTCCTGATTCCCCCTCTCCACATATGATTCCTTTACAAAACCAGATGACTGACCAATACTTCTTCGTGCTCATGCACCTTCCCTCACCCGTCAACACTGTTCTGGCTCTTTCTTTACCTGTCCCTTTCCCCTCTTCTTTCTCATGCTTGAGACAAGGTCAGGCTAGGCTGCCCTTCAACTTTCTACATAGCTAAACTCAACTGTCTTTGAACACTAGCTTTGAACTCCTGAATGCTGCAGACTCTACCCTATTAATGCTGAGGTTACAGCTACATCAGGCAGGGAGTCTCTTCAACTCTGTTTTGTTGTTGTTGTTGTTTGTTTTCCTTTTTGGTCTGAGAACTGAAAAGGGGCTGTTCTCCTGAGTATTGCCTGCGTTCTGCATCATCCATGGTACCAGAGCAATCAGCTCACAGTGTGACTATAGCTCTCCAAAGCGGTTTTTTTTGTTTGTTTGTTTGTTTGTTTGTTTTTCCTGAGCATCTTTGTAACTCAGGTGTACAGCTCAGCAAGTTACTCCAAGGTTTGATGGGGTCAAGAGGGAAAAGCCAGAAGTTAAGAGGCGGAGTCATTTTTCTTTCACGGGTTTCTGGGGGTGGGGATAAAAATAGCATGGATTGATGGGATTGGATCAATCACAGTGTTACAACTTAAGAGGCTGTCGCCTTCCACCGTTTCTAAAGTAAGGAGATGATCGTCCAAAGTTAGCAAAGCAACTGGTAGGATATAAAGAACATGACCTGGTTAAAGGCAGAGAGTAAGGATGTTGGTAATCTTGGTCATGTTGGATGATCAAATTAGAAAGATCACTCATGAATGAGCCAAGGGAGATCCGACCTCTGTGAATGAACATCAGAGCGCTGTGTAAAAACCTATTTATTGATTGTTCATAAAGTTTTCTCTTTTTCTTTCTTTCTTTTATTTTGTGTGTTTGGGGGGGGGGAGGCATAAAAACAAGTTTCTTATACCAATGCTCCTCATCTAATCTCTATGTGTCATGAAGGAAACATTAGGCCCCTGCAACCTTAGTCCTTACTGTGAACTGTTCTCAGTACTCAATAGTGAAAGACATTCCAGGGGTGTCAGGACTGTCTTGTGACCCAAGTCATGCAGAAGCTGTCAAGTTCCTTCATAAAACAACTCTATAGATCACAGAAATCTCTGTTTTCTACAGTGGTTTCTTCAAGATAAGAGGACTCCTGGAAGACAACTATCTCATTCTAATGTTTACCCTACATATAATAATTCTATTAGATTTTCTGTTACATAAGGAGGGAAAGGTTGGCATCCACTGTTGTACAAAGGAAGGGCTAGCAATTGTTAAGATTTGCACTTGGGCATGTTTGCTTAACACTGTTGAAACTGAGTTTCCTCAGCCGCAAAACAAAGACTCTAATAATTTTAAAGCTTATAGAGTGTTGGCTATGGGGTAGGAATTCTTTATAGTTCACCCACTGACCCATTTAATCCTTGTTACAGTTCAATGCTGTCGGTACTATTACTCCTCCATAATTGGATGAGTGACCAGTATACACTTAGCTGTAGTCACACAGGTGGCTGGTTTTCTATTGCTAACATATCAATTTCCTTGAACTTATTGACTAAAGACAGCCTATCTTCATCTCAGATTTTTTCGGGACATGTATGTGAGCACACCCTACTTAGATTCTCTGCATGGCATCTTCAGGCAGAAATCAAGCTGCTGATTACAGCTTGTAAGGACAGACTAGGGATCTGTAACTTGGTGTTGGTGGGTGGGGGCTCAGCTGTGGCTCTGGCTGAGGCTCTTCTTTGAAGTTCTTGTGGTTTGGGCTAGAATTAGCTTCCTTGCAGCTGCAGAACTCTTGGCATCTGGATCTCAAAACAAGTTGTTCAAAGTCTCACTTCCTCTGGTGAAGACCTTCTGGCAGGCAGCTTTTAATTAACTAATACCAACTGCTTTAATATATCTGCCACACATCTTCATCTCTGATATATAATGGAATATAATCCTGGGAGCAATATTCATTTACCATGTTTCCATAGGTAGAAGATCCACTAGAAACAGGACAGTCTTGTCTGTTCTCAAGGGGAGGGGAATCCACAAACCATGGTTCACAATGACTAGACACAGGGAGTCGCCCAGTACATCTGCCAGACGCAGCTTTAAGGCTGTTTAAACCCAGCCTGGCTCCAGGTGAAGAGTCAGTTGCCACAGCATTCTTGCTAATAACAACTATGTTCTTCTTTTTCTGTTTTTGAAGGAAGTAATCCTGCTTTATATATAGCCTTGCATAGGATTCTAACTAAACCAGCACACGGCAGCTCCGCTCATCAAGCGATAATTTCCTGCATCTCTCCAGCTTTCACGATCAATTTCAAGCACCCATAACAACTCAGCATTTGATATTTCTGGAGAAGACCTCCACAGTCCCTTGGGGCATTCCAGTTGTAGACTTTTTTCAAAGGGTTCACCTTCATTTGAACTTGGACCTTGGAAATTGAGACTTTTCCTGGAGTGACCTCAGCTTTGCTCTGTGTCTTTGAAACAGATGAAGTGACTGAGAAGAAGGAGTGAGCACCTTGCCTTTGCAAACAGGACAGCATGGAGCAGCCATTTACTGTGAATTCTCTGGTAAGTCATGCCAACCCACACTTTGTATGTGGTTGAAAAACTCCTAAAGATAAGCGGGCAGGCTGTAGAAAAAAAAAAAAAAAAAAACCTCACTACTACTTTAAGACACATAGCACTT
Organism: Arvicanthis niloticus; assembly: GCF_011762505.2. NCBI lineage: Eukaryota > Metazoa > Chordata > Mammalia > Rodentia > Muridae > Arvicanthis > Arvicanthis niloticus. The sequence continues at coordinate 141,050,002 of NC_047658.1, forward strand.
GCAGGTTTGTAGCCTTCTGTGTGGCCCTGTCCTTCGTGGAAGTGACTAATAGAGCCATCTTTGCAAGATTTAAAAATAGCGTTTTGCTCACAAATCTGGGAAATGTTAATCTGTGAGGCTAGATTCTAGGAGTGTAGATCGTCTCGAAAAATACCAGAGGGGATTTCAGAGGGGTCATCGTGGTTGAGTACTCTGGTCTCTTTATGCCTCAATACCTTTACAGATGAAAGTTGGAGGCTTGCCATGTGTTATAACAACTGAGAAAAAAATGTCTTACATGTTCAGGACTGAGGTGTTGCTTGGACATCTTCCTTACGTGCCTGTGTTCTTAAACTGTGTTTCTCACTTTCCCTCTATGGCCTGATAAAATTGACAACTTTCCTACCTGTATCCCAGAAGAACAGTGTGTTGGAGAGGAAGAAATGGGACTTTTTTTCCATTAGTATATCTATTTATTTACTTACTTTACTTCTTGGTCACAGCCTTCCCCTCCTTCCTCTTCTCCCAGTCACACCCTCACACATCCCTCCCTCCATTAACCCCTCTTCTCAGAGAAGGGGAAACCCCCCTTGGGTACCACCCCACCCAGGGATAACAAAGCTCAATCAGGCAGTTCAGCCAGGGGAAGGGAATCCAATGGCAGTCAACAGAATCAGAAATAGTCCCTGCTTCAGTTGTTAAGGGACCCACATAAAGACCAAGCTGCATATCTGCTACAAATGTGTAGGGAGCCCAGGTTCCTGCATGCTCTTTGGCTGGTGGTTCAGTGTCTGTGACCCCAACCCCCACCCCATGGGCCCAAGTTAGTTGACTCTGTAGGTCTATCTGTGGTGTCTTTAACTCCTCCTGGCTCACTCAATCCTGTTCCCACCCCCTCTTCCACACAAGTCTCCAAGCTCCACCTGATGTTTGGCTATATGGATCTCTGCATCTGTTTCAGTCTGCTGCTGAATGAAAGCTCTCAGGAGAAAGTTATGCTACATTCCTGTAACAAGACTTTGGGATCATGTCTGCTTGCTTGGTAGCTCAGATAACTCTCTAAATGTGAATCTAGGCATATTACATAATCTCTTTGGCCCCCGTTTATGTACGTCCTCAGCCTATCATGGAGACTTGATAAGTGGAAGCTGTTCATTTTTTTTTCTCCCAGATGAAACTCACTCACAGTGATGGTGGGCTGAGAGCAACAGTGTTCCGAATGCACAAAAATCACAGACCCTGGATGTACAAAGAACATAAAGACATAGAAGTTCTTGTACTGAAGTAGGTTGTAGCAAGAATGCTTTCATCTCAGGCAAGAATGACTTTCTTAGGAACTCAGTTGTTCTTAGACTGCTTGAGAAAAAGGTCCTGCAGAAACCTTTGTACTTTCTGACCCAACAGTGACATCTCACTGCGGTATAAAATAGCATAGTCTCTTTCTGTCTACCTCTGCAGAGGAAACAGTCACTTTTACAGGTATCATTGGAAGAACTAACATTCTGTTGTACTTTGTTAATGTAATAAGGAACACTTTTTGTCAAATGGGAAATTTGTGTCATCATCCAAGAAATTCATATGCAAATGAAGTAGTAAAGACCAAAGGAATGGTGTTGGGTAGTTTTCTAGCCAACACCATTATCTTTGGTAATCTTTAGTAATCTAATCCTCTCTATCTGTCTTTCTCTCTGGACACTTGACTGAATCCAGGCCCTTTTGTCTGCTAAGTCCACACCCTTTCACTAATTGTTACCTCCATCCTCCTTTTTTTCTTTCTTTCTTTCTTTCTTTCTTTCTTCCTTCCTTCCTTCCTTCCTTCCTTCCTTCCTTCCTTCCTTCCTCCCTCCCTCTCTCCCTCCCTCCCTCCCTTTCTTTCTTTCATTCTTTCTTTTTCTTCTTTCTCTTTCTCCTCCCTGCCTCCTCCTTTCCCTCCTCCTCATTTGATACATCTGTGGGATATTAACTGTGTTTCAGAGAATATGCTACATCCTAGAGAATAATAGAAAATGGTTGCCCAAAGAATTAGTAAGGGGTTGGAAGCAGTTGTCAGTTGTATAAACGTCCTCGATTCAACGTGGACTGTGTACATATAAGATAAGGGCAAATAATTCATATACATTGTAGGAATAGAAGCTCTTTTTAGAAAATGCTCTGGTATTTATTTATTTAACTTGTCACTGTGACAGTTATCCATGGCTGAGCGATTCATTTAGTGCTACTGTTTTACAGAGGAGTGTTAACTGGGGGAAAATGGATGAGTTGCTGTAGTGCTGGAGAAATCTCATTTAGAAGAGACTAGGTATTGAAGCACAGGGCTCACAGTTTCCAAGCTCCCATTTCTGTCTGACATTATGTAACTATCAGAAAACTAGAAGAACAGTACCATAAGGTGTGGGCCAGAACAAGACTGTTTCTTAATTGATAGAGCATATATTTAAATGTTTTATTAATTTTTAAGAATTCTATACATTCATACAATGTATTTTGATCTTATTAGCCCCTACTCCTCCCCCTAACACCTCTCAGAACTATCACCCCCACACACCAACTTTTTATGTCCTTTTAATTTTTCTTTAAAAATGACCTATAGAATCCAGTGTGTGCTGCCTGTACACTCATGGGCATGGGGCTCTAGAGCATGGTTACCCTACCAAAGGGGCACAGCCTTAAGGAAAACCAAGTCTTCCTCTCCAAGAAACCATCAACCGTCTATAGAGCTCCATAGGAGGAGTTCGGGCTCACAAGCCCCTCCCCACTCACATTGGAACATTGACTGCCTTCATGTTACACAGCTCTTATGCAGTCAACCAGATTTGCTGTGAGTTCATGAGTGCATCTGTCATGACAAGAAGACACTCCTTTGCATTTCTTTGACCTCTGCCTCTTATCTCTTCCTGTCCCCTCTTCCATGATGGACCCTGAACCATGGAGGACACTCCATAGACGTTTACTCTCTGTACTTTGGCCAGTTGGGAGTTTCTGTATCAACTGCCATCCACTGCACAAATAAACTTTTTTGACATGGTCTAAGAGCTGCCCAAATCTATGGATATTTAAAGGGCAGATTGATACTCTGTTTAGCAAAATAATAGTCATAAGTCCTATGAGCTCCCAACCATCTGTTCTTGGCCAGCACCTGGTTTGCATTTCCTTATGGACCAGACCTTAAATTCAATGAGAAAAGTAGTTGGTTACTTCCATAACATTCATGCCACTTTGTACCCATAGGAGTATCTTGCCATATTGGTCATTATTGTAGCTCACAGGGCTCATTGCTGGTAAGGCTGCTGATGACTTTTCTCCATCAGCAGCCTGAATAGCACCTTACCCACCAAGGAGAAACTTTCTTTCTCCATGTATTATGAACAAAGTTTATAGTGTCTTCAGCAACAGAGTCTTACTATCAAATTCCAGTGGGAAATTAAGAGCAATGGCAGTAGCCTACATTGTGTAGGAGGTCTCCAGGACATCCCTAACAATGGCAGTAGCCTACATTGTGTAGAAGGTACCCTGGCAGTAGCTGGTATTGTATAGGAGGTCTGCAGGACACCACTAATAAACAAATTGAGGGAAAGTATCATACACCTGGCAATGGGCTTTTTATCTGACAATCGCTGCCTTCTGGGAGAAGCATTATTTTTTTGGATGAGATAACTCTAATTATATTATTTCTCTCTCTGTCTCTCTCTGTCTCTGTCTCTCTGTCTCTGTATCTGTCTCTGTCTCTCTCTCTCTCTCTCTCTCTCTCTCTCTGTCTCTCTCCTCATATTTAGATGTTTAGGAAGTTTATAAAATAGTAGGTTTCCATTTGGCCTTTTCAAATCTCTTGTTACTGTTCTCTCCTCACCCCTTTCTCTGCCCCTGCTCCCTCACCCTTCCTCCTTAAACCATTTTCCCCGTTATTCTCCTCCCTTTACACCCCCTGAGCCATACTATCCCCTGCTGCCTTAAGATTTCTTTTTACCCTTCCCATTTATGGCTCCATTCCTATTTACTGGCTTCTACATACACCTCAAGTTAAATACAAAAGTCTGAAGATTTGATGCTAGGCTCCACACTTGTCTTTCTGGGTCTTGGTTACCTCACTCAGTATAATGTTTCCCAATCTTGTCTATTTACCTGAAATTTTCATAGTTGATTTTTTTCCAGATGAATAGCATTCTATTCATCATCCACTCGTTAACTGATGGCACCTCGGCTGTTTCTATGCCCTAGCTATTGTGAGTAGAGCAATGAGCAAGGATGAGCAGCGTCCCTGGAGAAGGGAAGAGAGTAGCTTGGGTGTGTGCTGAAAGTGGTGTATCCGGGTCAAACAGTTGATCTGCACCCATTTGTACTGTGACCTACAGTGCGTGAGGCTTCCCTTTTCTCTACATTTTTGCCAGCATTTGGTTTCTTGTATGTACTAAATCTCAGCTATTCTGACTGGAGTACAGTGAAATCCCAAAGTAGTTTTATCAGTAATTCCCTGGTGGCTAAGGATGGTGTACACTTTCTTCTCCCGAGAAGTCTCTGCTCAGTTCCCTAGCATAGTGACTAACTGGGCTGTTTTATTGATTGTTAGTTTATTGAGTTTGTTTTCTGTATTAGGACACTAATCCTCTACCAGATAAATAGCTGGCAAATACGTTTCTTTTCTAAAGCAGTTTTGTAGGCTGCCTCTTCAGTCAATTAACAGATTCCTTTGCAGTAGGGAAAGTTTTTAATTGTATGAAGTCCCATTTGTTGACTGGTGATCATGTTTCCTGGGCAACCAGGATCCTATTCTGAAAGTTCTTACTTAAGCCTCCCCCTCTTTCTTCTAGAAGTTTCAGGTCTAGTAGTAGGATCTTTAATCCATTTGTAATTGATTTGTTTGCAGGGCAAGAAAGAAGGATCAGGTTTCATTCTTCCTCAGGTAGACAGATGCCACTTTCCTGCTAAGGATCCTCTTTCCTCAAGTGTATATTTTTCCACAGTCAATCGAGTTGTCTGTTTTTATGCCATTTTTGCTAGTATAGCCTTATAGTATAGCTTGAAATCTGGAATGGTGACTCCCCCGTCAGTGTTCAGGATTGTTTGGGCTACCCAGAGTCCTTTGTGCATTCATATGAATTTTTAAAATTTCTTCTTTCAATTTCTGTGAAGAAGAGCATCAATTTTTGATGAGGATTTCATTGACTCTGTTGATGGCTCTTGGTTGGATGACCGTTTTCACAATATGAATCCTACCGATCCACATGCGTGAGTTTTCTCCCTATCTTCAGTGTCTTCCTCGATTTCATTTTTCAGTGTTTTCGAGTTTTCATTCAGTATGTTAATTCCAGTATGTTGATACTTTTAAAGCTACGGCTGTGAATGGAATTTTTTTCCTGGTTTCCATCCCAGACTGTTTATTGTTGGTGTATAGGAAGGGTATTAATTTTAAGGTTAATTTTGTAGTATGCCACATTTCTGAAACCCTTTGTCTTCTCTACAAGTTTCTTGTGGAGTCCTTGAAGCAGTATCTCATGTACAAAATCATTAGCAAATACGGAGACTTTGACTGCTTCCCTCCCTATTTGTATCCTTATTTCATTCTCTTGTCTTATTGTTCTAGCTAGAACTTCAAGCACCTTGTTAACCTCTGATCTTTGTGAGATTGCTTCAAGTTTTTCTGTTTATAATGATGGCTATTGGTTTCTCATATATACTTTTATCAAGCTGAGATCAGTTCCCTCCAGCTCTGCTCTCAAAAAGACGTTTTGTCATGATAAAAAAATGTTGGACATTTTTTAAAGTGACTTTGACAAATTCCAACAGAATCTTTTAAAAGTGTATTTATAGGGCATAGGATGTTAATTCAATATATGTACGCACCCTCAATGATTGAAATAGGGCAGTTATTTCCATTTCTCTTCATTAGAAACTTTCACATTCTTTTATAAATTTTTGGACTATTGTGCTTTTAGAACTAACTTTATTTTGGTGCCAATTACCTGATGAAGGAAATGTGTTTTACTTTGTCGTGAACTCAGGTAGGAAGGGCATGTTTTCATGGCCGCTCATCATCCCTCTCTAGGTTTGAAATCCTTGACCAAGAGAAAAACAGATCAGAAGTATAAGGTGAGGATAAAAATGTTGTGTAGCCTTGTATTGTGGTCACTTGGACCAGAAACTTCTTTCCTCTAGAAATTCAGGAGACTAAATCTTGCTATTTCTCGAACTGTAATTGGACCTGCTGTGTCCAGCAAGTCACAGGAAAGGTACCTAGAGGCCTTGCAGAGAGGAACTCCATTCCTGGCACTTCCTTGTGGAGGAAATAATGGGAAGGAGCTTTCATGTTCATTGCTACAAGTCCGACCAAAAGTAACAGCCTAGGAAGCATCACTGTCTTCAGCTTAATGGAACCTTAAAAAAAGTTTTTCTGGCTTGTGCTATATATTAAACCTTTAGAAGCAAGAGTCCTTTCAGATTTGTAGCGTTCTAGTTGTCATAAAATTGGAAGTAATCAGATGACACAAGAAAAACTCTGAATCTAATCTTTTGCACTCTACCTGTGAGAGTTGTTGGCTCAGTTATTCACGGCCAGAATTCGGCTATATCTGATTTAATTTTTTTTTCAGAGCTTTCTACAGACTTTGTTCAAATGTCTCACCTTGGCTGTAGTTGCGCTAGTTTTCTCTGGTGTAGCCCATTCTTGGTGTGTGAGACAATGGTCAAGTGATCTAACACTGGAGAATGCAGAACACTAAGGGAACCACCATTTCCCAGCCGCCTAAAGAGACCCTATAGTAATCTATAGTGGAGCCAGTTAGGAATTTGCCATTTTAAGAAAGGCCTGGTTGCTGCTGATGCTGCAGGTGCCTGAACCACACTCTTGAGACAGGCAAGTCTGAACCAGGGGAAAAACAAGCTGTGATCTGAGTGTGGTATTCATTACCTTGGCAAGGAGCCAGACTTGTTTCCGAATTATTTAAAAGATGCTTTTACATATGGAGAGCTGAATTCAAGTTGTAACAAAGAACATGAAATATTTACTGCTGGGTCCGTAATCAATGGGAAAGCTTTTTTTCTGAGTCTTGCATTTCTGAAGCACACTGCCTTCTTCTGAAGAGTTAGCCTGAATATGTATGCCCCATGAACTTCGAAGGCCATACATAATGGCTTCATTAGTAAAACTCAAAGACAGCAGTAGAAGTGACTTTTCTCCATAATTTATTAGGATTTTCTCAGTCGAGAACTAATTAACAAAGCACTTACTAGTAGATGAAAGTTTAAGAGACGTATTTATGTTTCAAAAAATGAACCTGGAAGGTACTCTTTTTCTTGAAAGAGCTTCTCTGGAACTTACCAGTTTTCTCTTTTTTTTTTTTTTTTTTTTGAAGGAGAGGGGGTTGTTTGCTTGTTTGTTTGATTTGGTTTGGTTTTTGTTGTTTTTCGGGGGTTGGCATTTCTTTTTATTCTGTGACAATGGAGGGAGACTCTAGAAACTGCCAATTAAACTAGATATATTGTGGGATAGAATCAAATCCTTACAGTAACTTTAATGCAAGAAACTTTCTGGAGAACTTCAAAGTCAATAACATGAGCCCCACTGGGACACAAATGACCTAGGATGGGTAAGGCCCACAGTTTACCTGAGAGTCAATGAAGCTTTACTTGAAACACTTGCATACGTATCTCAGAAATGCCACATAATTCTATTTTGAAACTTATGAAGAGGTCTTATATCAACAAGGGTGTATATTTTTCCTGGATGTGTGTCTTTTTGGGTGTACTTGTGTTGGTCATATCATTGACTCTTATTGGAAGGATTTCCTAAAGTGCTAGTATTGGGTTTTTGGAAAAGAAAGTATATGAATTAAATAGTTATGTATATTTAAAAGAGTATAATTGAAAATTTAAATGCTGTATTGCAGAAAAAGTTAGCTGCTATGCCTGACCACACAGATGTTTCTCTAAGCCCAGAAGAGCGCGTCCGTGCCCTAAGCAAGCTTGGTTGTAATATCTCCATTAATGAAGACATCACCCCACGCCGTTACTTCAGGTCCGGAGTGGAAATGGAAAGAATGGCATCTGTGTATTTGGAAGAAGGAAACCTGGAAAATGCCTTTGTTCTTTATAACAAATTTATAACGTAAGTCATGCTTTAGAGTAGTGGTTTCCAACCTCTACTCTATTGCAACCTCTTTGGGGGTCGAATGACCCTTTCATAGAGGTGGCATATCAGACACACTGCATATTACATATTTGCACTGTGATTCACAACAGTAGCAAAATTGCAGTTATAAAGTTGCAACGGAAGGAAGTTTATGGTTGGGGGGTCGCCACAATGTAGAAACTGTATTCAAAGGTTGCATCATTAGGAAGGGTGAGAACCACTGTTTTCATGGTCTTTTGAATGAGAACATTGGAATGGTGGTTATGTGATGTTTTGATATGACAGTTTGCATAGCATGAGAGCTTTTATATTCAAACCAGTTTGGCTGTTTTGACTCTCAGGAATGAAAGGAAGGTCTGGGAGGGGTTGAGACTCTCAACAGGCAGAGGAACCTGTCTTGTTCTTCACAACTATAATTTCATATTTCATGCCATTTTCTTCCCATAGGCACATAAGGTTTCCGACAGGAGCCAGGTTACTCTATTAGAACAGTGCTTCTCAACCTGGGGTTCATAACCCTTCAGGGAGTCAAATGACCATTTCACAGGGGTTGCCTAAGACCATTAGAAAACACAAATATTTACATTATGGTTTGTAACAGTAACAAACTGTTACATTATAAAGTAGCAACAAAAATAATTTTATGGTCGGGGGTTACCAGGACATGATGAACTATATTAAGGGTCCACAGCAGCATCAGGAAGGTTGAGGACCACTGATCTACAGCATGCGGAATCTGCCATCATTATTTAAAAAATTCAGTTTGAAGAGTTAAGAGTAGGAGAGTGTAGAAAAGACGTGATTACCGGAGAGCATATAATAGTCCATTTCATATAGAATCGATCAATTTGTTTTGAGAAGGTATTTGTACAAGAATTTAATGTATGGAAGAGCTATCAAAATATTGAGCAAAAGTGACTGCACCACAATATTCACCCAAAATTACCACATTCCTCCCGCCCCCAACATTTGTTAGTAATGTATCCTAACTTCGAGAGTTAACGTAAGTGCTTTTGGACTTTCCTTATAACTTTGGTAACTTTACTACCTAGAAGATCTCTTTTTATCAATAATGATGAAATCTAAACTAAGTCTCCTATTGTTTTAATTTAAAATCATGTGTTAATTAATTTCATTAATTTGTAATTAAAAATAGTTATGTATGTTTCTGATTTTGTTTGCATACACATTTTCCAATGGCTAAACCAAGCTAGTTTATTACATCACCTACTTGCCAAGTTTCATAGTGAGAATGTTTAAAACCTCATTGTCTTGGCAGTTTTCTAGCGTAAAGTTCATTAATTATGAACACCACAGTGTACACCAGATCTCTAAACATATTCCTCCAAGCTGAAGGGTTGTTTCCTTTTAATGTTATAAAAAAAATGTATTATGTAGGATGGCTATATTATGCATACATTTGTATGCATGAATGTAGGTGCATGCATACCATAGCATACATGTTGAGTTCAGGAAACAACCTCAGGTGTCAGTTCTTGCCTTCTACCTTGTTTGAAATAAGGTCCCAGTTTTTTGGTGTTGTTGTTTATCCTGTGACACTGTTCCTGGGGAGACAGGAATGTCTAATCACCCCAGATAAGGAACTGACAACAAACTAAAGTAAGAATACCACTAAAATCCACCTTGGCAAACCACTGAATATTATTGGGGTCATTTACAGGAGAATAGGTGAAGGGTTACATACAGGAGCAAAAATGACCCAAATGTAGCAGCAATACCAAAAACCCACCCCAGCATTCCAGCTCATGAAACCTGGAGCACACAGCACAACTTGCTGGAAACTCAATAGATTGGAATCTGTCTCTTTCAAGCCATCCATGTGGTCGAGGCCTCTTCTAGGTAGCTCAACCTGTCTGAGAGTGTATCTTAACAGTCCTGACTGCTTAAATATGCTTGAGAAAGGAGGGACCTAATGAATCTGGTCAGTTTTAGGGACTTCCTGAACTCTTCAAGTTGTTTACTTCCTCAGTTTAAAGAGCTTCCCCAAAAGATGGTAGGTTTTACCCTCCCCCCCCCCTTAGAAAACCCTGTGTCTTAGCAAGCTTCCCTCCAAAACAGAAGGGTTTTACTCAGATGTAATTGTCACACAGCATTACTGATTACTGAAGTGTGGTTGTTTCCAGATTTTACAAGAGTTCAGGAGATTCAAACACAGCTCTGCAATGCTTTACTGTCGGAGCCATCTTTCTAGTGCCCTCCCACCTCCTTTTGCTTTCTTTGTTTAGACAAAGGGTTTCATGTAGCCCAGACTGGAAAACACAATGTACCTGGGGAAGGATGAAGTTAAAATTCCTGGTCCTTTCCTCCTGCCTCTTCCGAGTCTTGTGGATCACAAGTGCATGCTAATACATGTGGCAAAGCCTTTGACTTTTAAACATTCCAAATACATGAAACAAGTGTATTCTGTATTTTGTTCATTTTATTTATAATTTCAGTAGTTTAGTTGGGGGTGGTTATTCTGAAAACATTCAAATGAAAAGAATAAACTATTTTTAAAAACCAGTTTTAGTGATTCCACCAAGGACAAAGTAAAAAGAATTTACATACTATTTAATTTCTAAGGTAATAAGCTTGAAAGATTAACTTGGAAATCTAGAGAATGGGTGACTGTCTTCATCCCACAGGGGAAAAATCAATTGTTAGCAGGAAGCTGAACAATAAATATGACGCTGAGGATTGTCCATCACAGTTTATGACCAAAATGCTTTAAAAGCTTCAGTTTCTGAACTATATTTCCGATGGGTCACATATTTTCCACCTTCAGATCCTATTTTATGTAAACTTCTGCACATCTGCCACATGAATCCCCCGCTGGGTTAGTGAGTCTTCCGAGTGTTTGAATTCTTTTGTCATATTAGCTGAGTAAGAATTTCTACATCACTTACTTTCCCTGGGCCTGAGTGATGTATCAACAAATGAGGCCTTATGGGAGAAAATCTCTGAGGACACTTTTAGTTTGAGGGTCTGTGACTTTCCTGTTTCTGAAGTCTTTGGCAGCTGACTGCTTTCCTTTAGCTTCTGCAAGCCTTCACTGCCACATGTCAGAAATGAAAGTCATACTTGTATTTAAGTGTGACCTATAACCTGTCATCAGGTGAAATAAAATGAATATGTCTGTGTGGTTGAAGGCATCAAAATCAGTAGTCGTAAGCTACCCATATTAGATGATCTACACCCCATCGTGATCTATTAAGAAAATGCTAGTCATTCATTTTGCAAATCTACATTGATCACTTATTCTGGGCTGATACCATTCTTCTTCCAGGGGCACATCATAGAATAGGGAAGAGAAACGTGTACCCCTGCAGAATTGCTATCTTCACTTTCCCTGGGAGCAGTGCACCTGTTTCTCATTTTTTTTTTTTCTTTTCTTCACCTCTCTCTGCTGAATCTTTTTCCTCCAGAGTATGGTGGGAAATGACATCCATTTAACATGTCCACTAGTGATTCTGTTGCTGTCTCTCTTAGCTGTGAATCTTCAGTTATGAGTTTTTATAAACACATGAGAGTGATGCTGACTCATGGGTGGTTGTTTGAGTCTTTTTAGGGATTAAAGGGATTTATACTCATCATTCCAAAATCTTGCATATAACAAAGACAGTGCCCTGGGCTGGGGGTGGGGTGATTTCAAGTACCCAGAACGGAAGAAAAACTAGAATTTTCTAGAAGGGAGTATGTAGCAAGTATATAGAAATCTTGACCTTAACCCTTGTCTTACTTTGCTTTCTGTTGCTGTGATAAAGGCATAACCAAAAATAACTTGAGAAACAAAGGGTTAATATTTCAGCAGTCCAATCACAGTCCATCATGAAGGGAAGTCAAGACAAGAACTCAGAGTAGAAACCTAGATGCAAACTGAAGCAGAAGCCATAGAGGAGCCATGCTTACTAGTTTATTCCTCATGGCGTGCTCAGCTTGCTTTCTTATACAATCTAGGACTGCCTGCCTAGGAATAGCACCACCCTTAGGGGACTGGACCTTCCCACAGGCATCATTAATCAAGTAAAAGTCTCACAGAGTTGCTTACAGGCCAATTCAAAGGAAGCATTTTCTCAATTGAGCTTGTGTCAAATGGATAAAACACTAGCCAGTAAACTAAATGAAGAACACTTTGTTTGGTGAAAGTACTTGTTTACCTAGGATAATAGGTATACCAACCTTTAGAGAGATGGTGGGTGTAAAGAACATAGTTAAATAAAAAGTTTTTGTGTGGATTTTTTAAAAAAAAAAAGAATGCTTGTTAGAAAGTCACTGAGTTTTTGTTCTCACAGGATGCTAATGCTGTATTTTCTCTTTCTCTAGATTATTTGTAGAAAAACTTCCCAGTCATAGAGATTACCAGCAGTGTGCAGTGCCAGAGAAGCAGGATATCATGAAGGTACACTGGACTGATTCTCCACTGTGGGATTAAATGCCAAGTATCCATTATTGATTCACAGCCTCCTTTCATCCTTGCCCTGACCTCTGGAGAGTATTAACACAAGGACCCCATTCCATCAAACATGACAGTTTGATTTCTCCCTAAGATGTCTAATGATTATGACTATGTGCATTCAAGGTGTCTAATTGACATTACAAAAAATAAGATGAGAGAATTCCTCCCAGAGATTGACAGACTGGTTATTTTCCTGGGCTTACTTGACCCAGCCACGTTAGCTGCTGTTGGTTACTCTCCACTGGATGGAGTAACTATCTTAAAATCAGTGGGGATTTTTAAGGTAGCCCCCAAGTTTTAGCTACAGTCACAGAGTGTGCTCAACTTCTGAACCCTATAGAGGACAGTGGTCCCATTGAATTTTATTATTTAGAGACATTGTAACCGTCTCTTCATTTGTGTAAGTTTATACTGTGACCTTTCACATAGTAACAAAGTCACTGCAATATATGTTTGTTAGGACCCATCCCTGTGGCATTTACTTCCTAGAATGAAATTTTGATGGGAGAGTTTAGCTAGGAATGAGATGCTTGGATCCTCATCCAACTGGACCATTTATTACCAATGTGTATGAGCCAATCTCCCTAGGCTTTTGCTTCCCTTCTTCCAGAAGGGAGGGTATGATTGGACTCTATCCAGTTTCCTAGGTTTTCCTGCCATTAAGAACCAATGAAGAAGTTGTCTATCTCGGCTCTCTCAGTAGACCTGGGATTAGGACTTGGAATATGAGTTGTCATAAAAGGTTTCTCAGATGCTTATTCAACACCCCTACTCACCATATATACTTTAATACCCCTTGTAACACCAACGTTATGTGATTTCCATATGCAATGTGAAATCCTATTGGCCCCTACCTAAAATGCTTATCTAACTAGCAGAATAAATAGAGATTATATAAAGGAACACATTTTTTTTTTTTTTTAATTTTCCGTCATTCCTAAAAGCTGTATTTTGGAATCCTAGAATAGATCTATTTTTCTGAGCATTCCAGCTGTGTATCTTTCTCAGCTGATGCTCTGAAAGGGTGTACTAAAAATCTCTCTGATTGGTACGTTTATATGTTTTTGAAAGAAACTGAAGGAGATTGCATTCCCAAGGACGGACGAATTGAAAACAAGCCTGCTAAGAAAATACAACATAGAATACCAAGAGTATTTGCAAAGTAAAGTAAGTTCAGTCGGTACATTTATTTCTTCACAGTTTTCTGTGAAAATGGTTTTAAAAATATCATTTGTGTATGAGTTTTTTAAATGTATACACTTAAATTAAAAATTAAAGATGCAATGATGTAAAACTCATAAAGAATTCATGTGGGGGTTCTGTTTAAGCAGATGCTCTAAGGATGTGCTGTTTTCATTCCCTAAAACATCTCATAAAGCAGTGCATTAGGAAATAGATTTCCTACGGTGATTTAAATAGAGCTTCCAACCAGCCCTTGCCAGTGTAACCTTGAGACAGATGGCTGATACATTTGTTTTTCCAGATGAACAGAAGCTGCAGAAAGTAGACAGAACAGAGCATGATTTTTGATGTTTATAATCACGTAGGACTTGGAAATGTGAATCCAGGTCTTAAATAGTACGGTCAACATTCCGTCCAGATAGAACAGCTAACCATGTGCCCGAGGCATCATCAGAGTTCCAATGGATTTTCCTTTCTGAATTCTTATTACATAGTGAAAGAAGACTAGAGGGCATGGAAAGGAGAGTTTAACTAGTAAATCTCTGGTAATCTCAAATTCGGGATGCAAATCCTTATGTTGTATCAGATTACTAGACATGAGTTGCTTTAAATGATATTTAGTAACTCCATTAGTCCTTAAGATGACCCAGCCAGTCCCCTACTAATTGAGGCAAAATCCTATGGCTGAATCTATTTTTCTATATGCTAGGCTGGTAATTCCCCAGGTGCATTCCCCATGTACTTGCTGTTTGAGTCTCTCTCACTCAGGTTATTTCTGCTCCATCAATCTGCCCTCAGGGGGCATTTCACTTAGTCAAGTGCTCCTAGTTCACCAAGTCTGATGGAGACTTCCTGTTCTCTTCTCTCTACCGCTGATCCACAGCCTAGTAACCGAAGCCCCTCCTACCTTTAGTCTCCCCAGTAATTAGCTATAGCCGCTTTTATTTAACCAATAGCTTTCAATTGAGGAGCAGGGATTACACAATAAAGGGCAGAGTACATGAGAATTCTCTCACGGGGGCAACCAGGTCTTGGGCTACAGAATTTAGCATTTGAATACACAGCAGCTCCAAACCAAGCTCCAACAGATACATTTCTTTGTCTCTTTCTCTGGAGTTTGCCAGCTCTACCACCTCTTACTTCACTTCAATTTCTCTACCTCAGCAAATAGTCCCAGAGCGGGAGGACTGGATAGCATGAGGTGTTTTGACTAATCTGTAGAGGGAATATCGGTGGCACGCCTTTACTCTGGGAGGAGCAGATCAGACAGCTGTGCTGTGTTCTACTTGTGCTAATACCAGTGGCCTCATGTATCCTGTGTGGAAATTTCTGGAGTGAAAGAGTGGCGACAGACAGGAGGGTAACAAACCTACCTGTAAGCCCTGACCGTGGGCAGCACCAACATCCCATGATGCTTGTTAGAAACGTAGAACACATGTCAAATCAGAATTTCTAATGTTAAGAAGGCCCAGAGTGATGCGTGTGTAAAGCATTGCTGTAAACTGAGTCTCCTGAACTCTCCTCACCTTAGGGTACCTTGCTACTATGTTTCTTTCAGCATCCATTGAGAAACTTACTAGCCTTGATACCCCTCTAATCTGATAATGCCCAGGTATTCGTTTCGCACTCGTGTTGTGATTCTTTATTTTTAGCCTAATTTTTGGTTAGTTCTGATAGAAGAAATGTGGAACACTTTGGGGAACCATTTCTCTGTGATTCCCTTTCACCATGATGCACCCCTAGGAAAAGTATTCTATAGACAAATACAGAAAGGCTCTCGGGAGCCCCAAGCTAAAGAACATCTTTGTATAATGGACATACTCCATTTGGCATTTCCTGCACAGCAGCCCAGCCCAGGAGATTGTCGGGTACTCAGAATGTGACTAGTGTGTCTGAGAACCACATTGCTGAATTCATCTAAGCTCAGCTAGTTTGAGTTTAAAAAAGAGTATCTGGCAAGCTGCTACCTGACTGGACAGGGTCAATTAAGGGCTGAGATTCTTTGCTCAAGTGGTCTGAGGAGTCAGGAAGACAGGACACTGGTATTCCAGTCCATAGAAGCACTGGGGAATATAGACAGCACACCTGCTGAGCAGGTTTTGGTGGAATGTGATGACTTGAGAGGCCATGTTCATCAAATTAAACGTTTTTGCTGTAATGTTTATTTTTTTGTTTTACTAAGAATATCTCTGTCTGACTGTCTCTGACTGTCTCTCTTTCTCTCTTTCTCTCTCTGTCAGAGGACTGAAACTATCTACTTTCTGTTTGATGTTTTTGTCTCAGAAAACTTAACATTTTTTTCCCTCCTGTCAACCATCTTAGAACAAATATAAAGCAGAAATTCTCAAAAAGTTGGAACACCAGAGACTGATAGAGGCAGAGCGGCAGCGGATAGCCCAGATGCGCCAGCAGCAACTAGAGTCCGAACAGTTCCTGTTTTTCGAAGATCAACTCAAGAAGCAGGAGTTGGCTCGGGGCCAGACACGAAGTCAGGACTCCCCAGTGCTGTCTGAGCAGACTGATGGAAGTGGGCTGTCCTGCTTTTCCACTCACCAGAACAACTCTCTGAGGAATGTATTTGCAGACCACCCTCATAAAAGTGATGGAAGCAATTTCGCTAACTACTCTCCTCCAGTGAACAGGGCCCTAAAGCCGGCGGCCACCCTGAGTGCCGTTCAGAGTAAGTGATGTGGGATGCAGGTGCATCTGACCTCCATTACATCTACCTTTAAAATCCAACCCACGGAACTGCCTGCTTATAGAGCAATCATATTTTGATACTGGGTAGAGATTTTGAATGAGGAGTCCTAGCATTTATTTTCCTTTGTTGTGTTTTACTCAAGACACGCATACATGTTAAAGGGAAACACTGGAAAGGAAAGAAGATACTGAAAAATTGGTTGTTGATATACTTCGGTGTTTAACATCAGCCTGAGCTGGTAGGGTCTCTGTCCCATTGACAGCCAAGCTGTGAACAGTGGGGCTTTCCACCAGCACTTAGTGATCTCAAGCGCTGCCATGTCGGCTCTACGAAATTTCCCAAATCGAATAGGCATTTCTTTTTCACAGAGGCACCTATTAAAGGAATTTGGTAGGCAGCCATTGCTCTTGCTGCTTTACTAGCAATTGTTTAAAACAAAATGTGCTTTTGTCTACTGATCGATCACAGCATGGTAGAAGGTAACACGTAGCAGACATAACGAGTTTTCATCCTGTGTCTTACGATGATGTGTCAACTGTGGCCTGTGGGTTCTCTGGCATATTTGCAGTGTGCAGAGAGAAAACACCATATGAAAGAGTTGCTCCAGAGGCCAATTGTGTAACAGTGCTGACTCTTTATAAACTTTCTTATAAAATACTTTGTATATGAAATGTACATGTCAGTTTGTCCTCCTTCTAATCCATGTTAACTTTCAGGAGATTTGATTTTTTTTTTTTTTTAAAGCTAACTATGGAAAGTGAAATGCCCTGTAGTTTCAGTGTTGAAATTTATACTTTAGTCACTCACTGAAATTTGAAAGGACGTGATCCAAAACTTGTTTTATTGTGTTTCTCCTTTCTGTCTTAGATCTGGTGGTTGAAGGACTGAGGTGTGTAGTTTTATCAAGAGACCTTTGCCATAAATTTCTGCTGCTGGCTGACTCTAACACAGTGAGAGGAATAGAAACCTGTGGGATCCTCTGTGGAAAACTGGTACAGTCTTATTTCATCTCTCAATAGGATGCTTTGAGTAGTACTGGCTTCCCTGTGATAGGAAGAGCAGGGTAGATGGGGAGACGTAACAATATGAAGTTAATATTAACATCCTTAAACTACTGACATTATTCATGGATTCGGCATTCTAAAGAAAATGAGCTCTAAAATTTCAGTAACACCATAAAATGCTATAAACAATTTAGTAAAATGGCAGATAACAAGGCAAGATTCAGGGAATAGAACTTAGCACCTTGGAAGGTCCTAAGGCTAGAGAGCGGATGGTGCTTTAGAAGGGTGGGAAGTCCCCAGGCCCGGAGGACGACAGCATCTCACAGCTCAGTGACCTAAAACCCTCCTCTTTACTTCAAGACTCTTTCTTTTCCACACTTACCTTTTCCCCAAGGAGAGTGACATGTTTCTTCTTACTTCATTGTAAAAGCCGTATTATTTTAAGTTTGGAAGACACTGGCGACTTTTAGAGGAAAATACAAATTCTTTCATAATTACACACAATTAATAAAAACAAGACATCTGCTCCTACAACTCATGGGAATACCTTTAAGTAACATCACGCATTTGAGAAATTAGTCTGTCTCTCTAAAGGAACCTGGTCTTGTGGTGTGAAGTCATTTTCCACTGTAGGTCAAGTATGCCAAGGCATCATTTGTTAACTACACATCCATTACCATGGCTCGCCTGGATACTAATTCCCTTGTACTTTCTACAGCAGCAATGGGTTTCAAGCCCCAAATAACAGATGTCCAAAACTTGAAGTAGAGTCAACTTTTCTGCTTGTTTTTGAATTGTAAGAGTGTGTAGTGAGGGGGTGGTACACAGGCTGAGGTGTGCTAGGCAGTGACATCCTACTCAGATGTCTTTTCTGACAGAGGCGTGTTACTTTGTTTGTCTTCTAGACACACAATGAATTCACCATTACCCATGTGGTCGTGCCAAAGCAGTCTGCTGGCCCAGACTATTGCGATGTGGAGAACGTAGAGGAATTATTCAGTGTTCAGGATCAACATGGCCTCCTCACACTGGGATGGATTCATGTATGTTTGACCTTCTGGGTTTTTGATTATTTCTGTATGGTGTGTTGTTTTCTTCATACAGGTATTTGGATGAATTTAAATAATTTCTTCTTTTCATATTTTCCAAGAGGTATTAATTATCATGATATCAAAGCAATATTCAATGCGAGTTGTGTATGAATCTGTCACATTTGGATTTGAAAGGGGTATTCTAGACTTGTGTGTTTCAGAATTAAGAAAGGTAACACGTAGCAGTAGGTCTTGCTCTGATGGGTTCAGATAATCCAATGGATTAGATTTAGCCTTAGCCAAATTCTTAACTGTGTAATAATCTCCTTTCCTTTGCTGTGGGTCTAAATTAGATTATTAGCCTTTTTCTGAAGGCACTTCTTTTAAACAATGTTTGTGTGTACTAAAGAGGGGCCACACATGACATTGCCCTGCAGAGCAGAAGTATATTCATAAAATTCATAAATGGGGAACTTGCACAGATGACTAGGGTTAAAATATTGGGTTCTGACATCATGTTTGTTTGTTTGTTTGTTTGTTTGTTTGAGACAGGGTTTCTCTGTGTAGCCCTGGCTGTCCTGGAACTCACTCTGTAGACCAGGCTGGCCTTGAACTCAGAAATCCACCTGCTTCTGCCTCCCAAGTGCTGGGATTAAAGGCATGCGCCATCACTGCCCAGCCTGGTATTTTTCTTTTTATTTAGTTATACACAGCTCAGTCTGGGGACTTTGTTCATTTATGGATTTATAGTATCTAAGACTAGACTAGACTAGACTAGACTAGACTAGACTAGACTAGACTAGGGACTGGAAGAAACATCAGGGCTTTGGCACTGGTGCCCAGTGAGAGCTACTTTCTGCTTCCAAGACAATAGCTTACTGCTCTATCCTTGTATGGTGGAAGATAGAGGATCAAGAGAGCAGTTCCCTCACCCAGAATCCCTTATGCTGGGCTGCTGTTGGTCACCTCCTAAAGAATGTGGTTTCTACTGCCATCTCTTCAATTAGATGATTTCTCTTTCCCCTATAGAAAGTCAAGGGACGTCATCAGTCTGATGATAGCAGTAACAAGTCATCTCACTAGCGTGGGATGCAGACCAAAAGTCCCAATGCACTGTCTGGGTGTCTGCAATAGACTCAGAAGACTAAATAAGGTTTGGTTTGCATTTAGTTTGTAGAAAAGGGTTGGGTAGTGTGCTAAGGGTTATTGTGGTATGATTTAAGAGGTTAGGAGATACCACTCTTACTCTATCTTTGAGTCCCTCTATCCCCTAAGTCCTGAGTGTTAACTCCTTATTTTCAAGTTTTTTTCATTGATTAAGTGAAGCTAATGAGAGCATTGATTTGATATTGTCAGTAAAGGCGATAGGACTGGAAAGCCCTCTGAAAAGTATGAATGGCCACTGAAACGTGAGAATTTATTTGTAAAAAGGAGTAATGCATACATGTACACACACACATAAATATGTGTAGTACCACTGTATCACACATGCATATATGCACGCACACATGCATCTGCACACAGTCACACATACACACACACACACACACACACACACACACACACACACATACACACATACATGTGCACATACACAAGCTGTATCAAGGAATTATAACCAACTAAAAGTGGTAGTTTTAAAAATTACATATGCGGGCCAGTCAGTGTTCTTCTTGATAAATAATTCCCAAATTAGAATCCAAAGTTTCCCTAAGATGGGCTGTGTCTGTTACACATGCTTCGTCAGTTTAAGTTGTTTAAGTAACGGACTTGTCAACATTCTGGATGTCTAGGACTTCAGATTTGAATTGATTTTATTGTATCAAGCTGTTGAAATTGAATGAAAATACACACATTTATAAAGCTCAGGGAAGTTGTGTTGGTTTTTACAGCACACAATAACAGCAACCAACCTTAGGGCTGGATCCTTGGTATAAACTCTCAGGAAGAAAGCCAGAGTCTAGATCTGCCAGACGACTGGATTTGAATTGTGAATGTCTTGGCTTGACTGACTCTTGAGACTTCTTGAAGTCACAGTGCTGTTTGTCTCGGTCATCTCCTTGTCTGTAGAATGGGGGTGGAGATAACGACAGCACAGACCTTAGTGAGAACTCTGTCATAATTCATGGGAGGTCATTAGTTTCCTGCCCAGTACTTTATTCTGTTGTAATAGGTGGAATTTACTGCTGGTGTCACCACCACCACCAGAACCACCATTTTCCTTTGCAATGGGAGTGCCATGCTCCCATGGGAGAGATATCTTCATGAGCGTAGAAATGGTTCTTAGAGGCAGAAATGAAGGGTTCAGGTGCTTACATGGGTGCATTCTGTCTGAAATAAAGTGGTGGGCAGAGTAACTTTTCTATTGACAGCCTGCTTGCTGACCCCACAGCACCCTGGCTCCTTGAAACATGTCTTTCATTCTGCCGTGACACAGAAAGCTCTGTTTTACTCAGAGAAAGCATTCTCTGGCAGAGGAGAGGCTGCCAGGTCGTCTTGCCCATTCCTCTATGAAATCTTTGCATTTTGACAATGGGCCTACTGTGCGTGTGGCTCGATGGCAAGGTGTGTGTTTAGTCTACACAGGATTTTGTTTAGATTCTCCTCTTTCTCTTTGTGCATTTTCAGTGGCTAAGCCCGATGGGTCTCAAACACCTTTAGCAACTTGGAGACCCCCTCCTCCTGTTTATAAGGATGAAGAGCCATAGACCGTCTCAGGAGTGTGCTATGTTTAGTTCTAAAAGAATACACAGGAGTCCACGATCCCAGTTTTTTGATCTCTTGGCCAGTCTTCATCCTCCCAAGTCTGGAGATCCTTGTATGTGGACTGAGATAGTAAGATTCTTAGCTCATTAAATTAAGGGAGGATCTATTTAAAGCCTCTTGTAAGTGGAGATATTTCATTCGTTTCCACAAAGAAAGCACATGCACTCCTAGGAACTTTGTCTCTAGGTCAGAGTTATTCCAAACCAACAAGAGTATGGTAGAAAAAGAATTCTGTCGGCTCCTCCCAATTAACTTTTATTTGTGTATAATAATAATAATTATTATTATTATTGGTGGTGGTGGTGTGATATGTGCAAGTGCAGGTATCCAGGTGCCACGGCACACATGTACAAGTCAGAGGACACACTCCAGAAAGTCAGTTCTCTCCCCCCACCATAGGTTTCAGGGATCTAAGCCAGGCCATTGGGTTTTATGGCAAGCCCTTTGGCCACTGAGCCATCTTGTCACCCCTCACCGAAACATGTTTTTTTATGTGTGTTTGCTCAGTGAAAGCTACAGGAGACGTTCTGAGCGAAGTCCGGCCTTCCCTAACGAGACTGTGCTCTTTTCCACTTGTAGACGCACCCCACGCAGACGGCATTCCTGTCCAGTGTGGATCTTCACACTCAGTGCTCTTATCAGCTTATGTTGCCGGAGGCCATTGCCATTGTGTGCTCTCCAAAGCATCAAGAGTAAGTGGAAGAAGAACGCTCTCCTGAGTCCACCGGGCTATGGTACTTGGCTCTGAGGCACCTGTCTGTAACATTCTAACTCTCCCCCATCAACAAGTCCAGCCATTCACTCTTGTTGCTATAGATCTTTTAAGACAGGAATGGCTTTTCATTGTCTGGAAGACTTCAGTTTACAAAGTAATTATAGTCGTAAGAACCAGACAGACGTTTGCTGAGGCTGAGTTTGCCTGTAAGTTGTAGGGGACCTGATCACTGTGATCCCAGCCTCTCCATCCTTCATCCTTACCTGTCTTGGATTGACACTAGATGATAGTTTCTATGTTGTGTTGATTGTAGTATCTGACACTGCCACATACCTGGTGGTTGACATCAAGATTACTAACACTATTACAGGATTTAAAACAGTTTGCTCAGATGGAGGACACATGTATGACCTCTGGTATGAGGTCTCAACCACTGAGTTACCTGTCCCTTTGGGGTCCTCTAGGTACTTGGAGATGGATGTTTCTAAAGTTTGTTGTGAAAGTCGTGGAGGTGTTCCTAGTGTGTGTCTTCTTCCGCTTTCCTGTTTGAGGGAAGTGCGTGTTTACGTCTTTCTGGATGGTTCTCGACTTTGTGCTTATTTTCAACCTCTTGTTTAGCACCGGCATTTTCAGGCTCACCAACGCTGGCATGCTTGAGATTTCTGCTTGTAAAAAGAAGGGCTTCCATCCTCACACCAAGGACCCCAAGCTGTTCAGTGTGAGTAGACATCATAAGTGATTGTTGTATATTATTATTATATCATCATCATCAAGACAGGATCTTTCTATGTAGCCTTGGAACTCACGCTATAGACCACAGTGCCGTCAAACTCAGAGAGACCCACCTGCCTCTGCCTCCTAAGAGCTATGATTAAAGGTGTGCTCCACCACGGCTGGCTCAAGGGTAGCAATTATTCTCCATGATGTTCAGTGTGAATAGGTAGCACAAATTATTCTCATAGATGTTTATGTTATGTCGAACCTAACCACATTCAGCAATAATGATAAAATTCATAAAAAAAGTGAGGAAATTCATATACCTTCCGTAAAGAAAACCACACAGTAAACATTATGTAACACTGGTTTTTTTTTCTCCTTTTCTAGATATGCAGCCATGTGTTAGTAAAGGACATAAAAACAACTGTGTTGGATCTGAGGTGACATGCCCCAAATGCAGGAGCATCTCTGCCAGACGCCTGCCATGGATACATGTGGTTGCCGAATTTCTTATGATGTTTTCGGAAGTGACTGATATTTTATATTTATATATTTTAGACCAAAACTTTGATATTTATTGTTCTTGCACATTTTGAAGTTTCCTTTTTTTTTGGGTTGCTGTGTCTCAAAAGAGAGCCACATGGGTTCAGTCCATACCTATGAAAATACCCAAATGATGCCATCAGAAATAAATTGTGCTGCAAATAACAAGATGGCTGGTTGTCAAATTTTATCCAGTTTCACTTGTCTTATTATTTTATATGCTTGGCTGTTTTGCTTGTATGTCCATATGTGTACCACATGCATTCCTGGGGCCAGCAAACTTCAGAAGAGAGAGTTGGATCCCCTGGGACCTGAGTCACAGCCAACCAGTTGTAAGCCACCATGTGGGTACTGGGAATTGAGGCTGAATCTTCTGCAAGAGCAACAAGTATTATTAACTGCAGAGCCAACTCTCCAGCCCCAATATGTCTGGTATTTAAAATCAAACAACAACAACAAAAAAAAACCAAAAACAAACAAAAAAAAAACCAAAAAAACAAATAAACCTTTGTAGTTTCAATCTGACAGGCAAAGGAACTGTCAGTCTTTAGCTCCCCATGGAAGCAACTGCGTTTTTGGGACGCCCTTGGCTTCCTCATCTGATGACTGATGATAATACTGTCTTCACATAGTAGTGATGACGTATGAGAGACTTAAGTATGATGCAAGGTATGACCAGTCTTTGGAGAGTACTGCCATTTCCCCCCCTTCCTTTTACTGTAAATACATCTACTGCAGTTTTTTTCCAGATATTGGCCAAAGGAAGAAGAAGCAATGATCCAGGTACACAGTGAGACCTTTAAAGTAGTTTCTTGGGTTCTAAAACCTATGTTATTTTTAAAAACAAGTAAACTAAAAAAATTACACTTTCTTAAATATGCCAAGTCTGATGTACGTTAAAGTTAAATAATACGCAAGGCTTGATGCAAATTAAAAGTCACACATGCATGTCTGTGCATATGTGTGTACTTTAATACAAAAGATGTAATTTTAATAAAACCAGATTGCTTGCCATGTAAAATTGTTTTTACCTATCAGGTCAAAATAGTCACTCAAGTTGTAAAGTCAGTGTAGATTTTTCCTACTGGCACTAATATACATTATTATGTTAATCCATACATGTCCATGGCACTCTCAAATACACCCTGTTTACATTATTTAAGTGGGGCTTTCTCTGTTGAAGTGATGTATGTGTTGCCTGAGAATTTACTATACTAGTTGTGTCACATCCTTTACTGACCGCTAGAGGGAGCCACCCTATAATAAGTGATTCTCACCTACCAGAAACACAACTGAATCAGTGTTGACAGGCCAGGGCTAGAAGTTAAGGGTAGCACATGTCTGATTTATTAAAAAAAACACGGGTAACAAATCAAAGCTTTGGGCAGGAATGATTTGGAAAGAAGGGAACTGAAGGCACTGATCCACAAAACATTCACAGTTATGTGCTAGAGACAGAGCCCCGGGGTGACTTAAAAGCATTTGCGGTGGACAATGGAGGGACCAGCTTCGTCATATTCCTGTTTGCTGATCCACATCTGCTGGAAGGTAGATAGAGAAGCCAGGATGGAGCCACCGATCCAGACAGAGTACTTGCGTTCAGGAGGGGCAATGATCTGTCAGAGTAAGAAAAGAAGAGCATTAGTGCCTGGCAGAAGTGTCTTGTGCTGGCCCTTTCTGGAAAACAAGGACATTCTTCTCTGTGGGGACATAAGTTTGAAGAAGCTGGAGTGTTTCTCCAGTGAGCTCATTGATTTTTCTGTATTTTCCCCCCATGTACTCTCTGTCAAACGATCCCTAATTTCTTTATTCCTTCATTGGGCAAACCCAAACTGTCCCTAGATCCTATGGGACCCCTTCGTAAAAACCCTTAACAAACAAACTCTCTGATTCCAGAGCTGAGCCTAGGAGCTCAGTACGAGCTGCACTTTCTATAGAACTCCTAGTGTGTGCAGAGACGATTGTTCCAGAATTTACTGTGCAAGTAATCTTCCACCTGATTAAACTGCCCACTGCTTTCTTAAGTCCTGACCATAAGCACCACCCAACCCAGAGGGCTAAGCCTTCCCATTCCGGAATGTTCCCTGCTGTGGCTGGCTGTATTCAGAGTGCAGACCTTACATAATAGATCATGCTCACTTTTGTTTGTTTGTTTGTTTGTTTGGTTGGTTGGTTTGGTTTGGTTATGGCTGAGTGAATGCCTTAGGCAGGGTGCAGAGTATCAGGCAAGGGTTTTTTCTGTCGCAGCAACTCAAACATAGAACTGAGCAATGACAAATTCTACTCCAGTCGCAGTTTCTTGAGTAGCAGTGGATGTTCTAGTGAATGAAGTACTCAGAAAGGCTAGCCAGGGCTTCACTTTCTATCTCCAACTGGTTCAACATTTAATCTTTTCTCATTCACCAAGCTCTCACTGGGTTGGCCTTGTGCCAAGGGTTTTTACAGATTCTAGCTTACGTAATCCCTGTAATAATTCTGAAGGGTAGATATCCAGTGATTCTCAAGTTGCAGCCGAAGACACTGGCTCAGGGAACTGTCAGTGATGGTCACGAGTGGCTGTGTCAATATCAGGTTTAATTTCAAAACTGTCCCTCAGAGGAGTTTTGTTTGGAAGCTACACATTTTTGTTTTTCCATGATGAGGGGTTTGATAGTAATTTTAGATCTCTAGAACATTGCCTGAATAGTGAATGTATCATCTTGGTGTCCTCAGTTTTACTGGATGTCTGTGTTCTCTGATCGTACTGGGCCCCTGAGTTTCACATTCATTTCCATCTCAGAAGTAAAGTTTGGAGAATTGAGACTTACTTGCCTACCTGCTAGATGCAGCCTGTCTGTTCTCAGACCCCCAAGTAAGGAGGGTTGGCAGCATGCTCGGCTAGGGATACAGGGAGGGGGATTTTAGCTGTTCTGACATGCATTAAAGGAGCACAGGCTTCTGAGGAAACAGTGGCTCACTCTCTCCCTATAGACCTCAGGACAGGACTCCTCAGGGCCTGTTTTAAGTGTTTAAGTCTAACCCACTGTCACCTTGGCCTCATTCCCTTTGGAAAGAACAGAGCGTGTTAAACTGCCTCATATGCCGTGGCTGTTATAGACATGCCCCTTCTGCCCTTCTGCTGCTCCCTGAGTCAGAGGGTCTTAGTGTGGTACCTTGATCTTCATGGTGCTGGGTGCAAGGGCTGTGATCTCCTTCTGCATCCTGTCAGCAATGCCTGGGTACATGGTGGTGCCCCCGGAGAGGACATTGTTAGCGTAGAGATCCTTCCTGATGTCAATATCACACTTCATGATGCTGTTATAGGTGGTTTCGTGGATGCCTGCAGACTCCATCCCTGGAAAAGAGACACAGTCTGTGATCTTTGGATGCTCGGTGAAACTCAGGCTAAACATAGAAGATCAAGTTGGCCCAACTAAGTGATCTTCTCCTGGATGAGGCTGGCAGGCATCGTGAACTAGAAACTACCATTCAAGAACCGAAAGGGCCTTTTTGCACAATCCATACCATCCTCCTGCCTCTTGTCTAAAGGAGGAGGTTCAGCTGCAGCACTTCCAGGGTGAGATTACAACATGGTGGTGTTCTGCTATAATTGGCTTGAGTACAGAGCCAGGCCTTCCAATGCCCTATAAGAGGTAGGGCCAGGGCCATGGATCAGAGCAGCTCTCTCTGCCTCCACAGCTGTTACTTTGTATCTCCAACACCCAAAGTTGAATGATGTAACTATCAGCAAAGTGTCTCTCCTACTTTGATAAAGTTTTTTAAATTTATTTTTGGTTTTTTGTTTGTTTGTTTTGGGGTGGTTTTGTTTGTTTGTTTGTTTGTTTGCTTGCTTGCTTGCTTGCTTGCTTGCTTGTTTAAAACACAGGTCCCCCTATGTATCCTTGGCTGGCCTGTAACTTGCTCTATAGAACAAACTGGCCTCAAACTCATAGACATTTGCCTGCCTTTGCTTCCCTAGTACTGGGATTAAAGGCATGTACTACCACGCCCATCTGCCAAAGATGCTTTTTATGCAATCTTTGTACAGACTTTTTTTTTTTTTTTAAGGGGTGGGGCAAGGGGCTGAGTTTCTTGTTGACTCTGACCATTCAACTGCTTTTTAAAATAAATTTTTAAAAAATAAACCACTAGATGGCCCCCTCAGTCTTCTTAGCATTGTGATCTAGTTAAAATAGCAATGCCACCAGCTAATTATTAATTGCTGGCAGACACCAATTGTTGAATGCTTGTTTTGGACAGGAACAGGGCTGAGGGCACTACACAACTCTGCTAAAAAAAAAAAAAAAAAAAAAAACCTTCCAACTATCCTAATGTGAAGAAACTGAGTCTTGGAAAGGTTTAGTGACATTCTGAAGATCGTGAAAATAGAACAAAGACTCAAGGCCAGGCCCCCAGCCTCCAAAGAGGATGACTGTGCAAGGCTGCAAGGCGATATGTGATCCTGCCATGCCAACATGGACGAGATGCTCTCTACTGGTTCTGTTTTCCTTCTCTATCAGCAACCCCAACTCCCAGCACTCAGATCATCTTCCCCAACCACCCCAGCGCTCCACTCAGGACCTCCAGAAGAGCAGTCAGTGCTCTTAACCACTGAGCCATCTCACCAACGCCCCATAGATAACTTTTAATCTTTGCACTATGTGCAGAGAATTCGTCCATCTTGACTCTGACATAAGAGAGTTTTCCGTGGGACACAACTCCTTTCTTGGCTCCCTATGTCTTCTCATTTTGAAAATGTGACACCATCCCTACTTTACAGCTGCTTCTGTTTTTGAAGTCCTGGTTCATTTCTACCTGCACATGGGCCCTGGTAGCAGAGGCTTGGCTGGGTACAGAACATGGAGACCCCCCCCCCCAACTCCCCTTTGCCTACCAATGAAAGATGGCTGGAAGAGGGTCTCTGGGCAGCGGAAGCGTTCGTTCCCGATGGTGATCACCTGCCCGTCAGGCAGTTCGTAGCTCTTCTCCAGGGAAGAAGAGGAGGCAGCAGTGGCCATCTCATTTTCAAAGTCCAGAGCGACATAGCACAGCTTCTCCTTGATGTCACGGACAATCTCACGCTCGGCTGTCAAACACGTAACGAACATGGTGCACATTAGGGTTCATACAGGTGCTAAAATCTACCTGTCCCATGTCACTCTTCTGCCAAACCAACTCCTCAGAAGACTCAAGAGTTATCAAAATGCCTAAAAGATCTTTGCTGCCCTGCCCAGATAGGTAGTAGCTTGATCTTTGACGTGTTTTTTATTTTTCAAAATGAAGCAGATGCTATCTCGGGGGAGCTCCAGTGCCAGTGGTACAGATGGAGAGATGGAAAAGGTGCCAACTACATCTCTCTCTATTTCACACTTTCTCTCCTGTTTGTAAATGAATTAGAATTTATCCAAGTAGCTCTGTGGATGTATCTGGGTGGTAAGGGCTTGACCAGCAAATACAAGACCCTGGATTTGTTCTCTAACAGCATAGACAGTTTTCCACCCTGTCTTGCCGCCTACACCGATACTCTCAAAGAAACTGTAATAACTTTACAATCACAAAGCAAGAAAAGCTAAGCTTTCTCTGTGCATTGGAGTCAGACTTTACTGTTGGCTAAGTCTCTAACACACCAACTCTTTTATTAGTTTATTTTTATGTTTTAAATTTTAGATTATTATTATTATTTGTATGCATTTGCATGTTTGTGTATTTATGTGTGTGTGTGCATTTGTGTGTGTGTGTGTGCGTGCGCGCGTCTGCATTTCAGGTGCACATGTGTGGACATCAGAAAGCAAATCTCAGCAGCCAGTTCTTTCCTTTCACTGTGGACTCAGGAATTGACCTCAGGTTATAAGGTTTGCGTATCCAATGGTTTTATCACCTAAGCCTCCTCTCTGGCTCTATGTCCCATTTTTTATGGGGACAACCCTCCTTCCACTACATTACAGTGAGCAGCACAGTGTCTCCCATCCTCTTCCCTTCACCTCCCCTGTGCCTCACCAGTAGTCACGAAGGAATAGCCACGCTCAGTCAGGATCTTCATGAGGTAGTCGGTGAGATCTCGGCCAGCTAAGTCCAGACGCATGATGGCATGAGGCAGGGCATAGCCCTCATAGATAGGCACGTTGTGAGTCACACCATCTCCAGAGTCCAGCACAATGCCTGGGGGACAATTAAGCATGCTGTAAGTCACCATGGCAGCTGGTGTGCAGTTACTTTCTGTTCTCTCACACTGAGACTGAGGGGAGCAGTGATTCCTAAGAGCCTTACATCAAAGGAAGAAAGAATGTATTCGACGGGATGGGTAAGAGCTGGGGTGAGACAGAAAGAAGAGGGAGAAACCATTTAAAATGTATTGCTGGAGAAGTAGAGAAGTGTAGTGAGGTCCAGGGATAGTTTTGAAAAAAGGAGGGTTCTTTCTTTCCTTTTTTGGGGGGGTGGGTGGGGGGAAGACCATCTTTTCGTGCTCCAATTCACTTGTCAACTGTCAAAACCCACAGGTTGTACCCATCAAATCTCACACTTTCTGATGGATTCATTGGATCGAGATTCCCATTCCCCTGGCTACCTACCAGTTGTACGTCCAGAAGCATAGAGGGACAGCACAGCCTGGATAGCCACATACATGGCAGGGACATTGAAGGTCTCAAACATAATCTGCAAAGGAATCCAAAGGGTTAGGTAAAGGGTGCTGTCAGTCTCACATAGAACACATAAGAGCACACACACCTGACTGACTCAGACCCGCCATGAAAAAAAAATTAAAGCCAAGGCAGCTCTGGTCACATGACAAAGAAAGATGAAGGTGGTGGCAGTAGTCAAGGGGAATGGAGCCAGCTGTATCTGCACAGGACCTCATAAGGTAAGGAGCAGCTGGCTGCAGGTCCAAGTCTTGGTCTTGAATCGGATACAACAGTATTCACTATGGTGTTCCTTTTTTATTTCTCAAATGTAGACAGGAGAAGGGTTCTGGCCTAAGCTCTCAGGGAGAGTCTAAGAGATATGAACTATATCAAAGATGAAAGAGAAGACCAGGTAAAATCAAGGGACATAAAGAAACAACCAATGCTGACATTTTTCTGGGAACCACCCTAGTTGAGTGATTTGTCTGTGGTTCAGTTTGATCTTTTCCATGGTTTTATGAAATTTGGGGTCAGTGCTAGCCCTGAAACCAGACTCCACCCTGCTGTGACCCTGGCAAAAATGAGCTATATTATGGAGTAGAGGGTACCTATAAATGCCAATCCATTAGCCCATGCAATTCAGGGACAAGACTAAAACCAGAGCTCCCTAGATCCCTCCTACATCAGAAAGATGTCCCCAGCCTGCCATGTAATAATACTCTCTAGTTCGAAAACTAGAAGGTATGTTTGATATTTTCTAAAACTCCACACTTCTGGGTCCTCTCTCTACCTTCACACAATTTTCAAGTGCTAATCACTGCCCAGAACAGCTGATGTGCCGGTGAGCACACCAAGTGCTGTTTCAAGGAGAGGGCCCTGGGCCGTGTACATGTGATCTTCAAGAGGAAAGAAAATCCATGAGTCAACTCCAAGAACTGCCGCTCTAACTCTGTGGCTTTAGGAAAATCACTTTGTGCACCTGAGCCTTAATGTCATCATCGAGGTCGCTGGGATGATAGTTCCTGCTTTAAATCATTGGGAGTTAGAGTGCACTAGCAACACCCTGTGCTTAACCAGGGTCGGTGTGGAACTGACATTAGATGCTATCACTTACCAACCCATCCACATCAGAACCCTGTTACTAGTTCCCTGGACATTCCCTTTGCTGTATGGTCTTGGGATTCACACAGATAATAGTGACAGTCGTTTCTACTCCTTATTGGATATTTATTATACCATGCCCCATGATACTTGCATATAATTTTGGTATCATCAGCCTACACATCTGTCCCTTGAAAAATAATAGAACTGATACTCCCAACAAACAAAGAAGCTGGGGTCCTAAGAAAAGAAGTGGCTTTCAGTAACTGATAAGTGATAGATTCAATTTCTACTGTATTATCTTGCACTTTTGAATGACTTATGAGAAGTTTTTAACCCTAATCCTAATTAAACCTTTAAACTTTTTTCCTGCCCTTTGAGGCAAAATGATGTTGCTTCATCCAGTAAGGGTGTGAGCACTGTCAAGATCCCTGGGCTTTGGGGTTTCCAGGTCAGTATATTGGTGAGCTGCCAGTTCGGGCCTTTTGTCTGTCATGCTGCAATTTATCCTGGTTGCCCTTGCCCCAAATTCAGCAGGGTCAGACATATTTAGCAAATATTTACCTGAGTCATTTTCTCCCGGTTGGCCTTGGGGTTCAGCGGCGCCTCTGTTAGCAGGGTCGGATGCTCTTCGGGGGCCACACGAAGCTCGTTATAGAAGGAGTGGTGCCAGATCTAGAGAGTAGGATAAAGAGAAACATGGTGGTATGCTATTGTGGGACACACAAGGTCCTGGAAAGGGACTGGGATGTACAGGACAAAACTAGAACCAGATGAAATGCACGAGACCTTGTCTGTACAGATGCAGAAGCCCAGAAAATGTGAACACCATACCCAAGACTACATCTTTTGAGTGACTCGGCAACTGTGAGGCAGGACAGTGTAGTGGTCAAGGACATAGGCTCTATAGTGGACTTCCTGTTCCTCAGCAGAAACTTCCAAGTTTCTGTCACAACTTCCTGTTGTTGTAAGCTAGCAAGTTCATAGTTCTCTTCATCTCTAGTCTCCCCATTGGTAACAGAGGGAGAGAATAACCAGTATAGATGTCACTGGTTCTTTGTGTCAATGACAGAGAGTGACATTAGAGTGAGTCCTTAACCCAGTGTCTGGGCTAGAATAGACACTCTTGTTTATTAGTTACATCTTTTTCATGCATGCCTTCACCTTAGTTTATTCATGGGAAGTTGATTTGGTGTAATACATAAAAGGACAATGACCGTATATATAAATGAATGAGGCTTTGCCTGAAAACCTGTTTGCCATCTGTAACGCTTCTAGAAAGTGTTCTTGGCTGTTTGTGGTGTGTGTGTGTGTGTGTGTGTGTGTGTGTGTGTGTTAGAGGGATGTGTGCAGGTGGGGAGAAGGTCTCACACCCTCCCCCCCCCCCAGGATGGAGAAAGCAACTTCTGTAGGCACAAAGTAGACCTTCCTTTCAGAAGCAGACATTTCTCCCAAAGCCCATGCCTACCTGTGTGTACTGTATGAATGCATTTTGGACAAAAGTGTATTGATTTTATAGTTGCACAGTCTCTTTAATCCCTGAATATCAAAAAGAACCCATTGTTATGGAAGGAGCTAAAATAATTCACCTTTTACGAAAGGGCTGTTGTCCACCTGCATCAGGAATATGAGATTAGCCAGAAGTAAAGAGGCACAGCTAATGCCAGTTTACAAACTAACAAACGTGAAACCAATTATGAAGGCTTTGTCAAATTTCTAGTTTCTTGGTTTTGGTTTTTGTGGTTTCCAGCAAACAAAGGGACACCTGCAAATCCTGTCACTTTCAGGGGTGGGTAAGATGAAGAAAGGGAAGAGCTGAACAGTTTGGAAACCCATCTTTATAATTCCTCATTACAGTAAAGATGAGGGAGCAACTCGTCCTTAATCCCTTCATCTTATTCTACCGTAAAAGATAATCAATGGAATAAACACTCTACTTTATCAAACAAAAAGGAAAAAATAGAGTGTTCACAAAGCCTAGTCAGTCATCTCTACACCGTAGCTACCCCAAAACAGGCTTTCAAACCCCACTCCCCCTTCAGTGCTTTTTCTCCAGAATATGCTTTGAATTTAAATGCTATAGAATGTACGTGCATTCTCTCTCTCTCTCTCTCTCTCTCTCTCTCTCTCTCTCTCTCTCTCTCTCTCTCAAATTCCTAAAAACAAGCTTCATAATCCTTAGAATTGACTCTTCCAAGGTGGTCTGGGAGCAAGGGTCTTACTGTGGCACAAAGAGAGAATTTAAGAGTATTCATTTAAAAACTTAGTCACAATTCACTTCAGCATGTTCACAGGCCTTTGGGAATGTATCTAATACACAGTGGTCTCTTTTCAATTATGAAAATTAAGAAAACTGCTCGTGGAAAATATAATAATAGTAATAAATAATAAATAAATAATAATAACAAATCCTCAAGAATGGGCTGCCTAAGGTCTTCCTAGATTTCTACCCCTGGACAGCTTGTGCTCTGGGGATGCCTATCTTCAGAGGTCAGTCCAGTATGTTTGAGAGAAAATCTGTCCCACAGTAACAAAGTGCTTCTCTCACCTGCAGAACTGTCTCCCAACAATCAGTTTATAAATACCAATCAATGAGAGATTTATTTTCAAAAAGAAATAAGTCAAGATTTTTTCCATAACAATACAAATTAAATATTAACAAATAACAAGGTACTTGAGCAAGTATAGCCAGCTGTGTTCCACAGCTGTCCCCTGCTGCAGCACGTTGTTCTGATTCCCGGGAGGATGGTACCTTTTCCATGTCGTCCCAGTTGGTGATGATGCCGTGTTCTATCGGATACTTCAGGGTCAGGATCCCTCTCTTGCTCTGTGCTTCATCCCCCACATAGCTGTCTTTTTGGCCCATTCCGACCATCACTCCCTAGAATGGTTCAACATACCACAAGTCAGTGCTTTCCTGAACCATGTGAATTGATGACTTCCATAACAGCTGACGTGATATAAAGTTACATTTAATAACAGTGATTCCTTTCATCTAAGACCAAACACTATGAGGATGAGTGGCCAACCAGGGCTTTCTTTTGTTTCTTTCCCCAAAGCAGTAATGGTGTACATAGGGACAGCTTATAACAACCACAGCTGCTGCTGCCACTCTGAGGATAACGATTATAGTGGCTGTGACCACATAAATCTTTCTGCCTGATACATGAAATTGGCATCTACTCCTCGGGATTAGTTATTACCAGTGTGTGTGTGTGTGTGTGTGTGTGTGTGTGTGTGTGTACCTTGTACCACTAGGTTATATCCCAGACTACCACAGATATGTTCTTCACAAGGTTTTGTAAACTCTGGGTAGAAAGCAACACACAACTGTCTGACATGTGTAGACACGGAGGGATCTAGCCTACAGTCCTGTCCTCTCTGTGTTCAACCTCAATTATGGCTCACCTGATGTCTGGGACGTCCCACGATGGATGGGAAAACTGCCCTGGGAGCGTCATCACCAGCGAAGCCGGCCTTACAGAGCCCAGAGCCATTGTCACACACCAGAGCTGTGCTGTCCTCCTCTTCACACATAGTTGGAGCAGCTTCTCGGGGTTCTGCAGAGACAGAGAGGGAGTGGCTACTGCTGTGCAATGCATCTGGCTAGAGTCTACTGTCACTCCCACCCACAGACAGGGTTCTTTCTTGGCCCTGTTGTGTTATTTTAGCTGGAGGCTCTCCCCAGATCTCAATTAACACCCTTCATCTTGAAATGCTTTCACTGGGCTGGAAAGCCTTTGATGAGCTGAAACCCCCAACTTCCAGGTTAACACCACAGGCCCACAGCACAAAGAGCAGGACTGTCACAGGCTTTTATGGCATTCTCAAGCTGGGCAGAGCATTAGTGTGTGAACAGATCGTAGAGCATAGATGAGAGGTCGCGAGGTGAGAACAGAGTTCTACAGGGACATGTTAGTGAGCATATGCTAAGTAACTATCCAGTGCTTTCTATCTATATCAAATCAAACTCACATTTTTTTTCCTTTAAAAAAATCTACCCCAAAAGGTAGATTTAAAAAAAAAAAAAAAAAAAAAAAAAAAAAAAAAAAGGAATGGGCAGCATGTGAAAATTTGAAAATGTTAAAACATTTGCTCTTATTAAATGTTTAAAAGATAAATCTTTTGTCTCTAAAGACTTGTACGATGTGAGGCATTAGACATGAGTCAAGGCTGGGTGTGGTGATGCACACCTGTGATCCTAGCACTCGAGAGGCTGAGGCAGGAGGATCACAAGTTTAAGTCTAGTAAGCTAGTCTAATATAGAAACTTGGATTGACATTTTCGAATAGGGTGTTTAATATTTTAGGAGTTACATTTCTTCATTAATTAAAGTCACTGTTAAGCTGAAAATCTAGCAGGATGTTAACAGCTGTTCTTATTTAAGATTGATAAGTTACAGAAAGAAACATAATATGACCATAATAAAATGTGAGGGTTTTTTTCCCCCTTAGCTTACTTATTCTCTCCAAGATATTTACTGGGGTTCTTTTGCAGTGTCAAGTATCTGGTTTTGTAGATTTTTTTTCTGATGATTCTTCTTCTACACTTGATTAACTGAGCAGATACTCCTTGATTTAAAACAATCTTTTAAGTAATTGAGGTGTAAGCTTGGATTTTTGACAGCTTCTCAGGACACCCAGAGGGTTTCACAAGCATTGCTTGTGAATATCATCATGTGACTATTCTCCTTACACAGAGATTTTGTTTGTGATCTTGGTTTCCTTTCAACCCTATCTCCACGATCAGAGTAAAATCTTCAATGTGTGGGTTTCCCTCAGGAATGGAAAAGGCAGGATTCGTCGGTGGTTTGCTCTTTCCTTTCTCCACTCTATGCCTTTCCTTTCAGACACTGAATTATATTTAGCTTCCTTTCCGATGGACGATAAGGACTCCGAAGATAGTTTCAAACCACAAGGAGGCGCAAATGCCAGGAGCAGCAAAGGACCAGAGTACACTGTGTGTACTGAGCCTGTTTTCCACACTTGGCATCAGGACTGCACATGAGATAAGCCACTTGGAATTAGGATGCCCTCTGAAAATGGGGAAGGATCACCCACATAAACTTTTTGTTGGGCAGGATGACTCAAGGTGGGGCCTTAGTATATTCAGAAAAATAAGCTACCTGGTTTTTAAAAAATGCAGGAAAAAATACTGTCAAATTCGGTAAAGACGTATTTCTATTTCATCAAAAATATCCAGAAAATGTGTCTTTATAAGCTTTGAAAGGAACGTTGCCACTAGAAAAGATGTCTGCGTGTTTCCAGAGGAAGCTGCCGCTGTGGTTTGCATCTCTTATCTAACCTGAATAAGCAGCTTAGTTTGTAGTGGGGAGCATTTCCTAATTAGGTAAAACACACTGGGCTCCAGCGTCCGCTTTTGGAACTGCACCCGAGCCGGGGAGTTTGGTGCAGCACAGTGGAGCTCATCTTGTGCCAAAAAATGAATTATTGGGGGCGGGGGGAGGGAGGGGGAGGAAAGGACACTACCCTTCCCAGCTTGTGAGTCTCAAAACGCAAACCATATTTAGTCATGAATCACAAAACGGTAGGAAAAATCTTATCGAGAAAACTCCATTTCTTGCTGAAGCTACCCAACCCTGAGTTACAACCTGGGGTGGCAAGGCTGGCTGACTCCACGGAGACTCGGAGACTCGGCTTTAGGGGTTGAGGAACACTTGAGGCAGAGAAATGTAAATCAGATCTCCCCTGGATGAGAGACACTTCCTCCTTTCTTTGCAGAAAGTAGAGAGGCTATGCTATGCTGCAAACGACCAATGTCATAGGTCTGAATCGTGAGGGGACCGGCACACTCACAAGATACCCATTCCAACATAGGACACCAGCTGTTAGAGCCCGGAAACCCAAAAGCAGTGCAGCCATTCAGCCAACATCAGAGAGCAGGCAACTGCCCCAGTTCACTCCTGACATCCACTTCCAGGTACCTCAGCTGCAGTAAACACAGTCAGACGCAAAGTCCTCAGACTAAATCTAAAGCACAGACAAACCCAAAAGTTTCCAACGCCTAAGTAGAAACAAACGTATACTTTGCCACATACAGCCAGACTCCACCCCTATATACAGTAGGCTGCAGGCTCAGAGCAGTTGGTTTAGTGTAAACAGATTTTACAGATGACATGCATGAACATAACTTTAATTTCCTCTCCATCTCCTTTTCCAGTAAGCCAAGCTTCATTTTTAGCCCCACTTGGATGTAAAATCATGCAAGCTAAAAAGCTACCATCATTTTAACAGTATAAATCTTTATTCAAAAATTCAAAACACGTGAGTCATTCATATTCCCACACACAAAGTCTGGTTACATTGGATGATAAAAAGAGCCTGGGAATAAGTCACATCCCTGGGCTGGGGCCACTTACCCTGACGGCGACTGGCTGGGCTTCTCCACTCTGGGTGGGTGGTGTCTGGGGAGGCTGACCGCTGAAGGGTTATATAGCCCCCCTGGTCTGATCCCCTCCCACTAACTTCCCAAACAAGGAGCAAAGACAGGCTGAAGCCGGCCGTTCACTCTAACACAACCATATAGGGACCTCAGCACAAAACTCTCTAATCTGGGTGGCTAGAGGCCTGGGTCTTTTCCACTGCATTCCTCTGCTCTGCTCCCGAAACAGGAGGCAGCTCAGCTGCTTATGGGGATAAACATCCTAAACCCTCAGAACAACTGCTCAGATGCCCAGACACTGGGCTAGTGTCATGGGACAGACGGCAGACATGGTTTGCACATTCCTCAGAAGATGCCAACCCCGCTGTCAGGCTAGCCTTTGGGGCCATTTATTAAGGAATTGAGACAAGGAAGGGCCTGCTTCTGACTAGCTGGGATTTTAAAGCAACACTGTTGCAAAGGTAACCTATAACAAAAGATGCTTCAGTCACCCCTGAATATGCAGAGGAGAGATCATTTTATGGAAGCTACATTGTACTTATACATTGAATCTGTGTGTAGTATTAATGAAACCAGGAACTGAAGTAGGCAGTAGTGCTTAACCAGCTTGTGTTGACCAAAGAGGTGCTTAGAAGTCAGAATCACTGGAACTGCTTTAACCCTTAGGTACATTCCACGTGTTGCTGGTTTATCACTGCCCCTTGGCCACAGAGATGACCTGTCACCCTGTCATAAAAAAAAAAATGTGAAAAAAATTAGAAATGTTGAAATGAAGCCTGCTCATCCTCCTCCATGCCAATGAGCCCACTGGACAGAGACAGGGATCAGGTGACCCTGTCATTCTTCAAAGACACCAGCTCTTTGGCTTCGATGAACAGTCAGTGACTACATTTCTGTACGTCCCTCTTGCAAGCCAAGGTTCTGATTCGATTCATGAAAGAGATGATTTGGATGGACTCCGTGGGTGCTTCTGAACTGTTTACATGTTAGAGAAACCCCAGGGTGAATGGCAGCAGCTGTCCACACACGCCGCCACGTCTCACGCACTTGATTTATGGTGTCCGTCCACAGGCATGCATAGTTGTCTTCGAGAAATTACACTGTTGGCTCTTAGAAGAGTCTAATAGTTGCTAAACAATGATGTGGTTTCTTTGCGTTGCTCAAGAGTTTTCTACTCTGTATCTGATTTCTATCGATTAAGAAATACATTGTCTGATTGCTCAAATAAAGAAACTGCATAGTGTGAGACAGAGCAGAACATTTAAGATTAATCCAATGGGTTTTTATCACGGGCATCATGTAAAGCAAAATTCCATGTCTTGCTTTGGTTTTTAGTCTGGTTTTTTTTTTTTTTTTTTTTTTTTACTTCAGTCCCTGGCATGGATATCTGTGTTGAAGTCTTGTTTCACTAGGGTTGGAGTGCTGTCTTGGTCACTTCAATAAACTGCCAATATCTTTAAAAAACAAGAAAGGAGCTTTGATAATCTTACAACTTTTTTGTTTATAGTGGTTGTGTTTTTTCAGTAATCAGAATATTAAAAGATGGATTAAAAAATAGGCCTCAAGGTTCAGGTGTTTGTTTGTTTGTTTGTTTAGGAATTAAAAACAAAAAGCAATCTGAAGTAACCAAGGAGGATTTGCTCAATCTCTGAGCAAGTAATTAATGGTCTCTCTGTGTGAGTTTGTGATTTTATATCCAACTCAAGCCTTTCCTTGAGAGAAAGCCCCACTGGCTGAGTATTTATGTGTATGCAAGCAGCGTTCCATCGAGTGCTTAGATAACTCCCGGGGTTGGCAGCCATGAATGAGAGGTGTTATGGACTGATGAGAGAGAGAGAGAGTACATCTGGTTACTTGGTTGCAGTTCAGGGAAAATATAAAATAAATCCAAGCTATAAGCACTCATTCAAGAGTCATCTCCAGTTGAATTGCTCCACAGACATCACCAAATGCCTTGGTAATGTGATTTAGTGATGATTTATACTACAGCCCTTGAGAACTGGAGACCATTTAAGTCCTCACTGGGACCCAGTCCAGAGCTGACTTAGCATGGTATTGCTGAGTTAGCACTGGTAGTGGTGAGAGTGCCCATAATCAGCCACGCCTGATGTAGTAGTCACTAGACACATGCAACTATTGACCCCTCAAATGTGTGGAGTTGACGTTTCCGTTTCATTTCATCTTTGCTTGTTTATGTACGTGGGGTGTGCATGCTTTTGTGTATGCATATTTACAAGTGCAGGGGCACATGCTTGTGCATATGTAGGTCTGTGAAAGCCGGAGGGTGATAGTGTTTATATTCCTTGATTGTCTCCATATGACCTATTAGAAAGGATCTCTCTCTTGAACCCAGTGCTTGCTGAGTCAGCTCCCCTAGCTAGCCAGTCAGCTCCAGGTATTGCATATTTCCCAGGTTTTTATGTGGATATTGGGGATCAGAATTCCAGTCCTGATGCTTGTACAACATGCACTAGGACATATCCCTCGAACTTCATTCCCATTTAATCTGTATTAAATTTCAGTTTGGATAGACTACCATATTAGAATTCACAGGTATAGTGAGTTTTAAACACAATTACAACTAAATTACCCCCAAAGGCTTTAACAAATTCCAGTGTTCAGGCTACTACTAAATCAGCTAAAAGAAACTATTGACCCCAGAGCCCATATTATAATTCATCGCCCAGGATGAGAATTTTTACAGTCGCCAAAATACCTCTGAGCAAAGCCTATGGCCTGTCTGTATCAGAATCCATAGGACGCTGTGCTACTGATTTACAAAGCTAGAAATCTTTACCCCATCACCCCCTGAATCATGACTTAAACTTTTTAGTTGAGAATACTTTTTTGATTTACAGGAAAAATGAAGAAGAAAGCATTTGTCCCTGTCCTATACCCAGTCTCTGCTATGATTGATATCTTTCAGCACTGTTGTACGTTTATCACAATTGATGAACTAATATTGACACATTATTATTAACTGAAGACCACCCCTTATAAGCATTTCCTTGATTCATGCCTGTGATGTTTTGTTTGTTGGTTGGTTGGTTTTGGTTTGTTTTTGGTGTTTTCTTTTTTTTTTTTTTTGTCAACTTGCCAGAAGTAAGGGTCATCTGAGAAAATACCTTCAACAGACTGACCTGAAGGCTGTGGGTCACCTTCTTAGTTAATGACTAATGTGGGAAGAACCAGCCTACTGTGAGCAGGCAGTACCATTCCTGGACATGTAGTTCTGGGTTGTATAAAAAAGCAGGCTGAGCAAACCATGGGGAGCAAGCTGGTAAACAGCATTCCTCTGTGGCCTCCAGTTTCTACTTCCGGATTCCTGCTTTGAGTTTATGCTGTGACTTCCCATCATAATAGACTATCTGTTTGTGAGCTGAAATGAACCTTTTTCTTCACTGCTTATTGTCCCCTTTGCTGCAGAAGCCCATACCCTGTATCACTTTGAACTTGGTCCTGTCATCTGAAAATTTTTTTTTTTTTTTTTTTTGGATGTTCCAGTCTAAGACACTGTTTTAAAAGACCTCAATAGCTCTAGGGACTAGTAACATAACCCTTAACTGAGATTTGCCTGATTTTTTTCTTTTTTGTTTTTTTTATTGGATATTTTATTTACATTTTAGATGTTATTCCCTTACCCCATTCCCACCCTGCCCAGGCGCCCC
The DNA here is from genome assembly GCF_011762505.2 of Arvicanthis niloticus. Lineage (NCBI taxonomy): Eukaryota > Metazoa > Chordata > Mammalia > Rodentia > Muridae > Arvicanthis > Arvicanthis niloticus. The sequence goes on from NC_047658.1 coordinate 141,090,988, forward strand.
CTGCTTCTATGAAGATGTGTCCCCACCCAGCCCCCACTCCCATCTCTCCGCCCTCGAATTCCCCCACACTAGGTGTCCAGCCTTTATGGGACCAAGGATCTCCTCTTCCACCTATGCCCAACAAGGTCATCCCCCCCTACATATGCAGCTGGAGCCATGGGTCCCTCCCTATGTGCTCCCAGGCTGGTGGTAGTTTAGACTTTGGGGGTTCTGATTGGTTGGTATTGTTGCTCTCCCCATGGGGCTGCAAACCCTTTCAGTTCCTTCAGCTCCTTCTCTCTAACTCCTCTCTTGGGAACACCTTGATCAGTTCAATGGTTAGCTGTGAGCATCCGCCTCTGAATATGTCAGACTCTTGCAGACCTCTAAGAAGACAGCTATATCAGGCTCCTGTCAGCATGCACTTCCTGACATCCACATTAGCGTCTGTCTTTGGTGACTACACACGGGATGGCTACCCAGGTGGAATGGTCTTCAGACGGCCCCTCCTTCAGTTTCTCTCCCACACTTTGTCTCCATATTTGCTCCCTTGAGTATTTTGTTACTCCTTCTAAGAAGGACCGAAGCACCCACACTTGGTCTTCCTTCTTCATGAGCTTCATGTGGTCTGTGAGTTGAATCTTGGGTATTGTGAGCTTTTGAGCTAATATTCAATTATCAATGAGTGAATACCATGTGTGTTCTTTTGTGATTGGGTTACCTCACTCAGGATGATATTTTCTAGTTCCATCCATTTACCTAAGAATTTCTTGAATTCATTGTTTTTAATATCTGAGTAATGCCTGATGTTTTTTATTTCCCCGGATTAAATTGAAGTTCTGTTTGAGAAGGAAAGCTAGGTAACATGACCTTCTTACTTGATATCAGGACGACTTAACACTACTGATGGTTGCTATGTACTGTAATGCTAAGTACTGGCCCCAACGGCCTGGTTCCCCTCCCCCGCCCCCAGGATGAGAGATCCTGCACATACAATGTAACCTTGTTCCTTAATTTAAAACTATTACTTAAATAAATATGCCGATAACAAATATCTGCAGTTAAGAGCTGTCCAGATAGAACATGGCAAGGTATACAATGGGGTTATTGAAGGGAAAATAGATTGCAATATCATAGAGGGTAGATGTCTGCCCAGCTCTAGTGCTGATTAAAGCTTATTATAAATATAAAAGTTGTGTGTTTTTCTATCTGGGAAGTGAAAGATCAACAGCTCGGTAGAAGTCACTGAGATAAAATATTTTCTCCAACAATTGATGTTAATCTTTTCACCTGAAAGGCATTTGTTATGTTTCTCTACTAAGGAAGCTTTTCATCAGGCCTTCTTTTATTTGTTGGTTTTGTTTTGTTTTGTTTTTTGAGACAGGGTTTCTCTGTGTAGCCCTGGCTGTCTTGGAACTCGCTCTGTAGACCAGACTGGCCTGGAACTCAGGGATCCCCCCTGCCTCTGCCTCCCGAGGGCTGTGATTAAAGGCATGTGCTACCAGTGCCCAGCTCATCAAGCCATTCATAACAGTACTTCTTGCATGGACTCCATTATAAACAACTATATTAAAGAGTGGAGAGCTCTACTACAATCCTTAGGATAGAGTATCTGTTATCCAGCCAGGAATTCGCTTTTAAGAGCATCTTTAACCTTGAGAATTAGGTGTTCACACAAATCGCTAAAGGGTCAAGAGCCACAGAAACACTGGGGCTTTTTCCAGTTGATCATAATTCTCTTAGTGTGGCTGAAACAGTGGATGGGTGTGTTTCCTGACTTCTGATGAGACTAGACAATAGTCAGTTATTTAGCCTAGAAATCAAATTATAGATCCTCTAGACACCAAACAGTGAATAAAAGCAGAGTTGTTGATACTTTCACCGTTGTGTGCTTTGAAATTGGAACCCTAGCGTATCCAAGGAGAAAGAAAGCAAGTCAAGGAGGGAGGGAGGGAGGAGGAAGGGGAGGGAGGGAGGGAGGGAGGGAGGGAGGGAGAGAGAGAGAGAGAGAGAGAGAGAGAGAACACTTTGGAACTTGGAGGAAATGCTAAAGAAGAGCTAGTATCAGCTGAATAAAAGGGTGTGTGGTAGAGGAAGGATCCAAGAACATCTGCAAATAAAAGACTATATGCAGAGGAGCCCCATGTCCATGAGCCACTGTTATAATTCACAACAGTGACAAACTAAGCAGTTAGCATGTAACAGGTTCTCTCTACTCAGCATTGAGCACAATTTCTGTAGACCCAGCTTTAAAAGTTAGATATTTAGGGCTGACAGGATTGAAGAACACTTCTTCCAAATCACACTTGGTCACAATGAGTGATGGGCACAAGAGCTAGACTTTTGTCTGTATGATTTAGGGGAGTGATGATTAACGAAAAGAGAAGGGCTAGTTGAATTCACAGAAGAATGGTTCATCACCAGTGATATCCAAAGGAGCTATCTTCCCGAAAGGAAAATGTTTTTGTTTTTTTTTTAAAATATTTTAGTGTGTTTGTGTGTGGTATACATGTGCATGCTTCAAAAACCACAAGAAGGCATAGGATTCCTTGGGGCTAGAATTACAGGTGGGGTGCTGGAACCCAAACTCAGGTCCTCAGAAGACTAGCCTTCATCAACACTCAGCCTTGTCTCTAGTCCTTTAACCAGCTTTCACTGTCATTAAAATGCCAGATCAGAGGTTAAGGAAAATGGAATTTGGAGAGAAGGGTTGGTCATGTCCTAAGTGCTATATCTGTAATAAGTCACAAAAGAGGAAAACTTATATTTGTTTGGTTCCTGGCATGTTCCCAAGGACAGTGTTTACTGTGTGGCTTATGTGATGAGCGAGATTTTTTTTTCCCTTTGGGAGTAGTAAGGATTTAAACAGTCACTCGGACTTACCTGCAGGGTTCTGATTAGTACCTGAGAGTTTTAATGTTTTACAGCAACTGGCTTTAGATGGCCAAGTTACTTTTGCACCTCTCTAGAAGTCCTGGGTTGTAAAACTATTCAACCATCTTTGACATGTTGTCTTCTGGATCCACGGATTAAGACAAAAACATTTTTTTAAGAAAATTATTTCTTCAATGTTGGCAAATTGCCATCGTTAGCAAAACACCATTTTCATCAAAGGCCAGGAAAGAAAGTGACGGGGTACACTTGGATATTGACGTATTGGGTCAAAAAGGAAGCTAGTTCTAGAGTAATCAGCCTGGCATTCCCATACAGTTTGTAAAGAACTAGGATGTGTGTGCATCACAGCCTTAGCATGAGTGCAGGTTTGTTTCCCTTTTTAGTCATCTTTTTCTTTCTTCACTTTCCTCTCTCTCCCACCATCTCCCTCTACCCATACTTCTCTCTTTTTCTTTCTGAGACCTGCCTGGTACTTTTCAAGGTATGAGTTGGCCTTAAATTCATAGAGATTCTCTGGCTTTAGCCTTCAATTGCAGGATTATACATGTCAGCCCTCACTCTCAACTTTTTACAGATTCCCTCCCTCCAGTTCTTCCTTCTCTGCCTGTCCATGTTTTATTAAAATGCTATAATTTATAATTGCCTTCTAGCTCACCCTAAATGGCCCATTTTTAATCTTTTAACTTAGCTCCTTATTTCTGATTCTCATTATACTGAATAGGCCCCATCTTATGAATCATATATGAGATACATATATGATATACATATTTCTGCTGCATTGTACAACAGAAAAAAGAATCATCTTTCCATTTTTCTGAGAGATGATCTCAGACCTTTGCAACAAAAGAGTCAAATAACAGAAATGTAAGTGGACATTTATTAAGATACACTTCATATCCAGATAAAAGACACCCAAGGAATGAGTACTCTAAATCAAGAAGTGATTTAGATCCTATTTATATAACAGTGTCTGGAGATATGAAGACACAGGAAGTGTCCTTGTGTTACGTTATAGAAGTCAGGAAATGGAGAAAGAGAGGTTTAAAGAAAATGGAGAAAGAGAAGTTCAAGGAGTTGGGGCAAGATATAGCCCTGAGGTCATGCCTCCAAAGTCCTGCTTCTTTTAACTGAATCCCTTGCCCACATTCACAGCTTCAAATAACGTTCCCATCAGTGTAGAGACACATTCAACACATTAGCTTCCATCAATGTTTATCTTTTCTACACATTTTTCTACTCTTAACTATTGGGTTGCAAACATTTGGAGGGAGCCAGTGTGTTGATTGATCCCTTGGGCCAGCATGCTCAGGAATGCACTTACGCAACATCCTGTTTTCCAAGGCTTTCAAAGAGCTACAGTGAGCATCTCAGTCATTTATTTTCAGAAACTTTTCTAATTCATTTTAAGAAAAGAGCAGATAAGATTCTTAAGATAAGAGGAGTTCTCTGGTTCTGGTCTTTCTTTAGCAATTCCATGTTTATTATAGCCTGAAAACATGGCCCTGTTTCCCATAAGTGAGGTGTGACAGACGTCTGCCCAGGATCCTTGCTTAGGAATTGAAGCACATTGGATACATGAGTATTGTCCAACAACCAAAAGCACATGCACAGAACAGAGATTGGATTATGTTCTAGAATACCAGGTCATTAGGCAAAGCAGACAAGGCTGGCTGTCAGGCCTCTTCTGCACTTTTACATAGCATAGACTTCCCAGGATTGCTCAGCTTCCGAGAAACCCCCTTCCTTCAGAATCAGAAAGAATGGAAGAGTCTCAACTTGGCACTACATTGATAATTGCTTCTGATTGGTCATCAATCGACTATAATGGCTCATTTGGGGAATAGGCCTTACAAAAAGTAAATTGCTTATTAAATACGATTCTATGACTATTTTTTCCCACCCCAGTCCTTGGAAATGGTGTAAGCAAAGTTTCCTTAAAATGTGGCCTAAACTTCCAGAATCTTAGTCAACAAAGACATATAGTACAAAGGCCTCCCCTGAGCCACTCTCAGGTGTGGACTGTGCAGGTCTGCATTAAAACAAGAGCCATCCAATATCCCAGAGACACAGGACAGGAGGAGAGCGTGACATCAAGTCCACTCCCATTCTGGGAGTTTATGCTACTTCAAGCATCAGACATGCTTTATACTTCGAGAAATGAAAATGAACAGAAAAGGCCCTGGGAGATATCTTTGGATGCTTCAAGAATATTAGAAGCTGCCATTTGGAATGTGAGACATTCTCTTCCTTTGCCTACAGCTCTGAGACCCTATAGGGTAATTTCATACTGCAAAGTCCCCACTACTTGGAAAAAAATCTGATTGGAATTTGAGATAACTAGAGCCAGACAAGATTTTTATTATCTATGCAAAAAGATATTATAAAACAGAGCCTGGAGTGTGGAACGAGGAATTAGGTTAGAACCAAGCATCACTGTTTCACCAAGTTCTTTCAAACCTCCTGCCTTATTACCTCCTTGGTTCTGTTATCTATAATGTAGTGACACAGCTCCTTCTATTACAGATGCCATGTAGACTGACGAGATTATGGTGGAGTGCTGGATTCTGGTGACAATATTATGTTCCTTGGTATTGTTCCACTCTTGCACGTGTTTTATGACAGTCTACGTCGCTAACCCCAAAACTGAGAACTGTGGAATACCTGGCAACAACCTTCTAACAGGAGCAAGCCCCCAGCACAGCGGCTGCTATTTCCTAACCTGCCAGAGATGGAGAATGAGCAGATAAACCACGACATTTTTCCTTATGATGTTCTTTCTGGGATCTGAATCTTTCCAAGGGTCAATTAAAATACAAAAGCAGGTTTAAACTTGTACGTTCCACCAGGCCAGAAGCAATACTGACTCACACCTCACATTGAATCCATTTCAGACACCATTATATACAAAGCAGAAGGGTTCATGATCATACTATTTTGTTCTCTCTGGGGATGCTAGTTGGATTTAGCACAATCTATTATTATTTTTTTCCAATTAATGAAACCTCTATTAACATTCTTAACATAGATCCAGCCATTACAGAAACATAATTTGTAAGCTTAAATCTGGGCAAATGACTATATGTAGTGCGAAGAAACACCATCCTTGCCGAGCGAGAATGTAAGCTGAAGAATTAATTATTAATTAATAGACACCCCTCAGATAGGAGTTCAGGTGCCAAGTTGACTCTTTCTGGATGTTGTAATCAGAAAGCATGTGGCCATGATCCAACTGCTTGCCTGCAAGGATGATCCTCTGCTGCTATGGGGATTACCCTTCATCTGCAACCTAGCTCTCGGTTTTCGTATTCTGGATGGTATTCCTAGCCTCCACCTCCAGGATGATGCTCTTTCTGGTCAGGGTCTTCATGGACATCTGCATTTTGGTCTGTTAAAAAAAAAAGTGCAATGAAATTGTAAACTTCCAAGCATGATTAACCTGCTAGACATAAAAGCCTCTTGTCAATCACAAATCTAAATCTTTATGTGAATAAAATCTCAGAAGAGTGTCAGTATAATAGCCATCCTGCAAGGTTATATATTTTATCTGTAATCCAAACAATATTATTCAGATAAAAAATGTTTTTTGTTACTGCATATATCAGTTGGGAGTTTTCTTGTGAGCTTGAGGTATATCTTGATTGTAATTTTTTTTCAGAAGTAAACTATTTAACTCAGAAATAACCATAATAATTATCTGTATTAACTTGCATTTTTTTGTAACTGATGTGTATTTAAGTTCTTGAAATTAGGCATAGCTGTTTTCATTGAACCAGAACATTTGACCAATCAGAATATGTATGATGTTTTTAAGTGGCCCTGGCTGTGCATGCAACTCGCGTTCTTTCTTCAGAGCAAAGATATATGTTAAGAATATTCCCTTCAGGGACAAGATCCTGACAAATCACCGTGCAGCCTTTTGTTCACCTTGGGTTTAAAACTCATCATGAACAACTGAAAAAACTGTTTGTTTCCCTGAATCCATGACAACAGAAACCTAGTCCAAAACTCAGCCATGAATGTTGGTAACGTGGGCACTGCAGCGACCTGAAAGAATGTGGGCCCGGTTTGCATGTTAAACACATACTTGTCAGTGGCATACTTTTTTGGTAGAGAGGAACAGAAAACCCTGGCTTCCTCCGAGAATTGAATGTCTCCTCCCAAGGCAGTCCGAATACCACCGAGAACCTTGACCTTATAAGGGAAGGCAGCTTTTGAGCCACAGGCCTTTGCCGCTCCTTTCTCACTGGCTGGCCTGGAATGAGCCTCTGCTAAAAATGTTCCAGGCAGCTATTGACCTAGACATTTCTGTCTTCTTTTCTAGTAACTTATATGTGCGTGCTGAAAGAATTCTACGTGTTCTTTTGACCTCACTCACCCTTCTGAGTGCCTTCTTGGAAAGTAGATGTAGGTGGAGGGTTTCCCAGAGTTGGATGCTCTTGTCAGAACTCTGTGAGGTTAGTGTTTTGGGTATCAGGTAATCTAGCTTCTTCCATTACCCCCTTCCATTCTAAATAGCATTCAGGACAAAAGCCTTTATAAATAAGGTATTTATGGATGAGCCAAAATGTATAACCTCAAATGATGGGAGTAGGAACTTCTTTCCCTATGGTTGATCTTGGTTCTTCTACTGCCTAGCATGTGTTAATTTCTCAAAAAAAAAAAAAAAAAGGGTATTAATAGTCCACATATAACCTTCTTTGAAAGAAATGAGTGTTTATTTCCACTAACTCCTATGTCTTGAGTTATCAGGTATACACAAACATTTGCTTGTAAGACCCAACAGTTACTTAGCCTTTGATGTCTCTCTTATTAAAAGCCTACAAATCTGAGAAAAAGTGTCATGCATTACACAAAGAAGAGTTTTGGAGCTTTGGTCTCTGGTGATCTGTTTTTACTAGGTTTCAGAATATTTCATTTTTTGTTTGTGTGTATGGATATACATACGTACATATGTATGTATGTATGTTTGCATATGTGTGTATGTATGTGTGTATATATGTATATATGTATGTAGATATGTGGGTTTGTATATATGTATATGTGTGTATACATAAGTGTGTACGAGTATGTATGTATATATGTGGGGGTGTATTTGTACATGCATATATGTGTGTGTAGGTGTGTATGTATGTATATGTGTGTATATGTGTGTATGCATGTGTATATATGTGTGTATGTGTGTAGGTATGTGTATGTATGTATATGAGGGTGTGGTTTACATGTATGTGAGTGTGTGCATGTATGTGTGTATATGTGAGTGCACATGCCCATGTGCATGTGAGTGTGTGTGTTTGTGCATGTCTACCCTCTGAGGCCAGAAAAGGAGACTCAGATCCCCTGGAGTTGGAGTTATAGGTGGTAGTGAGCCATCTAATGTGAGTGTTGGGAACTGACTTTAGGTTCTCTAAAGAGCACTCTTGCCTTCAAACTGTCTCTCCAGCTCCTAGAATTTTATCTTCAGAGCATTTTGATGTTTACAATACCATCATTTTTTCAAATCTCTGGATGATCAGTTTTCAAGGGTAAAGTGCTGTCTTGTTCACCTTCCCCCCTTGATCAGATCTTTTCACTTTTACTTGGTGAGACAAAGTCTCATTATGCTGTTGAGGCAGGCCTCAAATGTCTGGTCTCAAGGTTATTCTCCTTCCTCAATTCCCAGTATATACCACCATGCCCAGTTTAGGTTGTTTTATAGACTTGAATAGCATACTGTCTTTTCCTCATATAATCACTATAGGCTGTAACAGAAGGTCTATGTATGGCAATTCCTTTAATATGCAGCTTCCTACCTGGCCTTTATCAAGGGCTCTGACAGATACTTCTCCATTGGATCCCACTACCAATTATAGTGTTGGCATAGGAAATTCTCAGTAAATATTACTTATTTATTTATATAAATAAGTAAATATTATATATACTTATATATTATATATTATAAATATTTATATACTTATATATAAGTGCTTATATATATATAAGTATATGAGTATAAATATTATATATACTTATATATAATATATAATATATAATATATATTATAAATATATAAATATTAAATATTTATATAAATAAGTTAATATTACTTATTTATACATGCATGTTCTACTTGGGCTTTTAGGACAAGCAAGTGAGTAAGTGAATGTCTATAATTATTCGGCAAACAGGTTGCTTTAGGAAAAGTATCCTGATGTTAGCTTCATATACAGCTGTACAGGTATTAGAAGGAAATATGAATTTACAAGTTTCTAGAATAGAATACTTTTTAATATATTGGTACTCTATACACCTCATGCTTAATGCTGAAATTCAGGCTATGATGCTTAGAAATAGCTCAATTTTATGTTCCTACATGAAGATACCTACTTATTCATTCTTTACTGAAGGGCAAAGTTCTCACTACATTTGTATGACTTTGTCTCTCCAAAGAAATCTCCCCCCAATTTCAGCTTCCTCTCTGCTTCCAGGAAATGCCTAGAAAATCTGATGGGGCTAACTTTTCCTAACTTTTCCTTTTATTGACTATCTTCAAGTACAGCAAATGCTCAGCCTTCTCCTGACTTCCAGGTCCATTTGCATCTAAGCCTACTGATGTTAGTGCACAGCAGTTGAGAGTGCCTGCTGAGAAGTGCTGGGACCATCCAATGATTCTTTGTCTAGTTTAGCACAATTCATAGTAGTTCTCAGGAAAGGGAAAGACCAGAATATCAACGTTGCATTGGGAAAGTCCAGAAATTAGTCAGCATAACTGTGAAATTCCCAACTTGATATTTATGCTTCTAAAATCTGGCAAAGGGATGCATCTTAGTTAACAACATGCCTGACGTGAGGGTTTCATTTCTCAGCAAGAGTTTGCCTCCTTTTGCCTAATCCATAAGAAACATACAGAAGAGACATCTTCCTGAGTGATGGAGTCTAATCTTCAAGCTTTGTTCAGTCAGTTGTGGATTTAGGCTGACATACATTTTCCTGAACTGGACAAAGCAGGGCATGTTTCACATTCATTCATAACATTTCATGGATGTTTCACATTTCAGTTCTTGAATGGGTGTATCATCGCCAAGCAGGTATGATAAGAAATAATGTATCTATTTTCCATCTTCAAAGATAAAACTTGACCAAATAAATTTGGACAAAGGCAATCACAGAACAGGAAAATCACAGGCCAGGGACATGACATAGCAGGTAAAAGTCCTTCTGTCCACCTAACAACTGGACTTTGATCTCTGGAGACCATCATGAAAGAGGAGATTTGAGTCTTATTGATGTACACTATGTACATGCCTGCAATGATATACATATCACACACATAAATAAAATAACAATAACAACAACAATAATAGTAAACAATGGATATAGAATTACTTAATTAAAGTAAATTTAAATGACCAAATTCCATGCAAGATGTTTGGTAAGAGCTAACCCCGGGAGAGAGAAAATTGATACACTCACAATCCTTATCTACCTGACTCACTTAAGTTCACGTTGGGATCTGAGCAATGGGTTAAATAAAATGTATTAAGGTTTGAAGGTAGTTTTCTTTCTTCAGATACCACCTGGTTAAGGTTAGATTCAAATAGTACTCATCTAACTCCTTTATAAATATTTGAATTTGTTTCCCATCTCACCCCTAATTGGTTTGCCAGAAATAAGTAACAATAACCACTAGAACAGTTGCTTTTTAATTTACAAGCTAGTTGGAAATGACATTTGCAAATGTAGATGTATAATACAAATGCCCATAGAGTAGCCCCAGCAATGTGTGCAGTGTCTGCTTCGTGCTTCTGCTGCGTAATCTCCTGGAGAAACCAGTCACGCACTGGGCACTGCATGGTTTCTGATAAAGAGCTGACATCCACACCTAGTTTCTTGGCAGCTTATCCATGGTAGGGATGGTGATCTTAACACTTCTAGCTAGGGTGATGGCTTGTTAATTGGCCATTTTGAATGAAATGAAACAAAATCTCCAAAGCCTCACAAAAACAGATCAGCTTAAATTTAGCTGTTATCTGGGCTTTGGGCAGCCAGAATATGAGAGTTTAGTTAGTGTTTATACAGTAGTGGTATGGCACAAGGGAAGTTTAGGAACATGGTTGATATCTTCTTATGATTATAGTCTTAGTTAGGGTTTTACTGTTGTGAACAGTCACCATGACCAAGGCAAGTCTTATGAGGGCAACATCTAATTGGGGCTGGCTTACAGGTTCAGAGGTTCAGTCCATAATCAATCAAGGCAGGAGCATGGAAGCATCCAGGCAGGCATGGTACAGGAAGAGCTGAGAGTTCTACATCTTCATCTGAAGGCAGTTAGTGGAAAACTGACTTCCAGGCAGCTAGGATGAGGGAGGGTCTTAAAGCCCCCTCCTAGAGTGACACACCTACTCCAACAAGACCACATCTCCAAATAGTGCCACTCGCTGTGCCAATCGTATTCAATCCATGACATCTACCTACAAATAATATCTGAAATGGTTCAGTGAGCTCAGGCATTTTCTGACTGGCTCCCACATCTGTCTTTCATTCTGTTGTCTTCTCTGTCTTCTTTTATAGTGTTTGAATATTTTTCTATGTTTACTAATTCGTACTTTACCATTTCACACTTTTCTTCTGTGACTTTGAAGGAGTTGCTCTAAGGATTACAATATACATGTTTAAATAGTCACTACCCACTTGGAATTAATACTGCCTCTCTGATAGAAATAATTAAAACTCTCTGAAAGCCAGTCCACCTGATCCTTCATGTAGAAACTGAGAGCAAGTCCATATAATGGCAGAACTTCCCTTTGGTATTTTCACTGTTCTTTCTGATGATGCATATATGCTATGAAAGCAAGCACATTTACCAGTTAGCACATTTCTGATTCAGTTCCTAAGGTCTGTCTAACCGAGATCCTAGAGGCAATTCTGTAGCATTCTTTGGTATTTTGGATAACAGTCTATATGTGCGCATGTTTACATATACAGACAAGCTGCAGGGAGGAATTGTTGATACAGAATCAAAGTTGAACTGACAGGGAATCTTAAAAACCAAACTTTTAATCCGTCATCTTTCTAAAAGTGCTTTTAATTTCTATGTTTTGTTTCTCAACTTTCATTTTGCCATGCATTTATGGCACATCAGTGTGTCTCTCATCCTTAGAGACCATAACTAGAGTCACAGACAGTTCTGAGCTGCCATGTGGGTGCTAGGGACTGAAGTTAGAGTCTCCACAAGAGCAGCCAGAACTCTGAAGTGCTGAGCCACATCTCCATGTCTGTTTTCAGAGAAGCAGGAAGTGCAATGTTCTAGTAGAAAGTGATTGGGCAATCCCAGAAGTTTTCAGGGGATCAGTTGTGAAACCCATGTATGCAGTTCACAATGAAGAAAACAGTTCATTCGATATAGTTTTTTCCATCCTTTTTCTAAAGAAAAGCACGTTGCTTCATCCCCAACAGCCAACCAGTTTATCAGAGTCAGATACCTAGATCATGATTAAGATACTGTCTTTATCACTTTTGCATCTCATAGCAGAATACCTAGCAGATACAACCTAAGAGAAGGCAAGTATTTTGCCTCACATTTTTAAAAATTAGAAACATTGGGTTAAGTAAATGTGTCTGTGTGCATGCATGTGTGTGTGTGTGTGTGTGTGTGTGTGTGTGTTTGACAGTATATGCTTGCATGTGCCCATATAAACCATATAGACCCCATTGAGTTGGAGTTACAGGGGGCTGTCAACCACCACATGTGGGTGCTGGGACTCAGTCTCTATCCTTTGCAAGAGTTGTGTGCATTCTTAACTGCTGAGCCATCTCTTCAAACTTTTGGCTCATGGTTTATGGGGATACAGTCTAGCATGGGCAGGAAGGAGTGGTGGAGTGTATGGCTTCAGGGGCATGTAGTTGAGACACTTCACATTCAGTAGATCTGAAGAAAAATCTGTCAAGACCAGACCAGAGGTAGGCATACGTTTCAAAGCCCTCTTTTTAATCTATCACCTCTTAAAGGCTCCAAGGTCATCAAAACAATGCAAGACAACAAGCAGCAAGCACTGGAAATGTGGCTCTGTTGACGAATTCCAGATTCAAACCATAGTGGATGCCATTAGGTGCTTGCTGCATTTATCAGCCACCGTCCAACGCCTTCAGTGACTGACTTTTTTCCCCCTTTGGGATCAAAGTAATTAACTAAATAAATTTCAATTACCTAATTAAATGGTAAACATTTGAGTATGATCCATATTCATTTTGCTACTAAACCAAAACCTTTTCCAAAAGCACATGATGAACTAGCTTCTGCCAAGCTGAATATAGACAAACATGTTTACTTGTAAGCTTTTCATAGTTGCATATATGACATCAGAGCTTTACATTTCAAAATTATTCTTGCATGTGTGTGTTGTCTTTGGTGTGTGTGTGTGTGTGTGTGTATGTGTGTGTGTGTGTGCCTGCATGCTGTAGCATGCCTGTGGAGGTGAGAGGGCAATGTACAGGAGTCAGTTCTTCCCTTGTAGCTTGTTAGGAAAGAATCTTGTTTCTTCCTTGATACAAGGCTAGGTTTGTATCTAGGCTGCTGGTCATGAACTTCTGAGACATCATCCTGTCTCTGCCCCCCGTCTCACCATGAGAATGCTGGGATTAGATGCATGCCATTGTATCTAGCTTTGTTAGCTGAATCCCAGGGATTGATAGAACCAAGGACCTCAGGCTTGCTAAGCAAGAGTTTTTACCCACTGAGCCGTATTCCCAGCCCCAGAGCCTTAACCTATCACACTTTAAATTAGGGTTGAAACATTGAGATGACTCCATAAAAATAAAATAAAATAAAATAATAATAATAATAATAATAATAATAATAATAATAATAATAATGTAGCTTAGCTACTTGATAAAGGAGTAACGTTCTTGATTAGTCACCTGGTAATTCAATTAGGCTCTCAAGCGGTACCTCCAGGACTCTGTTCTCCCATACAGGAGTGTCTGGAGGGTCTGGACTTTAAATTAGTGCTTTAGACATTAAAAGTAAGACTAAACCTAAAGCCCTACCCATCTCTTTGAAAACTCTGGAAAGAGCAGCCCTGTCATAGAACACAGTGAGTTAAGGACCTAGGTGGGTCAGCTAAAGGTCAGTGAGCAATAAAAATGTTCCTGTGAATTCCATCTGACCTTGGTGAAGTTGCTTTAGGCTTTGTTTGGTAAAAATAAATCTCTTTTCTCCTAATTAGGAAGCAGCTTTTGGAACCTGACAAGTGTTCTAATGTTCATATGTGGCATGTGGCCGCTATTTAAGCAATGCTCTCAGTTACTGAGAAAAGCAAGTGAAAGGCATTCTTCTGGAAAAATAAACAAACAAACAACAAGCCAACAACAAAAACCCAGAGACTATTATTATTGATTTTTATGGCTCTAAACAGTAGGAAAATACGCTGCTGGTTTTCAAGTTATTTTATTTATTTCCTCTGAAAATTGCATTTGTCTGTGCAATGTATATTTCTCACATCCCCCTCCCCCTCCCACTTCTCCCAGACTTCATTTGTTTCCCAACCCACATCTTCTGTTTTTTCATTGTAATCCACCGAGTCCAGTTAGCACGGCCAGGATGCCAAGGCAGGCGCATGCCCAATATAGCATGAGCAGCATCCTTAAAGAAAACTGAGCCTCTGTTCCCAGAAACCATTATCTGCCAATAACTTTCAATTAACCCATCTCCTATCCATGAGTGCTATAACACGCCCCCCCACCCCTACCCCCACACACAACAATACAGACACATGCAGCTGCCAGAAGAATTTGTGTTTTGATTGCTGCAGGGGAGACAGAAAAAAATAATATCTTTGTCCCTTCTCCATTCTCAGTGTTCAGATAGGCCAGAAATCTCAGATGCAGAGAAAAGAGTCCACAACAGCAAGGTCCTGGAGACCGAGTGGAGCTCCCTGGAAACACTTCTCTGGACTCTGAAATTCGTAGAATTCAGGCCCTGACTGCTTCTCTCCCAAACTGAAAATGTCATGAAAGTAAGAAATTTAAAAACGGCTATCACATTTATTATTTAGCATGTCTGTCTATGTGTCTGTGTGTCTCTAGGAATGTGAATTCACCAGTATATGTGAAGAACAGAAGGCAACATGCAGAAATAACCTTGTGAGACCCTGGAATTGACCTCAAGTTGCCTGCCGGCAAGGAAGCTTTATCTGCTGAACCATCTGGCAGACACTTTTCTCTGTTTTCTTCATTGCTCTAGCCCTACCATGGAAAATGAGCAACTATGGAATGGGCTCCTGATAAATATTTTCAAAGAATGGTCCAAACCTGGTGCAGCGTTTGGACTGCTCAGGTAGGAAGAAACAAGGTAAACCCTTGGCGATTCACAACTCTGGAGGCTCAACTGCTTTGGAGTTATCTCTTCCCTTAGCCTTGAGGCGTGTTCAGAGTAGAATTAGCAGATTAGATTAGCACTGTGGTGCTGAGTCACAGAGCCACACAATCGGAGTTAGAGGCTTAACCTTGAATGTTGCTATGATGTAGGCCTCGCCAGGAGTTATTTCATTAGATTCCCCAATTAATTGCCACCCGAATCCAAATTCTTCCTCAGACTTGAGGCCAAGACCAAATTGCCCTAGCACTGAACCTTATGTTTCCTTTACATAAGCAGTCTACCATAGACTGTCATCTTTAATTAGTTTAATTAGAAATTATGCAGTGTATAAGGTAATGCATTAACAAATTACACTGTCACACATGACAGTGAAGGCAAGAGATAACACATAGTCACAAGCACACAGCTTGGGAGAGTGAAAGACAGTACAGTCATTCATCATAAAGATCATGTAAAATGAAGGGAGACATTAGTCATATTTAAATACCCTTTATATTCTATTGATCAAGCTCATATACTTTTTTTCTGTAATTTTAACCTCCTTCCCCAGCAGTAACCTGACAATGACTAATATTATCAGTTATACCTCTTGAATATGTATAGACCCCTAATGATACTACAAATTCGAAAAATGCACTAAGCATTCAGAGCAGTGACACTTGCAACTAATCTGAAGCTGCAAAAGAAAGAACATATCAAACAAAATGTGTTGGAAGTTTAAAAAAAAACTTTTTTACTAAGCAAAACAAAACATAAATATATGGATTTTGCTAGAGGTGAGGTTTGCAAGTGGAAATCAGTAATTCTTTCACTAAATATACTGAACTGCCTTAGAAGCTTAACTTAATACAATATTTATAGTGGGACTATACTGGAGTTTCACTTAACTCCGGATGACGAGATTTTCTTTTTGCCTTTGAGCAATTAGCAAAAAACAAACAAACAAACAAACAAACAAACAAAAACTCTTGGGGAAACCCATAGAAGAAGCTGATTGATTGATTGATTGATTGATTGATTGATTTAATTGACCAATTGCTTTTCTGACAACCAATTATACTTTCGTGAAGAATTTCTGATCCATCAGCAAAGAAAACTCTTGGGGGATCCCACAGGAGAAGCTGATAGGTTGCTTTGATTGATTGCTCCTCTGATAACCAATGAATTATTACTTTTATGATGAATTGTTCATATGTTTTAAAAGCCAA
Organism: Arvicanthis niloticus; assembly: GCF_011762505.2. Taxonomy (NCBI): domain Eukaryota; kingdom Metazoa; phylum Chordata; class Mammalia; order Rodentia; family Muridae; genus Arvicanthis; species Arvicanthis niloticus. The sequence continues at coordinate 141,107,422 of NC_047658.1, forward strand.
GGCAAGCTCTTGATTACGTCTTTCACACAAGCATATAAAACCTAGAAAAACAACTCTGCATGTGTTTGCTGGCTTTTACAATGAGGTACCACCTGCACACTGCTGTATCTGCTTTTCTGTCACACCTACTGTTCCCTATCACAAAAGTGGGGGGACTTAAGAGAGGGAAAATGTTCTGTTCAATTGGAACCAATTTAAAGAGAAGGAAGAAAGGCCAACCGGGAAGGCCGATGCTAAGATCTGGGTACAGTAAGAGAACACCAGATTACCAGTACACTGTACTGCCAAGGAATGGAGAAGAGGTTTTCTGTGCAAACATGCCAAGGAGGGGGAGGGTTATTAACTTCAGTCTTCTCTGCTATCAGCCCATAGAGACTTCATCTCTAGCAACATTCCCTTAAATACTTCCTATAGTACCCGAGATTATGGGACACGTCCTTCTTTTTAATGTTTAGAATTTTTCTCTCTTCTGTATCATTATTTTATTTATGACAGCTAATATCCATCAAGGACTTATTATGAAACATACTTTACAAAAAGTGCCTCCTTTGACCTTCATAGTAAAGAAAAGTTTGCTCTGTTGTCATTCACTTCAAAAAGACTACAATCTCAGAAAAGCAAAGTACTGATGCTCCCTGACTTAACAGTGACTCCACTACAGTCTCTGACTCGATGGTGTCGAAGTGTACCCACACATTCTGTTTTTCTTCTCTGTGGAAAGTAGTCAATAAATCTGAAGCAGCATTAACAGTATTGTAAAATAAGCTTTGCTAGTCCAGGTTTGATACACCATGCTAGTTATCCTGGCAAGTAGGAGGCCAGCCTGAGCTACATAGTGAATCTGATGCCAGCCTAGGCTACGTAGCATGTAGTTTGTTTCTGCTGTCAAGGCTCCACCAAGCTAATTTTGGATTCTAACTGACTCAGAATGCCAAAGCCTATGGGCAAAAACTATGCTTTAGAAGGCCTAATAATGAATCTCTTTTGAAATTTTATTGCTTATTATTTACTTTACTGTTTACAGTTCTCTATTTTTCTTGCCCAGGTGTAAATGAAAGGGTTTTAGAATTTAAATAAAAGTTGGAGAGAATGAATAGAAAAATAAGTAGAGATTACACAGAATGCACTTGAAATGCAAATTAAAAAGCAGAAGCCAGGTAGAGCTGCACATCCTAAAGAGGGGACTTTGATGTTTTACATCACCTTAACTGAAGGGAAGAGAGGCAGCAGGAGGATGCCACATCTCATCAGCATCAGTGACAGGAAAGCAGCAAGAGCAGGATGAGAACTGAAGCCTGGTGTCTGATTCCCTAAACAGGCGATCAGAGGCCAAGAGACCAGGGATGACTATGACAGTTCCCTGAATGTGTCATCTGTTCTTACATAGCATGGCAGTGAAACTGGGACCATCCTTAACCTGCCCACTGCAGCTCTGTGGGACATCCTCTGTACTGTTTGTCCTTTTAAGGAGTTGTAGAATCAGAGAAGATCTTTGGGGTCAAAATTTAAGCTCAAAATCTCCATGTAAAGAAACGAGAATATTGGAAGGAGGAAAGAGAAGAGGGAATGAAATAATTATGATAAGATTATAAAAATATAATTATATTGTAATCTCAAAACAAGAAAAATAATTTTAAAAAGAAACAGGAAAAGTATTATTCTCTCAGGTATCTGCTATTCTGATGAGGAACTCTGACAAGGAACATGTCACATACCATGTAAGGTCAAGTAGATACTGATTAATAAAAGGATGATAATACAATTTCAGCTGAATCTAGATTGACTTTAAATTTAAAAAGACAGGCAGCTACATGTCACAGGCTCTGATGCAACATTCTCACTTGCTCGTCGGTTATGCCAAGGAAGCTCCGAGTTTGGAAAGATCAGAGTTGGGTAATGTGAGTCAGAAGAGGCTACGAGTCTTTAATTTTGCCTTATATGGGAAGTGAGACTCAATGAGGGTCTCTTTAGAGGAGACATTTGGGTGACAGGGTGGGGACAGAGCACGGAGAGGCCAGCTGTAAGGAATTCAGAGCTAAGGAATGGTAAGAGCAAAGAAGTGGCTCAGTAGACAGTGTGAACTGAGGAGGCTTCAGACCTGTGTACCAGCCTCAGTCCAAGCATATACCTGCTATGTATAAGTCATTTTCATTTGCTGAACTTCAGTTACTCAATATAAAAAACAAGAACAAGAGGAGATACTAATATAAAGTTAGACTCAGATGATACACACACACACACACACACACACACACACACATACACACACACACATACACACATACACACACATACACACATACACACACATTCACACATACACACACACATACACACACACATACACACACACATACACACATACACACACATACACACATACACACATACACACACATGCACACACACATATATATTCAGATGAGTTATACATTTCATCTGAGCTTAATTTTATATTTTAATATTGTATATATTATGTATAATTATCTCTATATTATATACAACATGTTATATAATTGCATATATGTGCAATTAAGTTTGATACAATTAAGTTCTTGATAAATATTACTCCCATGTTAATCACTGAGCAAGAGAGAGACTGTCTATTTGTAAGCAAACTGCCAGTTGACTTATACTTCAACATGTGTGGACTGTGGTGTTCACTGTTTTAGCTATTTTCTCAATATGAAAATCAGGTAGTAAATATTTTGAGTTGTCTGTTCTACTACTAAGGGAAAGAATGCAAAATGAAGAAATCTGATCTTAATACATAAGCAAGAGCCTAGGTTAAGGCCCTTCTGAAGCCCTCCAGCATCCACTTTGGATATTGTAATGATGTCCCAAAGAGCTGTATGGGCGGATGACGTGCTATACAGAGAGAAGGTTGAGAGGAGTGGGAAAGTAGAGACGAGAAAAGGGGCGGAGAAGATGTTAAGCAATGATCATCCAGAAAAAGCGTCTCAGGCCCAATCCTATGTATGTTAGCCTGAGCTTGGGCTATTGAAAGGTCTAAGATTAGCCGTTATTAAAGCAAAACAAAACGAGGCAAACAATCCCATTCACAAAAAGCAGGAGATCTCATGCTATGGTACTAACCACAGAGTTTATTCAGATGCACCTGAATTTCCATTTCTGAAAAGACATTTAGGTTCAGTGTGATTGGTTATTTAAAAATTCACCATCTTTTACATGAAAACTTGACTCACTCATATACTGTTTTTGGTTCTCTTGATGATAATCATTGGTAGCTCGTTTAGAGAACTCAGTATGAGCCATGCACCATTATAAGGCCCTTATAAATGACTGTATTTTATGCTCATAGATGTTCCCATGATGCCCTGCTGCAACATGGATTTGATCTATCTGTATGAATCAGACAAGTCTGAGAATTCAATGAGTTAATATATCCAAAGGGGTCTGGCATATTTTGAGTTCTCAATGAACTAAGATATGTAAAATTAGCACATGGCAGAACTCAGAGAACAATTATTTTGCTTCAAATTGCTGTTCTGTAACTTACCCACTGAGTGATGAACGTGTGATCCTTCCTAGTGGGTTCCTTTTGCTATTTTTCCTCTGTAGCAGGGCATCATGGGAACTTTCATGAGCACAAAATACAATCATATTTATAAAGCCCTTAGAATGGTGCCTGGCTCATACTGAGCTCTCTAAATGTGTTAGCTAAGATTATACACAAACCAGCGTATGAGTTAGTTTAAGGGCTTTCATGTGAGATATGTTGGATTAAATGTCTTTTCAAAAGTGAAGAAAGTTATAAGTAAAAGGTCATGGATGTAGCACAGAATAGTAAGATGCAAGTCCCCAAGACAGAAATAAAAAAAGGCAGAGATTCAGAGGGGGCAATTCATGGACATTTATGGTCACATTCTCCTGATTGGCTGAGGGACACAACCAACTTCCAGCCAATTTTCCTTCAGTTCACAGAAAAGCTCAGTGTACTTGAAAAGGAAGTAAGGATCTCTCTCTCTCTCTCTCTCTCTCTCTCTCTCTCTCTCTCTCTCTCTCTCTCTCTCTCTCTGTCCTCCCTCTCCCTCTTCCTCTCTGGTCACTGAACGTCTGGCTTCTGCATTCTAATATGAAGATACCCTGAATAGGAACGAGGTAACAAGCCTGTTAGGAGAGGATTGAGTTCACTGGTTTTCCTGCATCTCTCCCCTAACTCAATGGCAACGATGCTCAAACAATAATCCAGCTGACAAAATTGTGAAAGGCAGAGAGCAGGCAGGATCGTTTTCATGTGCTGGTGGCTCATTTCCATGAGCTCGCTACACTCTTGCCACCTCTTGGATCCCTTTAGGTCATAATATCACTGTTGCCCAGGCAACCACAGCGACTTAGCCTTCTCAGACTTTTTTAATGGATTAGACTCTAAACTTACAGTAGCTTTTGTAGTACTGGGGATGGAAACCAGAGTTTCACCACAGGTTTGAAATACACACACTACCACTGAGTAACATCCCCTGCCCTCTTTATCCTTTTGAGTTTGAGATGGCGTCTCAATAGATTTCTTACAATAGGCATGAACTTGTAATTCTTCTGTCTCAGCCTCCAATGTAGCTAGGATTCCAGGCTTGCACCAACAGTTATTGTTGCATTTAATAATGTGAGTAGGCGATTTATTCCATTCTGAGGTTTGAAAGTCACAAAGTTAGAGTGTGAAGTGATAGCCACAGCATCTAATTTCTCTGCATTTGGATCCAGTGTGTGCGGCTGTCACCCGCATTCAGTCTTGAAAAGGAGAATGGGTACAAGCAGCAGAGAAGAGAAGCAGGTGTTGATTATAAGACCACCAACACAAAAAGGCGGAAAAGACTTGGGCTTAGTATGGACTTTCCAAGTTTACCTTGGAAACCCACATAGTCACTGAATGAGCATGGCCAGGGAGCTACATCCTAGGGGATGTGAGAACTAGATGGGTTGGTGTTATGCAAAGCATCTGCTCACAGCCAAGCCAGGGTGAGCGTTATATGCAATGAATGAATGTAACTCCTTAAACTATCCTTTCTCGACACACAAACAAAACCTACACAAATCCACTGGTTAACTCACCAGGTAGCAGACTACTGTCCTAGTGTCTTTACTCAGTGTGGAAGCTGCTGTAAAACTATCCAAGGCTCCCTCAGTTTGCTGCAATGAGAATGTCAGGCACCTTCATTGGTCTTGCTGCCTGTACAAAACATTCTCAAAGGAGTAGGGTTAGAGGAAGATCTCCTGTGTGTAGGGGGTAGAGGTGGCATCAGCTTACAGTTCTCACCTACCACTGGGTCCTGTGAGAAAGTCCACTGGTTTCAGTTCAGGTTGTTCAGCCTGTGCCTGCCTTTACCTGCTAAGATCCTCTGTCACCCAAATATTTTATTGAGTAAGTTTAGTTTTGTTAATTACAGGTACAACTCTGCACTCTGAATGTTAGGAAAACTTTTGTCAGACCACAGTAAGTTACTGCATAGAGGAGCGCTTCTAAATACTGAAAGATCCTCCATAAGGGAGTAAACCGTCTTGGGAAATGGAGAAGGGAACAAGTTTTGGAAGGATTTAGGCCAAGAGTGGTGTTCAGCTCCCAGGAGCATAGGGAGGAGAACCAGGTTTGAAATGGTGGATGTTAATTTCATAATTACAAGTTCCTTTAGCTGCCACTCTTCCCGGATTTCTGACTACACAGGTCAGATGTTGTCAAAAACAAGTAGGAATGGCCCAGGCCACAACCATCAAGAGCCTCAAATGATACAGGATACTGGCATGTAAAATGTCCAATAAAATTGATACAGACGTAATTCAGAATTTAAGCTTTAAGTGTTAAAACCATCAATGGGCCACAGGGAAGGACTAGAGATTTCCTGTTTCAATATTTTTATTGACTTTTTTTGCTTTAATACACCAAGAATTTAAAAAGACTTGTGTGGCTTAAGCTCTTTCTGATCCAGCTCTCTCCACTATGGGAATCTTGTTCTTGAGTTCAGTTGTTCTTGCTTGCATAAATGAAACAGTTCTATGTGTAACACACACACACACACACACACACAGAGAGAGAGAGAGAGAGAGACAGAGAGAGACAGAGAGAGACAGAGAGACAGAGAGACAGAGAGACAGAGAGACAGAGACAAAGACAGAGAGACACAGAAATTGACATTAAAATTGATGATTTCATTCTCAGATCTAATGAGAAGAAATAACAGGTTGTAATGGGAATAAAAGCCATGACCCAATGATTCTTTTTGGTTCTTGCTATGGTTTTGAATGAATCCCCAAAGATGTATTTGAAAAAAAATTAAACCGCAAATTTAAATGTTGATGATTATTTGGAGTTGGGGTCTTAGGGAAGTGTTTAGAGTCAGATGTGATCACAGACTAAAGCCTTGGGGACTGTGCTAATGCTTTTTATAAGAAGAGAGACTGAAGCCTGCCTACAGCTGCTTTCTCACCTCTGGGTGTCTCTGATGTTATGAAGCAGCCAGGAGCTGCTCTCCAGACAAGGTCCTTCATCTTTAATGACCAGCTTTTAGTACTGTATGAAATGCATTTCCTCTGTCTACGAATGAGTTAGTTCGTTGTGTACTGTAATGGCAATACAGTACAGATTACGACAGCTATTTTCTGAAGCTTAAAAAAAGAATAGAAGCCGGGCAGTGGTGGCGCACGCCTTTAATTCCAGCACTTGGGAGGCAGAGGCAGGAAGATTTCTGAGTTCAAGGCCAGCCTGGTCTACAGAGTGAGTTCCAGGACAGCCAGGGCAACCCTGTCTCGAAAAAACAAAACAAAAAACAAAACAAGAATATAAAAATAAATAAAATAATAGTAGAACAGCAAAGGCAATCATTATATGTTCCCTAATCTAGAAAGGGGGCGGGTAATCCAGATAATCACAGTGCACCAATGCTGGTAACTATATGTAACCGAGAAGAGATGTTGGTGAAGCACATGGTCTTGACAAAGCCATTTGTGAAATAATGAAACGTCAAAATACAAGGAAACCTGTCATCAAATCATTAGTATTTAATAGGCTTCCATTTACTGAGGCTGAAAACTGGCTCTGAGAAGGTTAAATACTGTGCTCAGCTAGGGGAGTAATTGAGTTAGAACACAAGTCCCTTGGGTCTATCCTCAGAGGAAGGAAACATTCCCATGAGCAGGCCACTCACAGTATAACAAACCAAACCTTCCAGCTTCTGCCTCCCTGCTCCCAGTGTACCACTCCGCTATCCCACTCTCTCTATTAGTGACTAACACTCCTTTCTGCAGAAAACCATTCATATACATATCTCTGCTTTGACTCAAGTGCCCTACAACTCTAACCTGGGCCTGGGCTCTCTTGTCCTCTCTCCCAGCTTCAACTCCATGACATCTTTTCAACCCCACAGGACTCACTGCAGTCTTCCCTTCTTGCCCTCCATTGTCTCCCTCTAGCTTCCCTTCAGCATCTGCTGACAGGGAAAGGCTGGTGTAAGCAGAGGGTACCTATTCCACTCCACTGGAACTGCATAGGCCGTCAGAGACAAACTCCCTCTCTCATCCTCACCCACTCACACCTCATGGCCCCTGCAGTTCCTTACCTCTCTTCCAGGGCCAGCTTTGGTAGTCTTAGTTTGTCATTTGGGCATAGTGCACAGGATAATGCTGAGAGTATAGACGACGCCTTATACCAACCCTTCCAGAGAGACAGCGTCTTACCAGTAGTGATTTGGAAAACAATTTTAGTGGTATGCAGGCAAATGTTTTACTTTGTATTTATTTTTGTAGATACGTTCTATTTTTGGCAAGGAATGTTGATGTTTCCATTTTCAATAATCACGTGATGTCTTATTTTAAGAATGAAACGATTGGAGAAACAAATAAGTTGATTTTTAAAAATACACTTTACTGAAACATGTCTTTAATATATACAGTAGTCAACTGTGTGGTGCACACACATGCATGGACAAAACACTTGTGCACATTGAATAAAAAAAAATCTAAAAGGAAAGGACAAGAAATAAGTGACGTTGAGTTTTACATTTGCCATCAGTTGGCCAGTTGTCCTTTTCAGCCAGGTGTCCTGATAATTACAGAAAGATGATGCTCTTATCAGTTGGGCATATGCTTTGGACACTTACCCAGAAGTAGGATGGCTTACGCTGAGTAATTTATACTTTATCAACCAATCTTTCCTAATGTAGAGCCTCCTCTAGACTAAACCCCATCAATGCCAGGTGAACACCCCTGAAGACATGTTCCCCATCCCTCTGTGTGCCAGTACATGTATGCACTCCTGGAGTGTCTCTGTGTTTAGTACAGCCTCATATACAGAAATGGCAGGGGCAGAATGCTCACTTGGGTGTTGAAGTCTGGTTCTACAGATAAGCTATTTTCCCCACTTGCCTGCTGCAGCCGCTTCCCACCACCTCTCTCCCTGGCTAGCTGCATCTCAGTTTCTTGAATGTTTTTGATTGTCATTTCCATGTTATTGGTTCACAGGGATCTTGGTGTGTCAGTTTTCATGGTGGGAGAATTTGGAAGATTGAATAGCTTTTTCTACTTCTCAGGGGCCAGGCATTCAGCCCTCATCTGTCAGGCTGTGGGGCACTTTTCCTTGGGTAGTGCTGTCCCTTCAGGCACTCGAACACGTTTGTACACAAGGAAGCTCAGCAAAGGACACAAGAATCCAGCTAATTAAACTTTATATAGTTTGACTTGTAAAGCCAAGTTGGGACTAGCAGTGTGCACTTTGGAGCTTGCTTTAAGGCATGCTAAACACTTTGCAAACATAGTCTCTTCATCCTGTAAGAAATATAATCTTCCAGAGGTAAACATGCACTGTAAATTACTTGCAAAGTTAAAGTTCTTCCTTTTCCCTGTCTATGAACCTAAATACATTTTTTTCTTTCACAACTGAGATTTTATTGAAGAGCAGAGTACACAGACGTTCCAATTCTTAACCCACATAGGCAAACTTTGAAAAGCCATATATTTATGTTCACATACCCTAGCTCTGAAGAGTCACATTGTGTTCATGTACACAAATGAAGAGCTACCTATTGTTTCTTGCTGAACTTATTCCAGTGATGTTCCTGCCTCAAACTTGGCAAGTTTCCCTAAGACCTCCCATAACAATCAAGTGCTCATAATCTTCCGTTCCACCGACTCACAATTTTATGCCACACACAGAACATACTCAAAATTTCCATCTTTCACAGCGCATTATCACAAGTGTTAGGAAAACGAGTGGCCATGACCAGAGATGTTACAGTTCTGACCGGGAAGGAACAAGGAGTGGTTTCCTTAGGAAATGGTTCTACTAGAAACACGAGACCAGATATGACCAAAGATATTCCCGACATGAATGCATGCCTGAGACTCCAAATTGCCACTTAGTATGCTTTGTATTGTAGGATATAAAACTAGCCCCTTTTACGGAATGTTATGGTGACCCCGGAAACAGTCACCGCCTCTCCTGATTCATATCCTGCTATTTTCCGGTTGTACCCCCCAAAATAACCAGCAAATGATTTAACCTCTTTAAAAAAACAAAACAAAACAAAACCAACATTTGAACTTTTTTAAAAAAAATGGGATGAGGTGAATTCCCCCACTTTTAAAATATATTTCTAGAGCAACTAAAAAACTACATTTATGAAATAGTTGATAAAAATATTCCTCTGGATTGTACAAGAAGGGAGGCAGGGACCAGTGACAGACGTGATGGACGCTTGGGACCCTTTCTCTTCTTCAGAGGCTGGACTATGGTTTCCATTTTTCCTTTTCTGCAGGCAGATCTGTAGTTTGCCCACCACTTTGCCTTTCACTCCCTTCTTCCCTTTTGTTGGCACTTTTTTGTCTGATAATTTATCCTTTCTGGTGGCCTTTTTAGGCTTAGGGTCCACCTTGGCAGGTGCAGGCTTAGCCCACAGCCTCACAGACCCATGCTTGGACTCCGCCTACACCGCTCCATCCGCGCGCTAACCTTCCTCTTGGGCATCGTGGATCTGTCACGGAGCTGCACTGCCTAGCCACCACCACACGAACTCCTGTGACTCCCTAAATCCATTTTTTATTGGTCAATAGAAAATCCGTTCCGTCCTTTCGTCGGTGTAAGCTCTGACGCCCTCTAGTGACAGATGTATTTTGTAGAGACAGAGTCTTTCTGTCTCAAAGGGACAATTTTCCTTAAGTTTGAAAACAAAATAGCAACTATTAAGCAATTACTTTTGGTAAAAGGTATTTCTTACACTAATCATAAGCTTTAATAGCACCTGAAGAAACTTAGAATATAAGTCATCCAGGAGTCAGGTGGAATCCCAGGCTCCACCTCTCCATGTGACTTCCTCTCAGTGTGAGCACTATGCTTTTCACTCTGTCAAACCACGGGACTTTTCCCACGACCAACTTTGCCAATAGCATATCTCATGTATATATCCATCCAATTTCAAATCCAATGAGAAAGAGTTTGTGTCTCAGTTGCTTCCAGCAAATGATGCCAAGGTTAATTCCAACGGAATGTGATATGCTGTTTGTCTTGGCCAAGCAGAGTCTCTGGTTCTAGGTTTGGTGTCATCTTTGCTGTGATGGTTAATATTATCTGTCATGTTGACCAGACTGTGGTGCCCGAATATTTAGTCAAAAACTGTTCATGTTTCTGTGATACTCTGCTTTGTATGAAATTCAAACTAAATCCATAGGCTTTTGTAAAATTATGGCCCTTAACAATGTGACTAGGTGTCCTCCAAGAAGCTCGAGGCTTTATGAAAAAGACTGACCATGATTGAGAAAGGGAGGCATCCCACCAGCCTTTGGATTTGAACAACAACTCTTTCATGGGTCTCCATCTGGCAGACATGCACTGTAGGTTCTAGGCATATCACACTCAGCAATCATGTGAACCAATTCCAGAAGATCTATAATTTCTCTATCACCTCTCCATCCATCCATCCATCCATCCATCCATCCATCCATCCATCCATCCATCAAGTCAGGATGCTCTATTCTAGTGTTTCTCATCCCCTAGAAAACACTGACTAAAAGAACTCCTCAAATCAGATAGTCAAGGACAGAGGAGTTGACCAGTTTATCTAGAACCATCCTGGAAGTCTCGTTACTAGGAAGGAGGAGAAAAGAAGTAGGGTTAAATAAAGTCATGAAAGTCTACTACAGTTGGAGACTATTAAATGAAATCATTGCTATTTAACTAAAGCAATTTGGCCAACAGCAATGTTTTAAAATATTAGCTCCATTAAGGAAAGAAAAAAACTATTGTCTGTAGTGAAAAGTTAAAATGTTTTTTTTACCTATTACGTTCTTACAGTCAGTTATGTATGTGAATAGTATGCAGTATGCCCAGAAGGCCGTACACTATCTGTTTACAGTAGAAGTATCCTTTAACTTGCATGGTTCAGTTTGACTAAGCCAGTGTGACTATCCAAAGCACTCCGCACCTCCAGTGATGTGCTTGATGCTATAGAAAAGAAGGCATTTCTTGGAGCCGGGGAGCCAGCTCAGTGGGTAAGATTGCGTGGTGTGCAAGCATGACTGCTTGAGTTTAGGTCCCCAGCACCCACTGAAAAAGCCAGGCATGGCCTCTTCTTGTAACAGAGGTAAGAAGATTTCTCAGGCTTTCTGGGCCACCAAGGCAGGTTAGGTGACAGAACACCAAGCTCCAGGTTCAATGGCACAACCTGTCTCAAAGGAATAAGGCAGACAGTAATAGAGGACACTCTGTGACACGCACGGATGCACATTTACACACACACATATGTACACACACCCCAACTGTTTGGGTTTGGTTTGGGTGTTTGTTTGTTTGTTTGTTTGTTTTTTGGACTTGAAGGGATGATGGCTTTTCAAAATGTATGTTAGAATAAATACTGCCTTAGTTTGCCTTCTGTCGCTGTGATAAAACATTTATCCAAAGCAATTTAGGGAGGAAAGAGTTTATTTCATCTTATGACAACTTCCAGATCACTGTCCATCACCGAGGAAAGTCAGTGCAAGAACCTGGAACAGAAGCCAGGATAACACACTGCTCACCCCCTTGCTCTCCTTGGCTTGCTTAGCTTACTTTGTTATACAACTCAGAGCCACTTGACTAGGGGTGGCACTGTTCACCCTCCCATGCCAATCAGCAATCCATAAAGTGCTCCCACAGACACACCGACAGGCTATCTGATGGTAGCAGCTCCTCAGTGAGAGTCCCTCTTGCCAGATTACTATGTTTGTGTCAAGCTGACAAAAACTAACCTGTGCAAATACCCAAAGTAGTCTCCTCAGAATATCAACAAGGTTTACTCACTCAATAGATTTTCCTCAAAAAGGTTCCATAAGATAGAACTTCCAGGTACAGCATGCATACCCACCCCCTCTTAGATGATACAGTACATATTAGCATATTAAAGACTATAAGAAATCACAGACTAGAATACTCTCAGCATTTTTTTTTTTGCTTTATTATTATTGTGTGTGTATGTATAGTATGTGGCATAGTTATCATCTGCGGAGGTCAGAAGACACCCTTTACGAGTTGGCTTTTACCTTCTGGTGTAGGTTCTGATGATAGAATCCAGGCTGTCTGCCTTTTCTGGTAAGTGCCTTTAAGGTAATTTTATAATCACTCACCCTACCAAGTTGAAAAGTATTCGGAAAGAATGAATCTTATGAAGCAATGAGTTGCTGACTCAAGTTTATACTCAAGAACTGTTGGTTTGACCTAGAGCTTGTGCTCTGCACACCCTCCCCCTCCTTCTCCTTCTCCCCCCTCTTCTTCTTCCTTTCATTTTTGCATGAAATTTTTCATTTCAAATTGACCTTCCCTTCCTTTCAATTTTAGAATGGTTGTAGGAGGACAGAGCCTGAGTCTTCTTCATGGCTGTGACAACCTACAGGAAGATGATGCAAAGTGGGATGGGGGAGGGGTGGGGTGAGAGTTGGGGGGTGGGTATAAGTTTAGTGACACCTGCCAAACAGAATGAAAGAACAGAACACAGGAAGGAGAGGAAGGAGGGTGACAACCTACATTCAGACATTCAGAGCATTAACACCTGCAGAAGAAATAAATACTGCAGGATGTCTCTCTCTCTCTGTCTCTCTCTCTCTGTCTCTCTCTCTCTCTCTCTCTCTCTCTGTATGTGTGTGTGTGTGTGTGTGTGTGTGTGTGTGTGTGTGTGTGTGTGTATTTGTGTATTCTTAATTAGATGAATCCTCCAGGGAAGAAAAGAAGTAGAAATAGGAGTCAAGCACTCAGTGGATCTTGCAGACATTCTGACCTATAGAGGTGGAGTCCAGAAACCGCTTCCTGAACAGGAAACTCTTGGTGCAGGCTTGAACAAACTTACCTTCTTGACGAGCCCTTCTGAACCTATGGGGCTTGACCACCATAGAGCTCACATAGCAGATTCCCTGCATAGCAGATATTCACGTAACACTTCACAGCAGCAGCAAAGTGACAGTTGTGATGTAGCAATGGGTTAATGTTATAGTTGAGCGTTGCTGTGGTGTGAGCTGTATTAAAGGGCCCAGCATTAGGAAGGGTGAGTACCACTGCTCTAGAACTTTCACACGACACTAAAGTGCTATCTGCTTTTCCAAAATAAAAGTGACTTTAGCTGCGTTCATTAACCGGCAGTGAAGAAGTATAAGAATTTTTTTTTTTTAAAGAAAATTTTTCAGGAAATAATCTGTGACAAAAGGAGGAAGTAATAATGTCTAATACAGCGGGGGAGGGTTTTCCCTTTTATTGAAAACAGACTTTTTTTTCTGATAGATTTATATATCCTGACTATAGTCTCCTCCCTCTTCTCATCCCAGCTCTTTCCTACCTTCCCTCTTAGCCAGACATCCTCTTTCTGTCTCCGTTAGAAAACTAACTGGCTTTTAAGGAATACTATGAAAATATACTAAAATAAAACAGAAACGAACACACTGATATTGGACAAAACAAACAGAAGGAAAAGAGCCCAGATGAACTCATTTGCACATTCAGGACCCCCTAAAAACACTAAACTTGAAGGCATAAACAGATATGCAAAGGACCCGGTGCAGACCCATGCAGGCCCTCGTGCAGACCCATGCAGGCCCTGTGCATGCTGCTGCAGACCCATGCAGGCCCTGTGCATGCTGCCTCGGTCTCTGTGAGGTCACATGAGCTTTGATCTTGTTGACTTGGAAGGAAGGCCTTGTTTTCTTGGTGTTGTCCATCCCCTCTGTGTCTTACACTCTTCCTGCCTCCTCCCCTTCCCGGGGTTTGAGCAGGGAAGGGACAGATTTGATGGAGACATCCCATTTAGGGCTGAGTGTCCCAGTATCTTTCACTTTCTGAATAATAACTGGCTGTGGGTCTCTGTATTAGGAATTATTTTATTATAATGTGAGTGTTATTTGTTTGTTTTTATAACATAGGTATTTGGTTTTATCCCTAGGCCCTTTGGCTATCTAGTCTCAGGTTCTTGGTTAGTGTCAGGCTTATGTTCCATCTTGTGGAGTGAGCCTAAAGTCAAATCAGATATTGGCTGGTTGGATGCTCCCATAAACTTTGTGCCATTCTAGGCACTAGCGTATCTTTCAGGCAGGACACCATCACAGACCAAAGGCTTTGGGGTGGAGGTGATGTTTACCCTTCTCCTTTGGTAGCATGCAGAGTATCTTCCAGTACCAAAGATGTTAGCACATAGGGATGAAGGCTCTGTGTAGGCACTTTCTTCTTGCTCTCAGCTTCTCTATGTTCAATGAGTTGTGTGGGTGTCAGTTTGTGGAGAGCAACCTGTAGTCTTGGCAACAGGCTGCATTGTTTGGAGACTCCCATGCAACTCTTTTGGCCAAAAACTCAATTAGATGCAACCCCATCCAGGAATGGGACACTTCATATGGTGACAAGAGATGTCCACTTGTGGCTCAGTTTCCCCTATTATGTGGCGATTTCTTATAGAGCATCTTCATATACGTATGTACTTTAGGAAGCTTCTGCTACGTTTCCATACTACCCCTCAAATGCCTTTTAATTTCAGCTGTCTCTCCCTATATGTCCATTCATCCTCTTCCCTTCCCCTCCCCCACTTGATCTTCCCATCATAACTACCTATTTTACCCCTCTTCCCTAATACGATCTATCTAACCCTCCCCCAGTCCCTTACTCTATATCTAACCCCTGTGGTTCTACAGATTCTGTCTTGGTCACTGAGTTAACCGCTGTGCTATTTGTCTGTCATAGGTCATTTAGCTTTGTTCTCCATCTGGGAAACGCAGCCAAGAAGACATTTCCCTCATCAGGACCCCACAGCCTACTATCTCTACCTCTGCTATGGTGATTGTCACTCCATATATTATTTATGAGCTCTGTGGAGAGACCCTCCTTCATCAGGATTCCAGGGCGTGTACCTCCTCTATGGCAATTACCATTCAGGGGCCCTAGAAGCCCCAGCAGGCCTGCCACTGACAAAATACTGAAAGTGAAGGCAAATGGTCCTTGTCTCCAGGAATTAGTCAAAGTCCAATTCAATCCGGAGTTCAGAATTCTTTTCAGGGTTAACAGCCAGCAGAGAAGGATCTCACTTGACCTGAGGGTGTGACTGTGTGTGGAAGCGCCCAGGTTGGGGAATGCCCACTTATGCAATCAAGCCCTATTTGGGGCCTCCCTCTGTGCGCGGGCCACAGCAGGGAGGTGAAGAATCAGTGGTTTTCCCCAGGAGTCCAGCAGAACTTCCTCGTAACCCTTGGGGCTTTACAAAAGTTGTGTCTGGTCCCTCAAAAAAAAAAAAAAAGTGACATATAGGTGTTCAAAGAGATTTCTGGGGAGATCAGAGTGGGGGTGAAGCGGTTTGTGAGTGCCCGGGGCGGGCCCAGGCAAAGTACACACCCAGAGGCTGTCTAGAGTTGGTGGGTGGGGCCGGCAGACTGCCCATACCGGCCGCGGGCTGCTTTCCCTTGCTGCTGCAGACATGCTGTGGATCTCGGCTGTCCTGCCTCTGGTAAGCTTTGGGACTCCTGGGATAGGGGACGCTACACACTGGGGACCACCACATGAGAATACAGATGTGGCTGGCATTGGGTGACAGTCGCCCACCGATCCAGATGCTTTGAAATGCAGGGGAGCTGCTTTCTCTCTTGGCTAAGTGCTCAGGGCTGACCCCCAGGCTCAGATCCCCCAGCGCCAGCGTTTTTTTTCTGAAAAGAGTGTGGGTGGGGAATGGCCAGAGCTTGGTGCTGGCCAGCTGTTGGATCTCTTTGGCATGGCTGAAGAGGGACACTGTCCTAGACACTTGCCCAGGCAAAGATCCACTTTAGGGCAGGAGAGGAGTTTGCTTGGGAGGTCGTGTGGTGTTTGACACTTCTGACAGTTCGCTCAACTAGGGAAGTAAGTGACTCTGGGCTGTGTTTACAACCCAAGCTTCAGATCAGATCATAGGATTTCTTAAAGTAACTTTGCCTCTGAAGATTTGCTTATGCTCCTGTAACAACACGGAAAAAACAATAGTTTCCTTCCCTTCCGGGAATTCAGCTGTGAAATCGTGGATGGCTGGGCTAGTGGATATTTTCGTATTGTTTTGTCCTGTTTCTTCTGTCACCCTCTGTCTTGGCACACTCACAGCAGGTTTGTCCCAGTAACCCTAAGGCTCTGAGTCCAGCTCCCCCCCCCCCACCCCCCCCCCGTGTCTGCTGCGGGCACTGAAGTAAGAACCCTCCAGCCTTAGCCTCTGCAGAAATGCCGGTTAATAATGGCCAAAGGGATTCGACCTTCGGAGGTTCAATCTAGTTCTGAGTTTAGACAGAATTGCTTTACTGAGTCCCTAAAAACTTGGGCACTAAGATCTCAAGTGGGTTAGCACAGCAGTGGAGAAGGGAGGAAAACAGCCTCTCCTCGATTTTACAAGGTTAAATGAGGTTCAGAGAGCTTAAGCATTGAACAGAGGTCGCACAGCTAGCAAATGACAGCGCTGGGCTACACACACACACACACACACACACACACACACACACACACACGGGCGCACACACACACAAGACTGCTCCATGGTATGGTTAAGGGGAAGGTTTTTATTGTAGATATGAAAGAGAAAGCGGCCAGAGGCATCTTTGGAAGAGCCCAGAACACAGAGGGAAGGAGCAGAGGATAGAGACTAGAGGAAACACAGTGAGAGAAGCAGGAGCAGAAAGAGAACACAGTGAGAAGAGCAGGATTTTAGGTTGAATGAGTTGTTAGGGGATAGGAAGCCCATGAGCAGGAGGGAGTTTGGGCAGGGGAGCCAGTGAGCAGGGCTAGGATGCTAGCATGCACTTAGAAATGTGCAACAGGCATTTGTGGTCCAAGCATGTGCTTTGATGTGCTGATTAACAGGCACTACAGGGAGTCTCCCATGTCCCATGTGCCAGAGGTAAGGCAAATGACTTTCCAGTGGATGGGAGGAAGCATATCTAGTCAAACCCTTAGTACAAACAAACCAGATAACTTGACAACATGGTGCAGATACTGTTTCCTTGGTAGGGCACGCATCAATTTGTAATCCTGAAGGCTTTTTTCTAACCAGTCTTTTCCACAACCTGATTTACTGACCTCCATCCTTTCCCTAGATCCATATTGTTTTTCCCCTAGAAGGGACAGTCTGCAGGTGAGGAGTATTCTTAACGGAAGGGGGGAAAGCTAATGGTTAGAGATAGAAAGAAGGTTCAAGAGAGAACGAACGGGGGGGGGGGGGAGAGAGAGAGAGAGAGAGAGAGAGAGAGAGAGAGAGAGAGAGAGAGAGCAAGGAAACATCCTTTAGAAACACAGTGGCGGGGAGTAGAAGAAGCTTAGGGAAACACCACCAGAGGGAGGATTCTTAAAGGCCCAGGGATACATATAGAAATGCCTGATGTACCTGTGGGTCTCAGATAGCAGGCTCCAGTGAGTCACCAGGAGGGATAGATACAAGCAAGCATCTCTGAGGGGGAGGTGAAGAGAGACACAGTAAGCTTCAGGAGGGAGCCAAGAGGCAGAGACAAGGAGGCAGCTGGGAGTAGAGAGAGGAGATGGATAAGAGAGACAGAGTAAGCTCCAAGAAGAAGCTCAAACATGTGGGGAGGGAGAACAAGGTGAGAGAGAGAGAGGGAGCCAGTAAGTCTCTTGGTAACAAAAACTTCAATTCCGGGTATCCACAAGTAACCAGGGTGTTCCCAAGTGGACCGGAAGACTTGTCAGAGACAAATGTCCAAAATTACAAGGGATAGACATCCCTTTCCATGTGATGGGTTCCCAGTAGGGAGAGAGAAGCTGCCTGGTACACCAGCATGACTTCTGTAGAAATCATAGACTCCAGGAGCCAACAGACAGAGCAGGCAGCTTCAAGGAGGAAGCAGGTGGAAGGAAGAAGCCGCTGACGAAGTTGGGCTCTAAAATTTGGAGTCGAATATGGTAGGTATCAGAAACCCGAAGAAACAAGTACTCCATACCTTAGGAGAGTCAAGTCAGTAGCTTGCCTTGCTTAGGAGAGGCTGAGCCCCTTGTTGGGCACCGGATATATAAACTGATGACATGACATGGTTCTACAGTATGGAGAAGGTTTTTATTGTGAACATGAAAGAGAGAGAACAGCCAGAGGCATCTGGAAGAGTCAAGACCAGAGAGAAAGAGGTAGACCGAACATGGCCAGTAGTCTGGACCTGGTTATAGATATTTGCTTAAAAGGACCGTAGCGGGGGATGGGAATAGAAAGAACATTGAGAGAAGCAGAGGTGGGGTAGGGGAGGGGCAGAGTGAGAAGCTGGGTTATGAGCAGAATGAGTGGCTGGTGGAGAGTGAATCCCATGAGCTGGGGGTAGTTTAGGGTAGGGGAGGCGGTGAGAAGGGCTAGGATGCTTGCTAGCATGGACTTTGAGATGTCTAACAACTACTTGTGATGCCAGCATACCGTTTGACATGCTGGCCCTTCTGCCAGAGATAAGGGAAATGGACTCCTTTTGGCTGGGTTTTATCTAACTGCCAGAAATCCTATAGGCCAGGCTGAGCTCATTTCTGGATGGCTGACTGGCCTTTTGGAGTTTGGGGGAATTGGAGTTTCTTTTAGACACAGCAGTTTGATAGTTGCATCTGATATTCAGAATATACCATGCGTGGAATGACAAAGGCCCTTAGACTTAGCAGCTTATGAAGAAGTGATAAGCGATCCTTTTGGTTCTTTGAAAAGAAAAGAAATGCATAATATTTGGCCTTTAGAAATGTCTTTAGGGGGATTTTAAGATTCTCCCCAGTGTAAAGTGCCTTGTCCCCACTCCGTCACTGCAGCATGGGTGGCTTGGAAACACTGTCAGCTCTAAGAGTAGCATTGGTGAAGTAACAGAATGTGAAAGGCCTGGAGCTATGCCCAGCTTAGGTGTAGCTGTGTCTTCACCACAGGATGTGTGCCTCAGGCACCCAGGAAACAGCCCTTCTAAAAAGAGACACACACATACACGTGTGCACACGTGAATTTTTACACACATATCAGCACAGAAACACTAAAATTAAGTATAATTTGTTATATTTATAATTTATGGCCTAGGAAATTAAAGTTTTACTAAATAATGTTACAAAGTCAGAGGAGTAAAATTGAAATAATGATCCTATATCCTACATAATCCTGAGTGCTTGTTACAGTACCTTCCATCCTTTCCATGAGACGCTGAAGTGGTCTTACTCAGAACCTGGCCTTGCCCAACATCGTGCCTCCATTTTTCTAGCATTGTGTTACCTCCCGTGTCTCCTAGAATATGACTCCCCATGTAGCACCGCTTCCTCAGTTGTAGCGAAAGTAAAATAGAGGTTGGATGTGAAATGGAGCACAAGCACAAGTTTTGTAATATACTGGTGATTTCTAGAGAGTAGATTTGGGGTCCCACTTTCTTGTACTCTCTTCCCTGTGTCCTCCTGTCTCCAGTACCATTTATAGGAACAGCAACTGGTCCCTTTGCCCCTCTTCCTTCTCTTTGCTTCTTAGAGAATTTTTTTCCTTTCCTAGTTTCTGGGAATTTTTTTGTCTGCTGAGTAAGTCTGAAGTTCTAAATTCACAAATGTTTAGAGGCGATAGGAAAACAGTTTAGTTTACTTAACCCCATGTATATGTGTTAGGTGAGTTCTGTGTCTGGTTGGTAGTATGTAGTTGTGTCTCTGTGTGTAGTGTGTATATGTGTGTGTGTAGTGTGTGTGTAATGTGTATGTATATGTGTGTGTGTGTGTAGTGTGGTGTGTATGTGTGTGTTTGTGTGTGTGTAGTATGTATATGTGGTTGTAGCATGTCTGTGTATGTATGTATGTATGTATCTGTGTGTGTGTGGTATGTCTGTGTGTATATGCCTCTGTGTGTGTGTGTGCATGTGTGTGTGTGTGTGTGTGTGTGTGTGCATGTGTGTGTGTGCGCGCGTGTGTGTGTGTTATGAAGTGGTGCAAGGTCATTAGAAGGTTTATCCTACATTATTTAGGTATGGCACTGATCATCCACTAAACAGCCATTTTCTTATTTCTTAGATCAGATGTTAAAATGATGGCAAGAGGTGATTTAGGAAGCAAACAGTAATCCTATAGAAGAATCCTACAACTATTTTGGTTTGATTTAAAGGGTGGACAAAGACAGCTGTCGAATTTACATTTTAATCATTTTCTTTAAAACAACTCTAGAAACATGAAATGTTTCTTGATTTTTGAAAGGGCTTTATCCCAGAAGGGACTTGAACGCTTTATGAATGCAATAATGAGATTGAATATAAATTAAAGCATTAAAAACAAGGGTGGAAAATTCAAGTTTTTTGGGTACTGACTCACCAAATTGTTTTCTAACTAAGCCACCTTCTCAGCCCAAAACACAAGTTTTTAAATCCTAGCAAGACTGAGAAGCAAGAATTAAGTTGATGTTTGGAGGCCGTCAGCATCCCTCGCCAACTACAGTTAACAAACAGAAAGTCTTCTTCCGAGATTGGCTACAATAGAATTATTGCCTTTAGAGCAGACGGAGACTTTAATGCAAGATTTTTTTTTTATTATTATGACACTGAGATTACAGGAAGGTCAAAGGTGACAAAGAGCTGACAACCAGGGCTTGACACTATTTCTTAATAAGCTCTTTGAGAGCAAATAGTCTCGGGTGGGAGTTGCCAGTGTATCAGAGACTGAGGACTCAAGCATGCTCTGTGGAGAGGCCCATCACCACAATCTGCTTGCCAGTTGGAAAGGATCACTGTTTTTCAGAGATAATTAGAAACTTGAAGAAGGAAATCCCCCTGCAAAAGCCCCTTCTAACTTATGTGCTTTGGGTGAATTCTCTTAGTTCCAAAAGTCCCTTATAAAGCACATGTTTTATATTGGGTACCAGAGACCACTTACTAAAGAGAAACAAAGAGCATGGGACTTAAAGAAGCAATGAAATAATGCAATAAAAAGTAACTTGGAGCTAAGTTTAGGATAGTGAATTTGTCTCTTCCTTTTTTTGAGTAGATAAATATTTTAAAATTGCCCAAACAGAGTGAAATTAAACATAAATTCCAGAAAATAAAGTCATTTAAAAAAAAAAAAAGCCCTATGGGAACATTTAAAAATTCTACTGACAGCTTCTTAAGCCTTATCCAAACAGGTACATAATTGTATGTTTAATCAGTGCAATGTATGGTCTGTTCTCTGACACTCAATATATACAGTAACCTGCTTATGTTTCTTATGGTAATTATCACCTCATAATTTTTATTTGATAATTTATGGAGAGGATATTTATGAAGTGACCTCGAATTACCATAATTTTGTTTATTAATTTTATATTTTATGAAGAAATGTTTTGGGTGTAAGGAGAGGTTCAGAGGTAGTGTTTGCCTACCATGTGCTGGGCCTGAGTTTGATCCCAGCACAAACTAACAAGCACAAATGAATAAATTCTACAAAACAAACTAACGAACAAGCAAATCAATTAGTTCTACAAAGAAGAAAGCAGAGAGTAGAAGTGCTTGCTGGCAAGCCTTCCAACCAGAGCTGGGCCCCTGGGCCCCACATGGTGTGAAAGACAGGTGTCTTGCAGCTTGCTTTGCTTTCCGACCTCCACTTTTGCAGGTACACTCACAGACACACATGCATGCATACACACAGTTCACATGCACATTCATGTACGTACCACAGGCTTAGTCTTGTTTTATATTTTTCCTGTGGGAGGCACATAAGTGTGTTTGTATAACTCATAAAAGCAGAAAGAAAACCCATCTTGTTACCTACCAGTATCCTCCCCAGTCCCCCAAAATCATTGCTGTCAAATAGGAGAGGGGGCTTAAGAGCAGACTCCATCAGGAAAACTGCCACTATGCAAGTGTGAAGTTAATAATTGTATTATCAAGCAACCTTTCCTTTTTAGGGAGGGAATGACTGGCTATCTTCTCTAACTACTACTCCTTTGTGTATACAGCCCTGTCACCCCATAGTCATGAGAATTTAGAAGCAGCAGTCACAGTTTGTTCAAACAATTGTCCAAGCCCCACTCAGTGCAGATGCTTGGAAGGGGAGTCTCTGTGACCATCAGGGCTCACGTAGTAATGATCCCCAGGAGGCAAGAAGGCCATTTTGTTCAACACAGCTAAGTAGCCAGTGTTGGCTCATGCTTTGGGAGTCTGGCCCTGAGAAGGTTAAGCTTTTAAACTTTTAAAGCACATTTAAGAATGTCAAAATTAGATGAAAACTTTCCTGGTGATAATTTAACCTATGTACACGACAAAGCTTAAGACATGACTACACTGAAAGTTCTTTGTAAAGTATATGTGACATCTTCCATAAAGATGGGTTTTTATAGATTATCTACATGTGACACATATCATAAAGATAGGGTCTGTAGATTGATGGATGAGCTTACAATAATGGTCTGGGGGAGAAATCCACTGTGGTCTCAGCCACATGGCATAAAGCGTGTAAGAAAATGCAGGTGTGTGTGTGTGTGTGTGTGTGTGTGTGTGTGTGTGTGTGTGTGTGTGTTTGTGTGTTTGTGTGTGTGTGTGCATGTCTCTGTATGTGTCTGTGTGTGTGTGTGTGCATGTCTCTGTGTGTGTGCCTGTGTCTGTGTAAAATTTTTGTAAAAGAAATAGGCTGTACATTGTTTAAAACTGTTATGCTTAACATGTAATGCTAAGCCTTGGACCAGTCCAAGCTGGTCCAGGCGCTGCAGTCCAGCTCAATAAAGTACACTTCCGCTCAAATATCCCGACTCTCTGGATCGCTGCTAGAGCCCAAGAATTTTTACTAAAATGTATCATGTATGATTTTGGTATTTGTTAGAGCTTTTGTGTATTATTCAGTAATTTTGATGTCTATTGGGGTTTCTGAGAACAATTTTAGAAAGTTTGCTTTTCAAGTGCCTGTAATACTGTTTTACACTTGCAGCATACTTTAAAAATTTTACCTTATTATGTAGGTATTCTTGTAGCCATAATTTGTGACTGTAATAAGATAAAAGAATGCTTCTAACTTATTTAAAATGCATGCTGATGGAATGATCTGGAAGACAGACAACTCAACTTCAAAGGGACGCTATTTACCCTAGAACCCATGTTTTCACCCATCTATTTGAACTTTGCAGTTAAAAACATCCACTTTTAAATTGTAGATTTAAAAGCAAAGTTCCTCAAATGTGTGCTTAAATAAGTGAATCTTTTCTAACACTTTCCCGGGAGTAGTCTCTGGGTAACTAGGGACATTGATCGCATCATTAGATTTTTCTTTTTCCCCCTATTTATAAAAAACAAAACACAAACAAACAAACAAAAACCTGATTTACAGAAGACAGTCAATCCATACTTCTGTCCAGGTATAAAAGCAAACATATTTATTTATTCCCAGCTCTAGAGAAGCACTGAGTGTCAACTAAGTCACTTTTTCTTGCTGTCTTTTTGGTAACAGGAAGGACCTGTCAGGACATGGGTAAGAAGGCAGAATATACTTTTATAGCAAGTATTCTGTAGGAATGGTGTCCTGAGACACATCAGAAAGACGGTTCACCATGGACGGCAATCACAAGTTTGTAACGAATAAGGTGACAAAGTTTTCTATTCAGCCAACAGTTCTTTCCCATATAACTTTAAATGGCCCGTGTCCTTCTTATCCAGTCTGCTTAAATATGACAGACTCTCCCTCATGATGAAGCAAAGCTGGTAGGTCCAGAGGTGGCAAAACAGGACCCAGAGCACCCAAGGAAATAGACAGCCCTGACCACACAAAGTCAAGCAGAGAGGAACAACTAAAAAAAAGATTGTATTTATGATTCTTGATTCGGTAAGATAATAGGACTGCCTTCAAAACCAGATGACCAAAAAAAAAAAAAAGAAAAAGAAAAAGAAAAAAAAATCCCTAAATGTTCATGAAGGATCAAATGTTACTCACTCAAACACAAACTTTTTTCATCTTTGAGATATTAAGTGGTTCCTGTTTCAGATTTACTACTGTTATCTTGGAGTTCCTAATCTTATCAGTGAACACAAACCAGAAACCTTTGCAGAACTTCAGACTTTATACAGTCTTCCTGCCCCCAAAGCTGCCTCTTGTCATTTGTTGTACAATGACTTCATACTCTAAGCAACCAGTGTCATTCACATTTTGATGTATTTTTAAAAAGAATTTCTTGTCTTTGTTTTGTTTTGTTTATTTCTCCCTCCCCTCTCTTGGGACAGTATCTCTGCATGTAGGAACCAGTCTAGCATCAAACTGGCAATTCTCCTGCTTCACACTCCCCAGGATCTGGGATTGTAAACGTACACTGCGATGGCTGCATCAGACATACTCTTGTTCTTGTTCTTGTTCTCGTTCTCTTTCTCGTTTTCGTTCTCATTCTCGTTCTCCCTCTCCTACTTCTCTTTCTTTTTCTTCCTCCTCCTTTCCAAATTCCTCAACTTCTAGACCAATGACATAGCCATGTTGTTCTGTAGCAACTGTGCGATATGGTCTTAATGAAGAAGACACCCTTGTGGCTTTGACTAGGAGTAAGACTCACTTTTCATTGCACTGATTACGATGGAGCCGAGGCTTCACTGTGTCACTACAGAGACACTGTGTCAACACAGACTGCCTGCAGTCCATGCTGGTGTCAGAACAGTGCGGAAGAGTATGACTGAGCCAGGCATCTAGCAACTCATTCTTGACATTTACAGGGCTGACATTTCCATTACCCAACACCTTTTTTTCCCCTTGCACTTTTAAAAAAGGCTTTTCTTGTTTGTTTTGAACCTGAGAAAAGAAAAAAGGCAACTTCTTTCTTTCTTTCTTTCTTTCTTTTTCCTTCCTTTCTCTTTCTTTCTTTCTTTCTCTCTTTCTTTCTTTCTTTCTTTCTTTTCCTTCCTTTCTTTTTCTTTCTTTTCTTTCTTTCCTTTCTTCCTTCCTTTTCTCCCCCTCTCCAACTCCCTCTCCCTCCCCTCACTCTCTCAACACATAGAAGAGCAAACATTAACAAAAACTCACACAGAAACATGAAAATGAAAGTCAAAACAAATAAGCAAAAAAAAAAAAAAAAGGCAAAAAATTCCCAAATGAAATATAAGGCCATAAAAAAACCAAATATAAAGAAACAAACAAAAACATGGGATTTATTTTGTGCTGGCCAGCTGCACTTAGGCATTGGACCTGCCCTGAAATGTAGTTGCTATTCCCGCTAATACTCTATTTTAGAAAACTGATTTTTCCTTTTGCCAGTGGGTACCAATTGCACATAACTTCTTAGTTAGGGTTGGGACCCCTTGTCATTTTGTCTTCTCAGTTTGGGACCCATCTGGCTTGGGCCTGCACAGTCTTGTCCATACTACCACAGTCTCTGTGAGTTCATATGCTCAGCAGTCCTGTTCTGTCCGGAAGACAGTGTTTCCTTGGAGTTGTCCACCACCCCTGGCTCTTAGAATCTCTCCACATAGATTTCTGAGCCTTGGAGAACAGGACTTGACGAAGACATCCCACTGAGAGCAGAGTGCTCCAAAGTCTCTCACTCCAGAAACTGTCTAGTCATGGATCTCTCTGTTAATGTCCATCTATTGCAAGACGAGGCTTCGTGGTTAACGTTGAGAGATGTTCTGAGCCATGGGTGTAGAAATCTGTCATTGAGCCATTTGATGGCTATTTTTCTTTAGCAGAATAATATTAGTAGGTTTTCCCCTAGCTGAGACCACTTTTTCTTAATGAAAATTCCCTCACTCAAATGTCCAATGCCTCCTAGCATCCTTGACTTATTTGCAAAGTATGATTTCTCCCTGACAAACCCATTATATTACCATTTTTTTTTTTTTTTTTTTTTGGAGACAGGGTTTTGTTTTGTAGCTTGGCTGTCCCAGAACTAGCTCTGTAGACCAGATTGGCCTCCAGCTCAGAGGTCCGATAGTCTCTGCCTCCTAAGTGCTGGGATTAAAGGCCTGTGCCACCATTGCCTGGCTACATTTCTTTCTTTATTAAGCATGTCCTCCCCAGAGAGGGTTAATATTTTATGTCATCCTGCCCACAGAGTTTTGGTCAGACGTTGTGCAAGCATCCTGAGATGAATATTTGGATTGATAATTCTGTGAGTAACTCTGATAACCCTCTATATTACGTGTAGATGCACCCTATTCAGTAGGCTGAATGCTTTCATAAAAAACGCCAGCCCGCTCCTTTCCTCAGCAGGGAAGGTTTCTACCCTCAGACTGTCTTAGGACTTGAGCTGCAGATTTTTCTCACTGGTGGTCTACACCATCTGATCTGAAGGCTGACACAACCAATTCTTTAAAATAGGATGCTCCATCTGCACGCATGTGTTAACACACACACACACACACACACCTGGTGATTAATTTCCATACCCCTGGTGACAAATACACTCACTTATATATAAACAATGCTACAAGGGAAAATGTATCTTTGCACTGTTGTTTTCAGGCATTGACCAGACCATGCATGACACACAGTAGGTACTCGACACACACAGTAGGTACTTGACAGTACATTCGCTTATTTTATACTTTTTTCAATAGACTGTACAGTCAAGGCATCTCTGACTTTAAAATGGTTGACCTAAGAAAGGTGGAGATTTAAATAACTTTTGTATTCCCTTCTTTCCCCTCCTGTCCCCTGTCATAGTTTATCTACTTTCCTGCCATTAATTCATTTTCTGCTTATTCTGGTTCTCAAACAAAACAAAACAACCACCCACTGAGAACATTTAGCTTTGTGTGGGTTTCCTGCCTTCTCATAGTTGAAATGCCCCTGTTTCTGCCTAAATGGTTTCAGGGAAATCATTAAATTCTGCAAAGATGACTGAATGCAAAAAAAAAAAAAATCTTTAAATGCAAACTGTGTGGAGTGTGGCTTGCCTTGCCTCTGCCAATGGTCGAGAGATCCTTTAGACCATCTCTCTTTTTGGCACCTGACACAATTCATTGATGTTGTGCTAAATAAGAGATATTTTCAGAACAAATGATCTCTGAAGTATGTGTGAGACCACATCTGAAAGGGGAGTTGGTGCCGGGATAGAATCAGCCGGCTGGGTTGTGTCTTTTCACTCCTCTCCACCATAGAGTTCATATTTCTCAATTCTGGATGTATTTTGGATAATGTTCCCCTGTCCTCAGTGCTGGGGAAATAGCGCCTCAGGCATTCTTGGCAAGTGTGACACCCCTGAACTTCTTTATAAACAACATAAGCAATCTTTTTATTTTGAGATGCTCTCTCTCTCTCTCTTTCACCAAGCTGGCGTGGAACTCACTCAGAAGCACAGCTGACTTGAACTTGTACCCTCAGCCTGAATAACTAGGGCCATAACCATGTACTACTAGACTTCCCTGGATGAGTTTTGACTTCCAGTTCAGGACTTCAAAACTAAAACAGAATGAAGTAGGGTCAAAGGGTACATTTCTTTTAGAAAGCTCCAAAAGGCAGAATATACACATACTTTTCTGAGGAAGCTACTAGTGGCAACAATCCATAAATGCAAGGTGTCTTTCTGTTCTGTAAACTCCAACGTTTATGAGTGTTTGAATCTCTCAGTGGTTGGTTAAGATTTTCACACCAAGGACAGGCTACACTTCCACAGGACACATATACTGGGCATGAAGCTTAGATTTGTCATTTTGTTCTAGTCTCAACTCTATAAATGCCCAGTTTCAATCTGTGTCATTTTCTTGTTTCTACCAAAGAACCGGAATTGACAGGAGAGAAAAGCAATTTTTACTGACTTGCTCCTTACCACAACCAACTTGGCTGATGCTAGAAACCATTTCTTGTCTTCCACACGGTGGGAAAGACTCTTTTGATCATTGTCACCAAAGAAGATTGACTGAATGCTTCTAGCCTTCGAGGCATTTCCCTGATTTGAGAATTCTTTTTCTCTTTCTCAACTCTCCCCAACTCACCATGTGTGTATTTGTGTGTGCATGTGTATGCATGCCTATTGTGTATATGTGTGTGTGTGGGGGGGGTGTGGGTGTGTGGGGGTATGAAGGTCCCTCAATCATTCTTCACCTTATGTTCTTGAAAGAAGCTCTTTCACTGAGGCTGGAAGTCGCTGAGTCACTTAGGTTTGCAGGACCACACTCCCAGGAATTTCCTTGCCTCCCTCTTCCCCCCCCTCCCCATGCTGGCACATGACTTTTTATGAGGGTTCTGGAGGATCCAAGTCAGGTCTTCATGCTCGCCTCACAAACACTTTACCAACTGGGCCATCTCCCCCCAGCTCTTGTTGAGAATTTCCATGTGTTGCCAAATTCTGGAATGTCAAATGGTGTAGTTCATCCGTCATTGGCCAACAGGACATTGACACAGCCATAGAGTATTTAGCCATAAGAATTTAAATGGCGTTTGTGCAAAACCTCTCTTATTTGAACAATTCATGTTGGGTATACTTCCCAATTAATTACTATTCCCTAGTGCCCCCAGTTCTGTCACCCTAGCCGATGGCTATCCAATCTGAAAGATGACCCAATGTCAACTGGACTCGTACCCTATCTATTGCTGCTGAGAAAACAAGTGACAGAAACTACCATTCTGAAAAGAGAAGTTGGTGCCAATATAGTTTATTTAAGCTTCCCTGTTAGAGATATCTTAAAGGAAAGAGTACAGACTTGAGTTTGTTTTAAAAGCAATAGGTTGTGGGTATTCCTTGATGGCTGATAACTCTCTAGACCTCCATGAGTTCCTGGGTTCAGTTCCCAACACCACAAAAGGAAAAATAAAAGGCCATGGAAATATGAAGTGTGAAACTGCATATTATCTTGTAATAAAGCACTAGTTTATATGCAAGTGTGCCTTTAGGAACTTATCTACCTCCCATCAATAATTGATTGTGTTCATAGTTACCAGAACTTGGCTAAACAAATGTCTGTTGGGTTGAGTTGACAATACTTTGGGCATGATGCCAGTGGTCTTAGGCTCAATTGTTCTCATCTTTGTAGCACTTCTTATTGTCCTTTACACATAATTGTTCAAGTGCAGAGAGTCAGTCTTATTCTGTGTTATGCTCATTCATCTATAAGTACAGGGAAAGAACACTATACTGGGAGCTGGAAAACATCAGAGACCTTCTAGCTGTCCCTTTTTCTAGTGAGATAGTTCAGGCAAGTCAAGTGTTTCCTGAAACTTTAGTGTCACTTTTCCTATTTGAAATCTGGATGTCAGAGATGCATCCTAAAGTGCATCTATCCTAGAAGAAAATGTGGATACCGCAGAAGGCTAAAATATACTTAGAGAAACCCCAAGAAAGGGACCATGTGGCTGTCACCTCTATGTGCTTTAATACTTCTTTCTGCTTCTTTTTTTTAAGGAACTCAAACTCTATAGCTAGCAAAGGTAAATTGAAAATAATTTCACTTGGGGCTGTGGGTTTATGTCTTCAGGAGAAAAGAATTAGACATAGATTTAAAGATTTGTTCTCCATAAAGAAATGTGTGTGTGTGTGTGTGTGTGTGTGTGTGTGTGTGTGTATTTGGACAAAAGTGAAGAGATTGCTAAGGATCTAGTGGGAAGTTTATTGCATCCTTGGAAACAGTGGGACATTGATTCTGTGACTGGGTAGCAAGAAGAAAGCACAGACATACTCTGCATAATAATCAAGTCAGATTGAAGTGACTACTTTTATCTTCATGATTAACATGTAAAGACAGAAAATAGTCCCATTAACAGGTGAAGAAATTAAGGCACAGAAAAGTCAGTCGCTCTTGATGGTAGAAACTAGGTTTCAAACTCCGTTACTTTGATTTGTTTTCCCCTCTATTTTTGTTGCCCGGACTTTATGTCAATAGTAACAGTATCAATACTACTGTTTACAGGAAACATTTTTACTAGCTACCATGCATTGTGCTGAGAGCTTTAAATGTGTGGTTCTATTGAATCATCACTGCAGGCTTGTGAAACAGGGGGTATTTCCACTGTTCAGATGAAGAGCCAGAGACTGGGAGGTAGTATGGGATTCTCCGCCCTTCCTTCTACCACCTAGGTTTGGAGCAGCTAAGTGGAGTCAAGGCTGCCCTGTGTTTCTAGTGCAGGGTAGAAAAACCTGCGGTTGGACCCGCCAAGCCACAGGATGCCCCTCTCCTGGCAACCACCAGCAAGCCTTGGTTTAGCCTGTACACAGATCTAGTCACTTCCAGGAGTGTGACACATATTTTCCCACATGGCTTGTTTCAGAAATCATTAACATACTTATGGTTCTCTTTCACAGGTGCTTGCTGGCTCACAGTTAAGTGTTCATACTCAAGGTACTGATAGCATCTCCGAGGGTTTGGAGTTGAGGAGGATCATTCGTGAAACTGACACCAACTGCTCAGAAGGCTTATATCGAGGGGGCCCATTTTGCTGTCAACCATGCCAACCTGGTAGGTCACATGAAGCGTCCAGAGATGAGTGTGAGAACCAGGGTGAGGGATTGAGATGCCCCATATATATGAATGTATTAGACCATTATACAGCTATTGGCTGTGCTATAGGGTAGAGCATTGGAAAGAAAGGGGGAAGGGGCCATAAAATTGTTTTCCAAGCACATTTTTTTAAAATCATGTTTGTCTGGGCTGCTTATGAAGGAACATCATTTACAGATGATGTGAATATCTGAAATGAGAAGATTCATCTTTAGTTCTATTTCTTACCACCTAAGGAAAATTCATTTGCAAGGATTAAAAAGCCCAAGACATCTCAAATCTGACCATGGTGTGCCTGACTAATTTGGAGGCTCCCTCAATGAGGGACTTCCACCCTCAGGGGTAGGTGTCAGCTCCTTTCTTCAGTCTGTCTATAGAGCTCTTTGGCCTGGCACTGAAGCCTGCAAAAACTATATTTGCATTTTACAGCTCAATAACCAGCTGAATGAACAGCAGCCAGCAGTGTTTTAAACATCAGTATTATGAAATGCAAAGCGATTTCAGTTTGGAACTCTCTCAAGCACCAGGAAATGAAAGGCTAAGGAGAACGTAATTCTGTCAACTTAGTTTCTGCTTTTGGGTTGACCCCAGTTACATACAAATGCCTGCCTTGGATATTTTGGGAGGATAAGAAGTTGGCGCAGTGGCATATAGGTTTGTTTGCTAGGTCTCAGGCAATAGACCTCCAAAAAGCTATGGTAAGTTTTATCATCAGCATCTCAGGCTTGTGGTGCTACTACTCAAAGCGCAAAGCCAGCTCAGGTCGTGCACATAAAAGATGATTTTACTAAGCCTAGCAGGAATTTTTTCCTTATAATACAGCCCACTTATACCTAAGTTTCTACGCTTACTCTTCTCCAAACAGGAATTTGGAATCATCTATTGGCCTTTTTTTTTTCTTCTTTTTTTTTAAGTTGTCACAGACAACCAATTTAGCCTATGAGTTAAAATCCGTGTTAATCTTTGAACGTTTGATACAAACTATACAAGCTTAAAATTTAAAGTACAAACTAAAAAGAATCTGAAATGCGTTTTGCATATTAAGGTTTCTAAAACTTTTGTCTGTGTGCTTTTTTACTCCAATTTCATCTTGTTTGCCCTTAAAAAGGGGAATCTCATGTCTGGTGTTTGGATCTGAGAATGCTCGCACCACTGTGGGATGTAAATGGTGCAAACATATATCAAGGAAGATGGAGTATGGGTGGAGAACCCAGCAATGTTTTTACTTGCTGACACAGTAACAGATTAATTTATCTGGAAATGCCTTAAAGATTACAAGTATTGTGCGTATAGCATTTCATTTTGACACCCAACAGTTGGCATGTAAATTCTGGAGGAATGAAAGCCTGGGATAGTTTAGTTTGTATCAACCAGAGTCTACGTGCCTCAGGCTTTCTTTTATGTT
Source organism: Arvicanthis niloticus (assembly GCF_011762505.2). Taxonomy (NCBI): domain Eukaryota; kingdom Metazoa; phylum Chordata; class Mammalia; order Rodentia; family Muridae; genus Arvicanthis; species Arvicanthis niloticus. The sequence continues at coordinate 141,139,631 of NC_047658.1, forward strand.
TCTAACATAGTCCTTAGCTGTATGATTTCCTTTGGCAATTGCAAGCTGGCATTCTGGCTACGTTAAAGGTTTTTCTATGTCCCTTCACTAATACATCCCGGCTGCCATTCAACATGCACCCAACCCTCTCTTCCCCCGGTCTTCCTTCTGCTTGAATTTTACATTTACCAAGAGTTAAGTTAGTTTCAAGTCTGTTCACAGCATTGATGATCTGTTATCAAAGTAGAATCTTAATGATGATAAAAGTCAGTGAATATCAAATGTTGGGAAATGACAGGTTTTATTTATTTATTTTTTTAAGAAAACTAGGCTGAGCATTTTGGAGACCATCATGAATTCAGCTTGTTGGAGTGATTCAGCTTCCTTTTTATCAAAAAGAAGGGGAGTAGGAGAAACGGGTGTAAGGAAGCCAAGGGGAAACCTTAGGGGATGCTTTTGTGGATGTAACTTCAGTGAAGCATCTATAATTTATCTCTATGTCAAATGATTTACAAACTTACAGACTCTTTAAAATGAAAACACAATATAGACTTTTTTGGTGATTCCATATGTGAACTGGTGCTTTTGATTAATTAAAATACACTGCATGCTTACAGAAGTATTTTAAATTGAAAATAGATTCTTCTCTCACACAATCATCCCAACCACAGTTTCCTCTCCCTTTACTCTTCCTGTCTCCCCTCCCCCCCAGCTACACTCCCCCTCCTATTGCCTTCAGAAATGAGCAGGCCTCCAAGAGACAACAACCAAACATGACAAAGCAACATGCAACAAGGCAAGGCAAAAGCTCTCAAATTGAGACTGGAGAAGACAACTGAGCAGGAGTAAAACAGTCCCAAAACTAGGCAAAAGAGTCAGAAACACATCCACTCCCACTGTTAGGAATCCCATAAAAATACCAAGCTAATAGTCATAACATATATGCAGACCTGGGGCAGATCCATGAGGGTTCTGTGCTTGCTTCCTCTGTCTCTGTGAGCCCATATGAGCCCTGCTTGGTTGATTCAGTAGGCCATGTTCTCCTGGTGTACTCCACCCTCTCTGATTCCTACAGTCTTTCCTCACCTGAATGTTTTCCTCAATGACAGGTAATATAGGAGTTATATAAATGCCAACCAAAGCCAGGCACGGTCGCGGGCCACTCGAGACCCTAGACGGGATGAAATATTGTGCCCTGTCCAAATATTGGCACTGCCATCTTAAAAAATTAAGGGGGGGAACTGTGCCCTTCCCCCAGGCCTAAACAGGCCTGTGAATCTTTTACCACAATAGACCAAACAACAGTAGGACCTAGGAGAGGCATTGCCTTGCCAGACTTGGGCCCTACAGTCTGTTACTGAGCTAAGAAGAATGGACTGCCTGCTGAGCTCACCTTGACACCTTCCGGACTGCTAACTCCTTGCTCAGTCCCTGGGCTGAACCGAGAAGAGAGTCTGGGGGGTGGGGCTTCCCCTTTATATGTGAAAGCAAAATATTAAACTTCGGGCCTTGATCAGAATACTTTGTCTTGGCCCCGAGTTTCTCTCGCCCTCCATTCCCGTTCATTCCCAGGCTTCCTCTCAGGTGAACCCAGTTTCCCGTAGCCGCTGGCGGCTACACTCACCCCCACTTCCATGAGGTTCCTGGAGCTCCAGGGGGAAGGACTCAATGGAGACCTCCAATTCAGACTCTTTCTCTGCATAGTGTCTGGCTGTGGGTCTCTGTACCTACTCCCATCTGCAGCAGCCGGGGGAAGCCTCTCTGATGACAATTGAACAAAGAACCCCTCTAAGATAGAAGAATATCACTGGGAATCATTTAATTGATTTATTTTGCCTGTTCTGTTTGCCTCTACTTTAGTATATCAGAGCCAGACAGCCTTACAGCAGTATTTTGCAGAAGGCAGAGAAGAAGAGGCTTGCATGTTCTGCAGGTGCCATGATACTGTTGTCTAAAGGAACTGAAACATCTTATGAGCTAAGCTATAGAACATGCCTAGCTTTCACAGAAGTTCATCTGGTCTCTCTAATTGACCCTTTTCCCATATGTTCCTGTGGCTAACTGTGCAACTGAATTTTTTGTCTTCCGAGAAAGAATTTCTCTATGTAGTCCTAGCTGTCTTGGAATGGACAAGGGAAGGGAAGAGGGTATCTTTCCCTCATTCATGCCACCACTCAACAGACAAGAGGTAGGACTGGCTCTCCTCCACTCAAGCCCTCAGGGCTGGGTGGCTCACCTGCATCTCCCACACCCAGGGCCAGCTCTCTTGTGCTGCCCAGGCAAGGTTCAGGGCCCGCTCTCCAAAGTGCTGCAGCAGGTGAAGGACAGGGACAGATCTCCTTCTCTTGTGATCTCCTTCAGCCTGCAACCAGAGGCCGGGCAAAAGGCTTCCTTTGTTGAAGCCACCACACAGCAGACAAGAGACAGGCTGGCTCTCCCACATGTACACTCCTTCATCTATAAGCCCCCCACATCGTTGGTCAGCCCTACTGTGCTGTCCAGGTGAGATGTAGTGCGTGCTCTGCTGAGTGCCAAGGTGGTGAGGGGCAAGCGGGTACTTCTCCCTGCTGGCTCTTGATGTGATTTTTTTCCCAAATAGCTGTCTTTTACACTTCATTTGCATATAGTGAGCCTAACACAATGTCTCCTGATGTTAAGATTCTTTATTGTCATCCTTACGTACTTCGCCTGCTGTCAACGTGAAGACTGGTCCAACTCCAGAAATTAAATTTCTCTCTCTCTCTCTCCCTCTTTCTCTTTTTCTTTCTCTCTCTTCTTCCTTCCTTCCTTCCTTTCTTTCTTTACTTATTTATTTTTTCACGATAGGTGAACGAAAAGTTAAGGACTGCACAAAAAGTGGGGATGCACCAACCTGCGTTCCCTGCACAGAAGGGGAGGAGTACATGGACAAGAAACACTATTCGGATAAGTGCAGAAGATGCATATTCTGTGATGGAGGGCATGGTATGTGTCTATGATGCAATGTAAAGAGGCCGATGTAGAACCATACATAATACAGTTTGAGATTGAGACTTAACCTGGTTCATGCTGGCATACAGGAAGGAGCAGAATGAAGCTAGCTGGGTAATGTGGAGCCATATCGTAAGGTAGTAATTGATTGCAAAGGTCTTCTCAGCGATTCTTCCAAATGGAAGCAAAGGATTAAATAACTCAATGAGGAGAGGTGCACTAGCTGCAATTCAAGTCACGCATAGAAACCTTTCCCCCTCTACTTCTATTTAAACTTGTCTACGGTTCTTGTTCATGGCCTTACAAAGAAATCCAATATGTGGGGAGGATGTCCCCTTATCTTTGGGTATCCCATTTGTCATCATTCTACTCAGGGACCTGACATTTTTGTAGCTATTTCAATCTCTTCTCAAGGCCACAGTGGATTTTAAGAAATGACAGAAGCAATTGTACTTTGGTTTAACGTCAAGAAAATTCTGGGTATCAAATTTTAAAGCTCTCTCTCCTCTCTCTCTCTTTTTAAAAAAGGCATAGAGCTTTTACATCAGTCTGTAAAGAAGTGATGCAGAACCCTGGCTATATGTTAAAGCTGCATCAGGAGCTGTTGGAATACTAGTGCTTAGGTCTCAGCTCACAATTAAATCAGAATCTCCAAGTGTGGCCTGAACATTTGTCTGATTAAGCCAAGTTTAGGCTTATCGTAAAGCATGATGATGATGATGTCGACAATGATGGTGATGATGATGATGATGATTATGGTGATGATGGTGATGATGGTCTCCAGGCCAAGAATTTAAGGTGCAAAGCTCTCTATTAAAGGCATGGGGGAGCCATCTAAGCAATGATAGAAAGTGCCTGGCTCTCTGGATTATCTATCCACTAATAGCTGTACTAAATGGCTAACCCTTTCAAGCTGGTACTGCCCTTCTGTTAGTAAACATTGTTATTTAAGTTATGGTGGTGTAATAGCTATACCTTAAAAAAAAAAATCTATGCAGCCCCTGGCCATTTTTTTTTCATCACTTATTTTTAACTAGCTACTACAACTAAAGCTTTATAAACTGGCTTCCCAGGTTTAGAAGTGGAAACAAACTGCACCCGGACCCAGAATACCAAGTGCAAGTGCAAACCAAACTTCTACTGCGATTCTCCTGTCTGTGAACACTGTGATCCATGCGTCTCGTAAGTTTTAGTATTTGGTGCTTAAGACGCTCGCTATGGCATGGGGCATCCTTTCTTCCAGGAGTGGAGCCGCACTGAATGAGAACTCGGTACAGAGCTCCATTCTCGTCTCTCCGCCATTTTCTCAGTCGGAACCAATCAGCACCGAACACCACTGAGCACTTTCATCAAAGCCATCCCGTTCCATCCTGTCCCATCTTGTTCCGGTCCCATCTTTAGCCGCTGACGGTAGTGATGGGAGACACATGGCTGTCATCAAGGTTTTGCTTCTAGAGCAAAGACAGTCAAAAGGAAAAAAATAAAATAAAAAGCAAGCAATGCTTATTGCATGTCAGCTCCTTATGTTGTGTGGCTAGCATGAGACATTTGTGCTCGGATTAGTTCAGGTTATGCAGGAAGACCTTTTGACTCTGTCTGAAAGGTGGGAGTCTGGAGGAGGCAAGAAAATGTCTGAGTGGCTACAAGTGAGTGGGAAGTGTGTTCAGGCAGAGAACAACAGCTTGAAAGAGGCGTACAAAGCTTCCATATCTGCTGGAGGATAGGAAAGCCTGGGAGGGAATTGGGTAAGGACTTTGCCTTGATGCTAAGGGGCTTGCTTTTGACTAGCAATCTAGTCAAAACCTGGAATCCAGAAAACATGGTTGTACAGCTCACTTGTCTGTTGACTCATTGGGCTAGTTTGAGCAGATCGCTTAACCTGTCTGGATTTCAGTTTTCTCACTCACGAAACGCAAAGAATATTTAATGAACTCCGTGCACCTGCCACATTTCTCTGGAGACCCACACTAGATAATATATTTTACAAACATAGCTTTTGCAAATGGGCGGGTACACAGTAGAGGTAGAGTACTTGTCTGGCATGCGCCAGGAGTCTCAGGTTCGTTGAAGGAGAGGTAGCTTTTGTCTTATAAGAGGCTGGCTTTGTATAGAATGTTTGGGACTGCATTTTCCTTGGCATTCCTTAAGCCTGTAACTCACCGTCAGAGACTTCTGGCCGTTCATCTAATACTAAACATATTGATATTAGACCGTATCAGAGACATGCTGCTCTTTATCTTACTACTAGGAGAAGCATTTGTGTTACCACCTTACTCCCTCTCCAGCCCTGAATGTCTCAGAGTGATGAGAGGCAAGGTATGGCTTGTGGGAAAGTCGCTAACTGAGTTCAGCAATAACACAGTAATAGCTCCATACACTTAATAATCACGGTTTAATTTTCTTCTCACTGGCGCTCTTTGGGGTAGACTGCATGATTATCTCTGTGATGTCTGTGAGATTAGGTGAGATTTCAGGCTTCTGTAGCCCAACTGCTTTCCCACCCTTGCCTCCTTAGGCTTCAGAAGAGATGGGCTGTGAACCTGCAGAATTTAGCTAGCTGAAGAAAATCCCACTGCCTCTTGACTATCCTGATCGCTCCCTGCTGGGGCCCTGGGCAGTATCTTAGGCAGTGGACAAAAGCATCCTAACCTCTGAGCTATTTCTTCAGCCCCTACCTGCAGACAGTTTTAAGGGTTTTTAAAAAACATTTTTTTGTAACTGTTCTTGATAAGTTATTTTTTAAAATAGCTTATTTTCAGGTCTCCTATCTTAAGAATTCAATGTGTTACCAATTTAAAGTTTATTTTTATTTATTCTCTTATTTGGTATATCAGTATTTTGTTACTTTAAGGCTCTTAATATCATTAAGACTTTTGTTTTTATTTTTAAATACGGGGGCACAGGGATATGCATGTAACTCTGTTGCTGGGGGGACCAGAAGATGCTGCTAGATGCCCTGGAGCTGGAGTCACAGAAGGTAGCGAGCTACTTGGTGTGGGTTCTGGGAACTGCACCATCTTCTCCGTGAGCAGTCAGCGCTCCTAACCACTGAGCCGTTTTTTTCCAGCCCCTATATCTTAGAGCAGATTTAACACTTTCAACCAAACACCGAGTCACAGTCCTTAGCTTGTGTGAATTTTAGATGGCGATCTAGAAATATCTGAGCGGAAACAGATGCCAGAAATGAGAAGACAGAAAACAAGGATCTCCAATCTGTGATGTGCATTGGAAAAACGAGGAAGGAATCTACCCAGGCCTTCTGAGCTTCTTCTGTCTTTCCCCCAGGTGTGAACATGGAATCCTTGAGCCGTGCACAGAAACCAGCAACACCAAATGCAGGGAACAAAGTAATCACTTGTTTTTATGACTACATTCCTTTTCTGACCCCATCCTCACATGTCAGAATAAAAAGATCATTGGTTTATTATTGATTGAGAGAACAGAGATCTGCCTTAAAAACCACTTGATTTTATATAAAATATCCAATATTCCCAGGTTCCAGCTATCAGAACCTATGGTGGTTGTTGATCATCCCTGTTTTGGCAATACTTGGTAAGTTCTAAGTTTGTTCAAAATGTAGATTAAAGTGACCTGAGAAGTAGCCACTGTGCCCAATGAGAAAGCCCAGAAAGCCAGGCAACATGATGTAATGGCACCCAGTAAACCCGGCCTTCTCTGTGGCTGCCCTCCTTCAGCAACCTGTTTATTCTAACACTTATTCTTTTTCAAAATCACTCCTTCTTATTTTGTGTCTTTAAAATGTATGACAATGAGTTTTGTTCAAAGATTACTTAATAACATCAGTAGTTAACGGAAGGCTGAGTACCATCGGAGTTATTCTGAAGAAGCATCTCCAAGCCTAGTGATGATAAGATACATCAATTTTCAGTGACTCTGAATCTTCTAATCTTTCCTTTAAATAGCTTATTTTTAGCTCTTGTATCTTAAGGATTCAATGTGTTATCAACTTAAAGTTTATTTTTATCCATACCTTTCTTTCGTAGATTAGCATTTTGTTACCTTTTAAAACTCTTAATATCATTAAGATTTTTGTTTTTATTTTTAAATATGAGGGCACAGGGATATACATGTGACTGTGGTTCTGAGGAGGCCAGAAGATGCTTCTGGGTGTCCTGGAGCTGGAGGCACAGAAGAGTTACAATTTTGCTCTTAAAGTTTCCTAATAGTATAATATGAAGCAGCATGACTGTCTTGTCAATTCAGTTCTCTTAGTGTGAGGATTTCCTAAGAATGGCATTTGAGTCTGACAGAAATCTCTTGCATCTTTCAGGGTTTTTATATCGAAAGTACTGGAAAAGGCATCATGACGATCCTGAATCTGGAATCCCAAGTCCTGTGAGTACGCAAGTGCAGATCAACTTTCTTGAAACAACAACAACCAATTAATTAGCACTTTCTTTAACACAAATACGTGTTCTTCCATGCCCATGTTAGAAAAACATTAATAATGAATTAACACACCACAGCTAATTTATTCTTAAGTTTTTATGGGGTGCTACACAAAAGGGTCCTCCTCCTATAGTTATTTTGGATCTAGATGGAACTGGATCGGACCTGTCCAAATAGAAGACCATCCCCACTCTCTAGTGACCTGCACAATAAAGCATGGTATAGGAACAGATAATGGAACTTCTTGTTAAAGACTCTTTTACCAGAGTTTAAGAAGGGAAGTAGTTGTTTTCTGACCCAGATGAACGCTCACAATCACCTGCAGATTTAATCAACCTGTATTTATATGTTGCCTTCAGCATTTACAACGGATATTTATCAAGGTTGCTGTCAGCCTACTGGCTGCTTCCAGGGAATGATGTTAGACTAAATAATCACAGCACCCAGGCACACATGCATCATTGTGAGCGGGGGACATGATTAAGGAGCACACTTTAAGATTAAAGCTGTGCATTAAAGTTAGCTTGTAAAACAGAATTGTGTGTGGAGTCCCAGGCATAGTTGGGTTATTTGCATTGTTTTCTCAAAAGGTGGGGCTTTAGATGTAAGGAAACAGATTGAATAGATAGTCATAAATAGCCTCAAAGCATATTGTTAACTTGGTTGAAAAAGTTGGATTTCTGAAGGCAAGCTTACAAGGGGTAATTCTAGTATCAAATAAATCCTTATAAGGTTTTGCATAAATACTATAAGGAACAATGGAGGAACACGGAAGCCTAACAGTGTGGGCTGGGAAGGGATGTACATTTCCCTGTTTCATGGAAATGCCATTAGCTAAAGCATGGGCCTCAGATTTCCAACCCCCAGCAAAGCTTTTGCTCTTGAAATCCACTTAACGGTTCGACTCTTTGCAGCTGGAGCTGATGCTACATTGTATCTAACTTGGGAGGATGGGACCTTTCAGAATCAAAACTAAATGACTAAAAGAGCTTATCTTAACCACAAAGGCTAGTTTCTTAATTATATATATCTAACAGGCAATTGTATGATATCTCCTTCTGAATTAAAAAAAAAAATTAAATGACATGCATGTATTTTTTCTCTCCGCCTTTTCTTTTTTCTTCCCAGGAAAGCATGCCAATGAATGTCTCAGGTAAGTCTTTTTATTATTTTATTTCATAGAAGTGGCTTTCCTTATCAGAATAAGCCTAAATTGGAGCAGGCTGTAAGATTTTAGAGTGAAATAATGTTTGAATTTCAGTGACACTTTTGGCTTTCCTGTTATTTGAACTGTCAGTTCTATCAAAAGCTTAAATTAATAACAGTCTCAATTTAAAATATACTAGGAAGTGATAAAACAGTATATTATGAGAGGTTTAAGAAAATTATTTTCATAATCAGATAGCTGTATCTCAGGACCCCTTGGAACCTGATCAAATGGAACCGTAAACTCTATACATGCTCTCATCTCTCCAACATGTCCAATTCTGTTCCATCTTGTCCCTTGACTTGTGACTCAGACATAAGATAAACTGACCTTTTAGGTTTATGGGTTTGGTCTTCAAGTCTCTACAGGGCATTAGAGGTAATTTTTTTAAAGCTTCTGATTTCATAAATGAGATAAGAAGATATAAAGATGCCATGTATCATGTCTGGCTCAGAGAGTAAACTCTAGGGGCCACAGCAAGTCTGGGAGGATAATTCAAGCTTACCCTGGGAGACTCACATGTACTCTGAACTTTATGGGGAGAAGTGAATCGGGCTTCTGTAATGGGAATGTCTCTTAAGACAGGTATTTTCAGAGACTGATTTTCTGTTTTTCAGATGTTAGCTTGAATAAATACATCCCGAGAATTGCTGAACAAATGACAATCCGTCAAGTTAGAAAATTTGCTCGGGAGAATAAGATCCCAGAAAGCAAGATAGATGAGATCAAGCATGACAGCATCCAAGACACAGCTGAGCAGAAAATCCAGCTGCTCCAGTGCTGGTACCAGTCCCACGGGAGGAATGGTGCATATAGAGCTTTAATCAAGGGACTCAAAAAAGCCAACTGTCTCGCCGTTGCAGAGAAAATTCAGGCCATGGTATGGGAGGACCTTGAAAACTCAACCTCAGACATCAGAAATGAAAATGAAGGACAAAGTCTGGAGTGAAGACTACCTCAATTTCAGCCATGAAGAAAGGAGAGAGCCTGCCACCCATGATGGGCACAAAATGAAAGCCAACTGTATCGACCCTGGCAACTCTTTGCCAGCAAATAGCAGATGATGCTCAGAGAGGGTCACATGACCAACAGGTTCCAGGGATTGCTTCTGTTATGCTCTGCAGGTGCTGAGATGAACCATTTTCTCCATCTACTGCTTGCTATTTTGTTATTTTTTTTTACATTCAAACCTCCATGAAAGTTGTATTAAATGCGAATTGTAATCTGCAGTGTTTGTATTTATATTCATCTACTGTGAACTGAGGAGATTTATAAACAGAAACAAATACTCGAAGTTACCTGAAGCTCTTCCACTGACAGACGGTTCTTGGTTCTTTTCCTCTATATATGGAAATGTATAATAGAAGAAATAATTTTTAAATTAAAGTGTCGTTTTTGCATTTCTAGTTCTCTGTTGTCTCCCTTATTTCATTTTTCTTTACTCTAAACGACTGATTAAATGTTACCTGTTCAACGAATCCTTAAAACTTGATTTGATCTCTTAGGAGGAAATTCCTTTGCAAAGCCTTTTAATAGTAAAACGGTTCATTCCATGGCTGTTACTGTCAAGAATACTTTAGCTTGCCAGATGTCTGATATTCTTGAGGAATCTGACTACAGTGGTCTCAAAAATGCATTTAAGCAGAAAGATTGCGTAGCTTGGGGATTTGCCTACAATTTTCTTTGAGGGATGACACTCTTGGCTGTCCTGTCCAGCTTTCTAGTCTGACAGAGCAGAAGGACAAACCCAGTAAAGTTCAGCAATAAAATTCCCACGTTTTAAGGTGAAATTAAGTGTGAGAACATCCTGTGCCTACTTTGAGAAGTTTGAACTTGAACCAAGAACTTTGAGTCCCTTTGAAAAAGCTTTGTACTCGAGGATGTGAGTCTTTTCCCCTTGGCCTCACCCAGAGGCTCCAGGAATGACCACTCCCACATCAATAACCACTGATGTGTTCTGGACTTAAAGTGATTTCTTGTTCCAAAGTTACCTTGTTCCAGTGATTGCATCTTGTTTGTAGTAGACATTATGAGCAGGAATACACTCAAATGTCACTTATGGGCTGCAGAAAAAAAGACTATCTAAAAAATGATGTCAGAGCCCTGTGTGCCTTGCATACATTAACATCTAGCATTCTTCATTAGCAGGCACAGAGTCCTCTGGTATTTGACCAGGCCCTATGCAGTACTACACTGTTAATTTTTGTATAGCGATCTAGATACGGCATACAGCACAGCATTATTTGCAATTATTTCCCATGCTCTTTTTTGAATGGAAATTTATCTGCATTAGAATTTTATACCAGGAGCTGGGAGGCACCTTCTTAGCACCCTTAAAGCCTTTGGATTAATCCTTACTATTAAGATAAATAAGTAGGCCAGGCAGTGGTGGTGCACGCCTTTAATTCCAGCACTTGGGAGGCAGAGACAGGCGGATTTCTGAGTTCGAGACCAGCCTGGTCTACAGAGTGATTCCAGGACAGCCAGGGCTACACAGAGAAACCCTGTCTCAAAAAACCAAAAAAAAATTAGGTAGATAGATAGATAGATAGTAGATAGATAGATAGATAGATGGATGGAAAGATAGATAGATGATAGATAGATAGATGGAAAGATAGATAGATAGATAGATAGATAGATAGATAAATGAGGAATAGAAAGGAAAAATCTACACAATGCAAGGTATTTGTAGTTTCTCCCTAGCTTTTAAAATCATCACTCCACTGTGTTCTTGTGTTCATTCTAATGATATATCCACTGCGAGTCTAAATTTTTCTTTCTAGGCAATCCTTTTATTTTCCTCTAATAGATTCTGAAGCTTCCTACACCACACTTCCTTGGTGTTCAGCAACCTAACTTAAAAGAGTTCCAATGTGGATTTATTAATCTTTCTCCTCCTGTTTCCCCTACTGCCCCTTCTCCTCCCCTTTCTGCTTCTTTCCCCATTTTCCATCCTCCCTGTTTTCTTGAGGTCTTCCTCTGTGGTCTAGGCTGACCTGAAATTTGTAGTAATCCTCCTGCCTCAGCCTCCTTATTGTTGGGATTACAATGGACTTATTTTTAATTCATTTGTTAAGCAAATGAATTAAATTAAATTAAAATGAATTTATATGTTTTCTTTTATCCTTTGAGATTATAATCATATCCTCTCCTTTAATCTTTCCTCTCTCCAACACCCTCATTTCCTTCTCTTTCAAACTCATATCCTCTTTTTTATTAATTATGCTACATGTGTATATATATGTAAATACACATATATGCATATACATATGTACAAACACACACACACACACACACACACACACACACACACACACACAGCCTGTCCTTGCTGCTCTGGAAACTTGGCTGTTTTCTCTTTGACCACGCTCCTGTATGATCCCCTCCATTCTTTCCGTCCACAGCAGGACATCACCTCCTGAAGCTTCTTGAACTTCTCTCTACTCTCTTAATTTTTTTTTTTGAAACTATAGTTTTATACGAAGGATAAAAGTAAGCATTTCCTTATCGCTTTGTCTATTGTTCTTCACATTTCTAATTATTTGAAAATGCTCATGTGTACATACTTTGTTTCCACTTCCTTTTTGTGGCTATTTTAAAGTTATGTAGGAGATTTTGTCTACCCGTTACTTTTCTTGTTGTAGACAAATTCCTGGCAAGAAGCAACCAAAGGAAGCACCCTTGGCTTGTACTTTGAGTGTACAGTCAGCCCATCATGGCAAGGAGGCGCATGGCTGGGGGAACCATGGCAGCCGGTCAAGCTGTGTCCGCGGTCAGGAAGGAGAGACCACAGAAAGCTGGAGCTCCACTAGCCTTCTCCATTTTCATTTTATTCACGCTAGGATGCTGGTTCATGGGATGGTGCTTAGGTTCTCAGGGTGGCCCTTCCCTCTCCTATTAAGCCTACCTGGAACACACCCACAGGCCTACCCAGGGGTGTGTCTTTTAGGTGATTTTTGTCTCTTAGGTGATTTTAAATCCAACCGAGGCTGCAATCACAATCTTATTCCATCATTGCTACTTTAAGGAGTCTACAGCTTTCCATAAGTCCTTCCTAAAAGTATCTTTTAAATTAAAGTTTACTTGTGATCTCATGCTGTCAATCATAAGCTCAGTTTTCCTCACGTGACTCCCAAGAACTTGTGCGTGTGCACTGTATACACGTTTGTGTGCAGGTATGTATGCCTATGTGCATGAACTGGGATGCCATAGGACAAGAGGTGTCCTGTCCTAGTACCCTCCACCTTATTCTGTTGAGACAGACTCTTACTGAACCTCCACCTAAACTGGTGGCCAGCTGACCATCTTTGCCCATTTCCCATTACCAAGCTTACAGACACCTATGTGCCGAGATCGGCTGTTACACGAGGTCTGGGGACTTGTACTAAGGTTCCCCATTGAGCTACACCTCTATCCATACTCAGGTGACCTTCTTGATGTATTTTTGAACTTGAATTGCAAGTCTCTTGAATGACAACCCTTCTATTCACATGTACCAACTCCATGCATAGAAGTTTTATGGGCCCATTTACCAGCTCCTCTAGAGATGCCTGTTCTGAGCCAGGATTTCTTAGTATCTTGGGACTTATATCTTTCAATAATTTCAGGGTCCAAATAGATTTATGCACCAGAGGAAGGAAGCTTGACTCCCTATTGGTCCGACTTTCTTATGTCATGCTGTGTTTAGCTGGAACTTAGGTTAAGCTGTATTTTGGCACCAAATCTGATGATTTGTTAGCAAGGGGATTTTGCTAAGGGTTTAACTCTGTCATACCTCTGGCTTGTCCTCCTGTCTCCAGGGATCGGGCTGAGAACAGATCACATAGACAGAAAGCTGTGGGAGACCATGTGTCACACTGGTTAGCACATATTTTCATTGGCTGAAATGCTGACTTAGACCTCTTAGCAGTTCAGTGCCTGGATGAATACCTTGGTTCTAGGCAGAAAGAAGATAATAAACTGTAAAGACAGGATTTGCTACATTATATAAAGCACTGATCCGATGAAGTAGTTCTGTCGGGGTGTGACAAACCCCTTCCAGATACCCTCCAGTGGAAGGCTCCAAAGATAGAAACACACTGAGGGAGGCTGTGCTGTCACCTGAAACATGGAGATCCGTGAGGTAGACATTATTTATAGGCTTTTGAGACAGAAGGGATTTGGAGTTTTCCTTCAGATATAGCCAACTTTGTATTTTAACGTGGAAACTGGGATAGGGCATGGACAGGTAGCTTACAGTGGAAAGCATTTGGTGCGCATGCGCTCTTGCACTCCAGCCTGCATTTGCATTCCCAGCACTAAAGGAAACCAGTCACGGTAATGGCGTCCTTGCAACCCCAGTGCTGTGTTAGGAAGCAGAGACAGGTGTCGCCAGAAGCTCCTGACCAGTTTAGTCTATCAAAATGGTGAGAGTAAGAGACTGTCTCAAACCAAAATGGTGCAGAGTGATAGAGGTGGACATCCTAAGTAGGTAACGCCTACATACATGTACATGTGCACCTGCAAATGAGAGTGCGCGTGCACGCACAACAGACACAATAATTAAATATGTTAGAAGGGAAGATATTATGAAATCCTAACTGACTGAAAGACAAATAGATAGATAGATAGATAGATTCAGCTTTTTATATAACATGTTTAGTTTCTAATCAGAAAGACAAGATCTCCATTCCTGACACAATCATCATCAGTAAAATTACGGTCAATCTCTAACATTTTTTCTAATATAGTAATGCTTTAGGGGGGAGATTATGACTTTTTAGTGAGAGGAGGCACTTCCCTGATACTGCGAGCTTCATTAGAAGATGCCTCCAGTTACGGGGTAGAAGGATCTACCTGAGCCACAAGCCTGGAATCACACAAGTGGACAAAATGGTCCTACTCCCCAGTAAATAAAGTGAGAAAAATAAGAATTACTTGACAATTGGTTACTATCACATGACTCTAATGACCTTGCGGTCCTTGTTCTTGGTGAGTAAATTTATGTAATGTAGGATAAAAACGTCTCAGCTATAAAATAAAAGGCCCAAGGATCTTTCAATAAAATATAACAGTGGAGGCTAAAAGCGGGCTCCAAACAAATCGGGAGGAAAGTGGCGCTGTGCTTGCACACGGCCACAAGATGGCACTGTTTCCCCAGCACTGGCTCAGACTCTGGCTGAAAGTTTCTCCAAGTCGTATCATAGTTTAATTCTCATACTCAACCTGCCAACGAAAGAACAGAACAAAATAGATATTACAAGAGTTTCATCTAGAATGAGGCAACATCTGGTTCAAAGTCAACCCCTTTTCATGACCTAGCTGTATAATTTTAGAATTAACATCTTGGATGTTTGTTTTCCATATCTGTAAATTAAAGTCATAGTCTACCAGTCCTTCCTATAACTGTGAGGCACAGAAAGGAGAGGCACACACGTGAGGATGTGTTAAGTTGATATTGGTTATTAAGTTTAGCATTCATAAGCATCACCTGGGGACATTTGAAAATGTGTCCTACGGATGATGTAGCTTAGGGGTAGAGCACTTGCCCCAAGCTTATGAGACCCTGGATTTGATGAACAGCACTATAAAATTCATATTCCCAGATCCAGGATGCTTCAGTAGGCTTGAGACTGAAAATAGTCCTGTGTTGCATAACTAATCAACAATTGTGAAAATGAGCAAAGCCTCCAGTCACAGCAGGAGAGGCTTTAGTATGACAACACCTGTGGCAAGAAATATTTCCCACTTAGAGATTAGTTCACTGTTTAACCAAATGTTGAACAAGGGCTCCACCATTTTTAGATAAACTAAAGCTATGTCTATATTATATCATAGGAAAAGTGTATCGAGTGCATGCGCCCACTCTCTTAAGTTAATAGAATTGAGTTGAGAAGGAAGTGTTCACTGGGTGACAATCAGATAGCAGGACCAGGTGCAGAACATCTGAAGGTCAGCTGATAGACAGGTATACTCGTGTTATAGGACCCTGACAGAGTTGGTGGAATCCCCCTGGGCTCTGCCTTGGAACCCTGATACACTGCTATTTGTCTACAAACAAGTGACTTGGTGTCTTCTATCGAAGGCTGGAGCAAGTTCTACTGTGCTGAAACAGAGTAAGGAACGTTGGCAATGAAGTTCCTCGAGCCTCTTAGAATTCTTTGTCACATGACTACTACAGATGGCCAGGATTTGTTGGCTAGAACCAATGGAACTTTCCTAATCTCTTCTCTTCTTTCTCTGTCTCCAAGGGGGTCTCAGTCTGGTTCCCAGAAAACATGGTGGGAAAGATTTAAGATCTTGGTCTAGGCCAGAGGCCAGTGTGTTATCCTCAGCACCCAGATGTGCATGCTCAAATCCCATCTTAAGGTATCAAGAGTGCAAACAACATTAATGTCTTTAGAAATTGTTGTGAAACTGGCTTCATTTGGAAAGGTATTCAACACTGATCAAGAAAGAAAGCAGTTTCTGTTGAACTGCAGGACTCTTGGCCTTTCTACAACTGTCTATCAAACAGCTCTTACTGTTTACAGCTAAGCACGATTGTAGGATAACACTGCTAATAAAATACAAAAAAGCCTTCCAATGTGGAGCTGGAAGTCTCATAACAGGACGGACAAAAGTTTGTGTAATGATTGTGCAGAAGAGATTGCAAATGCTCTGGTAAGTAGATCAGGATGGGGAGAATTGAGGCAAAGGCAGGGAGAGAAAAAAGCAAGGTGTGTTACTGAATTGAGCAGTCAGGAGAGGCCTCAGTGAGATGGAGCAAAGCTTTGCAGCAAGGGTGGTCCAAATCTGAGGGAGGCCTGGAGCAAACTCCAGGACAAGCCAAGCTGGTCTTGCTGAGGGACAAGGGCCTTGCCAATACATCCTCCTACTTTCAATAGCTAATGCAAAGATAAATCTCATGGACCAGACATTTCTATTGTGTGGCTTTTTTTTTTTTTTTTTAAAGTCCTGGGGGAGAGATACGACAAAGTTGCAGGTCTTCAGGAAATGAATGTTCCTTTGGGAAATGAGAGGTTGTGAGAAATGGTTTCTGAAGAGACTCAGGACCTAAGGGTGGGTTGGAGGGTGCGCAGAGAGCGCGGCTTGAATCAACAGGACTCCGAAGAAGACGCTGAGAGAGTCTCCGCTGCAGCTCATCCCCACTGCAGCAGTTTCTTCATGCTGTTCTGCTGAATTCTGCTCCAGGGCACACTCTGCCTGGGTGCTTCTCCATCCCTCTCCCATGGCCTCCTACTTGACTGACTGACCCATCACACCTTACTCATCCCTTCAGGAGAAAGGACTTTCTCAAGAACTTGGAAATCGGAAAGTCCCTCTCTTCTCTTCCCCTTTGTTTTTAATCTAGGCAAAAGGCACATAACATAAAAACCAACCATCCTAAAGTATACAATTCCGTGGTATTTAGTATTTCACAACATTGCGCAACTTTTTACTTCTATCTGATTCCAAAAAAACTTTTATTACTTCGAAGGAAAGCTGTTGTGTAGTGAGAAGTTCCTGGCTGTCCCCTAGCCCCAACCAGGAATCAGTAAGAAGATTTCTGTGTTTTAGGTTTAACTATTCTGAGCACACCATAGACTGTGTGTACGTGTGCACATCAAGGGCATGTATGTGTGCATGTCACTATTCTGAGCATGCAACAATCTGGTTTTGCACAGCCTTATATGTGGAGAATCTTTCAAGAAACAGCAGACGGCAGAGTTTAGCTGTGCCACAGTCATGCAATGGCATCCAGTTATATCGTGTGCTTGTCAAAGAGCTCAGACTTCCTCAACTTTACAAAGTGACATGATGGAAATAAAATGCTCCTCATGCTTCTCCACTGTGTGTATGTGTGCACGTAAAGGGCATGTATATGTGGATGTCACAGGCGTTTATGCAGAGTGTGACATGAGCCCTTCTGCTTCCCAGGGTTTCTAATCATGTTTGGACAATTCAGAAAAATGAATGACATTGAAGATGGCACAGATGCATCACCTCAGAGCCACCATCACTTACTTTCTGCCCTGTCAAAAACACCACAGGCTAGACTCGCCGTGCTGTGTTCCAGGGCAGTACTAACAGAGAGTGTGCAGATGTGGTCTTGTTCTTCAGTTTACTGTATGACACAAGCAAACATGTTTAAAAAAAATCTTTTCATTACTAAGTAGCCATTCTGATATATCACATCCGTGGGTCCCTCGGTCTTGGGAATTCAGAGACAGCCATCTGGACAGATCACATAAGTGGAAGGCCATCTGTGGGCTTTTGTGATGAATTGTTTCACTCTGCATGTTTCAAGCCCCACCTAATGGTAGCAAGTAGGCACTTCTTTTCTTTTTTTTTTTTTTTTTTTTTTTTTTTTTTTTTTTTTTTTTTTTTTTTGTCGAGACAGGGTTTCTCTGTGTAGTCCTGGCTGCCCTGGAACTCACTCTGTAGACCAGACTGGCCTCAAACTCAGAAATCCACCTGCCTCTGCCTCCCAAGTGCTGGGATTAAAGGCGTGCGCCACCACGCCCGTCAGGCACTTCTTTTCTTTACTGGGCAAATACTGTCCTGCTGGTAGCAGAGGCTGGGATGAGGAAGGACAGTCGGTCTCCTTGGTAAAGAATAGATGAAGACTTAAAGGGCAGTAATGGTGACTGGGTTCTAGACAGACCTGGCAGGCTGCAGGATCTGTTGAACTATATATTTTAATCGGGTGTAATGAAGAAGTTTCCCAGCTTCCTGTTCTCATTTCTTCTCTTACCCAGGAATGGCCATTCAGGTTGAGTTAAGCACTCTTTCTCTTTCTCTCTCTCTCTCTCTCCCCTCTCTTTCCTTATCTATTTATTTATTTAGTCTTTCCGTCTCAACTTTAAACTTAGGCAGAGTGAGTCACCAAGAGTGGCTTCTCTCCACTCTTGGTGCAGAGAAACTGAAATACAGAAAGAACAAAACTGGGTAGAGTCCTTTTCAGTTTTAACGTGTTTCTGACGGCTCTGCAAATCCCCTCACCTGAGTCTGTGTCACTCCTCCATACACCTTTCTCATCTCTAAGCCATGAGTGACAACAATGGACTCGTGTAGAGAAATGCACATCTGTATTTATACACATGTGGATCAGCCATGGACAAAGACAAAGGCTGCCTGCAGATTGAGTATTGCTCCCAGAATATCCCAAAGCACAGAAAAGCTGTCCGTTCCCCGTGATCTGGCAGGCGAGTGGATCTTACATAATTTGTAAAAATCTAATCTTTCATTTAGTTTCCCAATTACTTCCAGCTTCATTTCATTATAAAAGTAATGGATTTATTAAGCTTCCTGATAGTAGCTCCGATATTTAATCAAAATAAATGTTTCAGAAAAAAATGTAATTTTATCATACTGATTTTTATAATCTCTGTGGCTATAATTTTGATTTCAATTGTGTTAAGATTAAAACCACAAAATAGACACCTTTTACTTTTTCTTGAAATTCCCTCCCTCTCTACATCTTTCTCATGGACCTCGATATGATTTATGTCTATGAAGAAGCTGGCAATACCAAGAAGTTGCAGAAATTACATACTGAGGGAAAAAGATATGTATGTATGTATATGTGTGTGTGTGTCTGTGTCTGTGTGTGTCTGTATGTATACATATTTCATATATATAGTATATGTATGTATATATGTGTATATAGGTATGCATATATGTATGTATGTATTTATTTTGTGTGCATGTATATGTGTATGTGTATATCTTAATAGTTCTTAGGAGAAAGGAAACATGAAGATGAATAAATCATTAAGTATTGTCTTAAATGTGTGGATTCACAAAGAAGAGTATTTGTTTATATCCCAAATTGTTCTTTACAGGAAATAATCCAACTCTCTGTGATGACAGACTTCAGGGGCTGACAGGATGCTTGGCAAATGTGCCAAGTCCCTTGTGAATCATCCACTAGGACTCAAAGTAGA
The DNA here is from genome assembly GCF_011762505.2 of Arvicanthis niloticus. Lineage (NCBI taxonomy): Eukaryota > Metazoa > Chordata > Mammalia > Rodentia > Muridae > Arvicanthis > Arvicanthis niloticus. Next base: position 141,159,104 of record NC_047658.1, read on the forward strand.
CCCAGAGAAGTCTCTTCAGAAGTGACAAAAGCTTCAAAGAAACAGGTAGAAATAGCATGTAAATTGAAATCAAGTCATTACTGAAATTTATTTCTCAAATGAGGTCTTTGAAGATTTTCATTCATTCATTTACCCAATCAACAGACTCCTTTCTATTCCTGGGAAGCCTATGTCTATTCAATGCCACACGATAAGGTAATGACAGAAAAGATTTATCCAGTCTTTCTTGGTAAACTAGTGAATGTTAACCACAATGCAAAGAAATCCCCTGTGCAGCTTCCTGGCAACTCTGACACAGAAAGCCTTCTCCTCTCAGTGACTGTTCACTGCTCCTGTCCCCCAGGAGAAATCCTGAGCCTCACCCCATCCCCCATCTGGAACTGTTAAGAGGCTCAATCTTGTGAGGACCTAGGCTATGTGTACCACGGCTGCTCTGATCTAAGAGAATAATGGTGTCTAACAGAAGGCAAACAGCCACTTAACACCATCCATCAGTCTCTCGATAGATACTGGCTACCATGTATATTTTGCACAAACCCCTTAACAACGGTGTTGCGGTAAATCTCCAACCCAAATAAGACTGGTCAAAGAAAACACAACTCAATAATTATGAATATATTCTGCAAGCCTAAATTGGGTAGATTCACCATTTCACTACTCTATTCCCCAGCTATGAGACCCTTATAACTTGAGGGTTTTCCAGACCCTGCGTTTGTCTTCCTACCTCCTGCTTCCCAGTTGTCCTCCTCCGTCGTCCTCCGTCGTCCTCCGTCGTCCTCTCTCCTAGGGAAGGACTTGGGTTGGAGATTTACCGCAACACAACAGGGATAAAGTTGATCACTTTTTCCACTCTTTGTACCTAGCCTGAGTATGTTGGTTGTTCATTGTTGTCTAATGAGATTCTCCTTAAACTTACAACTTGAAATAACAAATGTGTTCTCTTATACAATGAGGGTCCAGAAACTCAGAGCTACTTAAAGGGATGGTGGTCTTCCCTAGGTTGTACTCTAGATATGGGTCAGTGCTACAAACTTGTATGAAAGCTCGTGTGTGTGTGTGTGTGTGTGTGTGTGTGTGTGTGAATATTTTTAAGCATAGTCACATAGCTGCTGGAAAGCTTCAGTTACTCAGATTAGTGAAAAATTTCAGATCCTTTCTCAATGGGAATTTCCGCTGGGCTGTGCAGCATGGCAGATGGCAGATAGCTTTCTTCAGACTGAGTAATCCAATGGAGGAGGGGAAGTAATGGAGTCATGATTTATAGCCTTTTTACAACAACCTTATTACACGGAAGTAAATTATCTCTTTGCCAAGTTCAAGTGAGCATGCAATGACTATGGTATAATTTGTCGAGGAAGTCATGAGGTGATGAATATTAGTAGTCAGGAATCCCTGATTAGCCTCGATAGGACCTGAACTCAGTGATATATTAACAAACAGTATTGCCAAGTAAATGATCAGATGAGTGAATGAAAGTCTATGCTGTTTGCTACAGGACAGAAATTGCATGCTGATTTTCAATTGTATCATTAGGTATCATAATAGGACTATATCCTGAAGCATTCTTTAGGACAGGGCACAGAAGTCACTGTCAGAGAGTTAAATATACTAAAACTAAAGTATAGTTAAGAAAACTAGCCTATTGATAGGGGGAAAGAGTCTTTTTTCCACAATCACCTAAAGTCAAATATATCCATCACTAAAATACTTTATACTTCTGACTACTAGGTTATATGCTTTGAAATAAATTTTCTTCTTTAAATGACTAAAAATTACAGAAGCCAAGAATCACTTTGTCTGAACAGGAACTCTTTCACTTACATCGTGTAGTTTCCAACTTTAGTTCATGAGAAAATACGAAGATATGTAAAACATTTGTAAGATATGAGAAGATGTAACTAGGTTTTCTGAAACCTTATGTTTTATGGTCGGAATCATGTTTTTAAAATAGCCTATAAAAATGAAAACAAATATTTAAGCTTCATAAAGAGTTTTCAAGCAGGTCAGCATAGCCTAATAGAAAAATCCTAGGTCCTAGAGCTGGTGAGATGTAGGTGTGGTTTGTCTTCTACAGTGAGCTTTTGCCCCCCAGTGTCATGATGTTGGTACTTGGTGCCTTTCAGAGACAATAAAGTCATCTATAGGAGTTGAGGCTTCTCTCAGAGTTGGTTCTCTGAAGGCTGAGAGTGTGTCATTGTTCCACACACCTGGTTTCTCTTGCTTTTGCTGAGAATCTGCCATGTCGTGAAGCAGCACCCTCCTACACCAGAACCTAGCGCCACGCTCTTTGGACTTTCCAGCTACTAGATGCAAAACAATTACATGCTCTCTTATAAAATACCTGTTAAAATGTTAAGCATCTTGTGATAACAACACAAGATAAACTAAGACAGGGAACAAACAAATTTCGATGTAAATCTTAGTGTCAACATTTACTAGCCATCCAGCCTTGATCAACATACGTAAAATCTCCGAGGTTTGAGCTCTTTAAAGGTAAAATGTTGTTTGGTGTTACTTTAATTTGGGTCTGTGATGTGGTACCTAATGACAGACAGGGAAGGGTTGTGTATGGGATACAAACCTTATGCACCCCTCAAATCCTGTAAACTCTACCTACCTCTATAGCTGTTCACCTGACTACACTGCACCAAAAGCTCTACATAGCCCTAATTGTTCTTCCCAAGTGTCCAATGTGTGTATGTGTCCTGGGTGTACTGGGTCTTTAGCCTGACCATGTTCAGTTAGAGCTGATGATTCTGGTCTCTTGGTTTCAATAAAGTATGACTCAGCAAGGTTTGAATTCAAATATCTTTAGATGCCACAGAAGGGATTGGACTGAATCATCTAGAAGTATGCCAGCCTTACCTTGTGTGGGAAAATGTGATCAGGAAATAGCCGTGGGGAGGAATTTCAGTGGTAAGTCCTCTCTTCTCTTTCTATAAAGGGCAGTCTCTCCTTGCCACCCACACAGAGATGACCCAGGAAGAATTGCCTGCCAAGCCATCTCTGTCGTTTAATGGCTTCTCATGGAACAGCAGGCAGCTACATGTCAGTCATAGCATCAACCCTGCTCTTCGCCAGGATTTCTCAGATACGTGGGCAGAGCTCAGGTCGAACAGATACAATCGTCATTTCTTGATTTCGGTCTCATGCCTTTCTTTATGCAGATTGAGGGTAAGAAATTAGAATCTGAGGCTCATGATGGAACACGGATGACAGAGTAATAAAAAGGTCATGATTCTGTCAATGCTTCTGAGCGCCTGGTTGGCAGAAGGTTGGATTTTCTGTAAAGCTAGAGCTAGAAATACACAAGAAGAGGTGTACTAGCTCTTTATTCTCTTCCAGGGAAACAATTTAAGCACAGTCATTCTTAGCTTCTGGGTCTTACTCATTAGCCAGGATGGCCAATGTAACTTTTCTAACCATTTCCCTACTCTTTGTCCCATTATCAACGTGGCTCAAACACTTGAGTCCTTAGGATGAGAATTTCAGACCTGCTGTTTGACAACATCCAGCCTCACCCAGCTTCAACCCATTTTCTAAACCTTCACCACATCTGTCTTTCTAAAATACAAGGCTGATTATTTTGTCTCTCTTCTCATAACTACTTAATAATCCCTTCTGCCTTTTAAAGAAAACCTGCACTCATTCTGGGACCAACTCCCACCCCATGCCTAGCCATTACGTAGCAATTATGGTAAATAGTGGAGAGGAAACCGTATCAAAGGCTTTGAGAACAGAGACTCACTTATTCTCACTCCAGGAGAAACACTGGGCAATAATGTAAACCAGGCACTCATATTTTAGCAAACATTTGTTTTTGTTTCATTTTCTGAAACTACAAAGTATCTAAGCCGCTTACTCCCTTGCTGCTCTCTCTTATGTGTGGCTGTTCACTTTGGTTAATCACATATCCCAAGGATTCCTTGCTTTGTTCTGTGGGAGAATTATGCCTGCATAATAACTTATGTGGCTTGTCATTATGTGGTTTTCTGTATCCCTTGCAGATGGATTGTGTGATGCTAGTGTCACTAAATTAATGCCAAACCCTGGCTACATGGATATTTTATCTACTGAAAGGTGCACAGAAATATGAGAGTCTGTTCTAAACAGATCCTTAGGAGCCATAATCTATGGTGTAGTGTGCTCCTGTGGGAACAGGACCGAGGGTGGGAGGGTTAGAGACAACAGAGTCATGTGAAAAATCCCAGAATCAGACTGCAGAGACATCAGGATGCAGATCTGAGTTTATTGCGCAGCATAGAAGCTTATGTACAATGTGTGAGGCAATCCCAAGCCCCTAAATCCTTAGCCAATTGTATCTCACCATACGACCACCTTGCCCCAATGAAAGCCCTGCCTGAAGAGGTTAGTCAGAAGGTGAAGGTAGAAGATGGGGGATAGGGGATAGGGGGTAGGAAAGTTGGGGGGTGGGAAGTAGGGGGTGAGGGGTGTGACAAGTGGCATCATCACCCGTTAGGACTTCCATGAAGACAGGAAAGCATCCGCTGCCCTGGCCTTCCTCCCTTTCTGCTGTCTCACTGGTATTCTGAGAACCATCTTAGATCTAGTGCTGCACATGGCACATCAGGACTCAGAGGAGTCGCAGGAGCCTGTGGCGCCCACTCTTCATCCCACTTTTCCTTCACAAGGTTGACCTTCACATGCCCCATATGGTCCCCCTCCCTTCTCCTCCTCCTCCACATTTCCTTCCTCCCTCCTTCCACTCCTTTTTATTCTTCTTTTCTTGCTTTCAAATCATCAAGTCACTGAGCTGACCCATGCTGGATAAGCATATATGTGGGAGATTACCATTTACCGTTATGTGTCTCATGAGATAATAGTCTTACTCATTACAGTGGCCCTGTATCCTGATCTAGGCTGATATGTATGTTCGTTTCCACAGTCTTTCAGTCACCTATTAATGTTTACAATCTACCCCGAATCACTGGCTTATACTAGCAATAGTTCTTCAGGTTGCCTAAAACTATACAGTACAGGCAGTGCTCAGGAGCCAGAGAAATGGAGACAGCTTTCCTCTGCTCTGTGCAGCATGCCAATGCAGCTGAGAACCCCGACAGCTGAAGATGTCTCACTTGCCTGACCATGTCTAGTTGCTGTCACCTGGAATCTCAACTGAACCGTGCCCAGAGGGCTGTCATATAGATGCTCACGTGCTGCTCATCTTTCTCACAGTATGGCCCAGAGACTCAACCAAACATCCCCCTCCCAGAAAATTGACAGAAGCCCCATTACTCTATATGACCTTCAGGCCCATTTCTGTATCACATTTTACTCCACACACAGAAGAAAACCAATAATGCCTAGATAACATCTACATTCTGCTTCTCTGCTAAGCAACAGAACCAATAAGATGTATGTGCGTGTGTTCGGAAAGAGGATGGGGGATATTTTTAATTAATTGGCTCATATTTCTTTGGAGCACGCATGCCAGACATCTGCAGAGCAGACAAGCTGGAGTCTCAGTGGCAATCTCATCTGAAGATATCTGGAGGGGGTAGAATTCTTTCAGATTTAGGTCACATATTATGAGTCTACTGGGAGAAAGTCCTAAACTCATAAGAAGGTTCTCTCTCTCTCTCTCTCTCTCTCTCTCTCTCTCTCTCTGTGTGTGTGTGTGTGTGTTTGCCCATGTGTCAACTTCAGCTTCAAAATTTCACAATGGACATTATGAGCAATGACTGCTTTATAAAACAATACTTAGAGTAGGAATGGGAAAGATGGAACCGGGAAGTTTTAATACACACTCAACTTAAAAATACTTTGGTCATAATGAAGAATACAAACCAACAAACCAACATTGTGAGAAAGAAAATTTAATATTCCTACAATGTAAAAATAAAGAAAAATGAGTTAGTAGAGCTAAACAGAAAAAAATGTTTAATACTTTTAAAATGCCCTTAGAAATATGGATAATATATACCAAAATTATAGATAATACATAATATGGATAATACACATTATCCATATTATCAGAACTAAATGGATGTGTTTAAACCAGTTAGTTAATGAAACAAAGCAGAGATTATCAAAAAAGTGTCTCTTAATCACATCATGCAGCGCATGTGAAAGAAATTCAGAAAGACACGAGGCCAGGATCTGAAACTGAATCCCATGTTCCATGCACCGGTTTGAGCTTTCACATTATCTTCACAATTTCAGGAGAAGGGTGGAGAAGACAGCTCTTAGTATATGGGTTATTGATCCAGAAGCATTATTTTAGAATTATAGTCTCTGGTCCTTCATACTGTATCCAGAGTTTGATAGACAAATAAGTAAATAAAAACTATGAGTTGCCATCAGAAACTCCATCTTGCTTGAGATGACACCCACTATAGGTAGTTGCTGTCACCCAGAATCTCAACGGAGTTGTGACCAGAGGACTCCCATAAAGATGCTGACATGGCTGACTCAGACTCATGTGTCTGAGACAACTTCAACCTCAAAAATTTACAATGGGCATCATGAGAAACAGCTGTTTACAAAACAATGCTTAGGGCAGGAGTGGGAAAGATGGAACAGGGAAGTGTTGAACGAGATATTTTAAAAACCGCCACTGGTCTACGCTGCAGCGGCTCTGCCTAGCTCAGTCTCCATGTTCAGTGGCCAGAGGCCACGTGTGTGCCACAGCTAGAAACGGCCAATTGGAGATGGCTCTGCCAATCTTCCATGCTGTCTCTGCAAGGCTGGACATTGCCCAGACCATCCCACTAACCACAAGGGCTCGGTACAAATGAGACTCTAATGCTTAGATTATCCAAAGGCTTATATATTTGGTAATGATCAATAACAAGATGCCCACTCAATCAGAGGTGTAACCCAATACCCAACCTAGATATACCAACTACCTTTGACTGCTGGAGACACATGAACATCTGCCTCCATGTCCCCCCTTTCGTTCCTCTCTCTCCTAGCTCCTCCTCTGCCTTCTCCTCTCCTTACTCTTCCTCTTCCTCTCCTTACTCCTCCAACCTTAGCTCCTCCTACATGGGAGTTTTAATATACACTCAACATGCAGATGCCCTGCATGCCTGCTCCAAAAGAACATGAGCCAATCACTTAAAAATGCTCCCCCTTTCCATAAACACACATACACATCTTATTGATTCTGTTTCTTTGTAGAGAACTAGTATCTAGATGTAAGTTTGGCATTACTGGTTCTTTTATATGTGGACTGAGATGTGATACAAGGTTGTCCTTGTGAAATCCAACTCCCGCCTCCATTGCCCTCAACCTTTCCAGCTTGATTTTACAAGCAGGTTAGTCATCTGGGGCGGGTGCCCAGTGGGTGGTGAGGCTATAAAGGCAGGTCTCAGTTGGATGAGAGTAGGTTCTTAATAAAAGAGACCCCAGAAAGTTCTTTCAGCTCCTTCTTCCATGTGAGAGGAAATCAGTAAATAGCCCCTCATCACCCATTGAACTTGCTGTCTTTGATATTTAATTTGATTAAACTGCATGTAGGATCTTGCCTTCCATGTTGTACCCAAATATGTGTAACTGTCAACCAAGCTAATTTTTCACATTCCTCTTTCATAGGTGGATTGTTAGTAAAGTTTGGCTTTGCCCTGTTTACCCATGCTGGGTGATGGCCGCTGTCCTGAACTGCTTTGGGGAGTATGACAAGTAAACAAAAAGCTTATTTCTACATGGAAATTTAAAAGTATAATACGTTATGTATGTTTTATAGTTACATAGTACTAACAAAAGCGGTATACGATAATAAATATTCACATGCCCATTAGCCAAGTATGTAAGACATATTTATATTTTGGCATAGTTATCTGACCTTTAAAATAAGGACATTTAAGTTTATGAGAAAAATATTTTTAAAAAGAACATTCACAGAGAAAACTCCGCCCTGAGCGTTTATCAGTCTGCCTTGAGTCAAGTAGGAAGTTAAGATTTATAGTTTCAGGAAATGCAAAATGACAATTGCAGTATCAAACTCTCAGAAGTGGGGACTTAATGGAAGCTTGTCCACTTCAAAGGAAAAGAAAATATCACATGAGTTTTCTGGAATGATATCAGGCACTGACTGACAAAAGGAAAAATACAGGGTGGTGAAAACACAGCTTTAGGCATACCTTTTCTGGAAAAACACTATCATGACATGCTCAGATGTGAGCATGCACACACACACACGCGCACACACACACACACACACACACACACACACACACATGCATGCACACACAGAATGCACAATTGAGAAAAGAAGACATTTGCCCTAGTGCATTGTTTTCCTCCAAGAACTTCTAAAATCACCAGGAGCTCAAATTCATTTGATTTCTATTTTTGTTTGTTGTCTGTTTGTTTTTGGCTCGTTGCTCTTGCCTCTATCCACTCCTCAGTATCACTTGCTGTCACTGACCTTTATGTATACAGTTGAATATCCAATCACATAACTCCACAATCCGGCCAGGTCTTATCAGCAACCACTGTATAATTTCATATCTTCTCTCCAACTGATTTTTTTTTTTTGACCATCGTGAGTATTAATCTGATTTCAAATAGTGGGAACTGGTGACTAAATAGTTATACATTTCACAGTAAAAATCAATATTAATGTGAGCAAACAGCATTTTTAACTTTCATTAACTGTATGAAACTATCATAACTAGTATTTAGTCTCTACTCAAGCCCATAATTCCATGCGAAGCCTTTGAAACACCCAAGCCACAGGCATTGACATGCTTAATGACAAGCCCGTGAGTTTTACATTGAAATGTATCACTTATTGTACGGCAATAGCTCATCCTTATCTTATGCAATGTGCTATAAATTGCATTTTCCTATTTTCATCATTTGAAGCCATATTGTATAAAAGTTAGTAATAGATATCTCAGAGCATCTGTATTCTGAAGTCAGAGGCATGGTCTAGAATCATGGGGCAGCCAGAACTAGTAAGTGCTTCCTAGATGGTTGTGAACTAAAGACATTTTTTAAAAATAAGTAAATAAGTAAATAAGTAAATAAATAAATAAATAAATAGCTTAAATCCTATCAGTTTCCATTTATTTTTTTAAATAGTAGTAACTATAAAAAATACAAAGTCAATTATAAAAATTTATAAAAGCCAAGGGAGTAAGAGGCATAATTTATTAAACCAATACATATATAATATATTATCTCATAGTATTTATTTTTAGAAGATACCATAGCAATCTGCTTGCCTGGTTTCCTACAGATTCAGTGCATTTTCTTTGTTGAAATTCTCAAGTCAGTTCTGTTTCTCTATGAAATAAAACAAGCCTAGGTTGTTTTCCTTGTACGCACCATGACCCATGCACACTTCTTGTTGTGCCTACCATTTTAGTGATTATGTCTTTCCATATATTCAGCCACACTGTGACTCTGCCTACCCATTTGGGCCTTTTAGAACGGTTACCACAAATGCAGCTGTGTAAGTATAGGCTGTTGTCCTTGGTCACTGTGTGAGCCAATTCCAGGACAAGAGGAAACAGCTTCTGCTGCCAAACCATCCCTAAAGGACATAAAGGGAGTCAGTTCTCCTTTCCTTTGAAAGGGTGTTGGATGCCCCTGACAGGAAAGAGTGGGAAATCCCTGGAAAATACATATGTTCATTTTAGAGGTATATTAATTCCTTCAGCACAAAAGGGTTTCTTCCTGAAGGAGGAAGTTAAAATATCTAAATGTGCAACAAAATTTAGGTACATAAAAACTACAAATAGATTACGTTAAAAAATCAGGATTTCTCGGGCTTCGTTTACAGGGAATTCAATCTCCTTGATGTAGTGCCCAGAAAACTGCATTTGGCAGTCACATCTCAAATGATTTTTCTGGCTTCCTAAGTTAGGAAGGATTGTCAGATCACCGACAATGATTCCCTGTGCAACACCTTCCTTAGTGGTTTGATTCTACATTCAAAGTAACAAATTTAGTGAATATTAGTAACAAGACTAGTTTGGGTCATTTTTGCTCCTACTTGCATCTTGAATAAGTCAGTGAACATTTGTAGACTGAAGAAAAGCACAGAAGCAGAGGAGTTGATTGAGGTAGAACTAAGCACTGGTAAATCAATCACATTGATTGCATTGATTGGATGCATTGATTAAATGCATTGATTTAATTGATTGGGAACTCTTCCCTCTGAGTGCATTTGCTGGCAAGAAACTCAAGAATCAGTGTCAGGACTGAAAACAAAAGTACATTTTGGAAAGCACATACCTGGGGCTAGGAAAAGGCCTCTCAGAAGATAAAAACAGTAGATCCCAGGAAGAGTCAGCCAATGTCCAATTAAGATTCTTCTACTCATCTCTTTCAAATTGTACCCTACTTATTTCCCAATGACTCTCATCAGTTTCTTAGATGTTCCCTCATTGCCCATAAGCAAGAAAAACATCCAATGCAGAATCAGGAACATGCTTGCCCTGGTGTACACACATCACTACCCCTGGCTTGCCTGTCCTAACATTGGCTTCTCAAGAAACAGCCTATAACCAACCACACTCTCTAGCTACCAGTAAGAAACATCCAGGATGTAGAAAATCGATACACTATTTCAAACAAATCCCTTGGGACCAATCTCTTTTTAAAACTAAGATGCAAGCAGATTATAAATCCACCCCTGAATAAACTACACCTTGGCCCTGAAGAAGTGTAATCAAATGATTTTATAACCACAAATAGAGCTCACATAGAGATAAGCACCATACTCCGTAAAATGTACAGATGCTCTTAATCACAGAAGACCTCCATCTACAGCTTGCTCCCCCAACCTTGACTTCTTGACTGCCTGACCTCCATCACAGAGACAGGAGAGGCTGAGAGAAGAATGAGGAAGAGAGGGTTGGTTCTTGCTCTGTCCTCTTACTGTGTAACTAAGCCAATTACTTCTCTCTCAAATACTCACCCTCCAGTTTGAGTTACCACCGATACTATCATCCCCACTCTGGCACATGATGCCTGCACCTCTCTCTCTTCATGCTTCTCCAGGCTCCCTCAATACAATACTATGGCCCGCTGCCCACTCTATGGTTGCTTTCTTCTCCCTCCCAAGTGGGATTGAAACATCCTCACTTGGTCCCTTTGGCTTGTTAACCTTCTTGGGTCCTGTGGACTGTATCCTGAGTATTGTGTAACTTTTATTTTTTAAAGCTAATATCCACTTATTAGTGAGTACATATCATGTATGTCCTTTTGGATCTGAGTCACCTCACTCAAAATGATATTTTCTATTTCCATCCATTTGCCTGCAAAGCTCAGGATGTCTTCGTTCATTCTTAATAGCTGAATAGTATTCCATTGTGTAAATGCACCACATTTTCTGTATCCATTCTTCCATTGTGGGACATCTGGATTGTTTCCAGCTTCTGGCTATCACAAATGAGGCTGCTATGAACATAGTGGAACACATGCCTCTGTGGTATGGTGAGGCATATTTTGGGTATAAGCCCAAGATTGATATAGCTGGATCTTCAGGTAGATCTATTTCCAATTTTCTGAGGAACCTCCAGATTTATTTCTAGCTTGCAATTCCACCAGTAATGAAGGAGTGTTCCTCTTTCTCCACATTCTCCACAACATGTGCTGTCACCTGAGTTTTTTACCTTAACTATTCTGATTGGTGTAAGGTGGAATCTCAGGGTCATTTTGATTTGCATTTCTCTGACCACTAAGGACTTTGAACATTTCTTTAAGTGCTTCTTGGCCATTCGAGATTCCTCTGTTGCGAATTCTCTCTTTTTTTTTCTTTTATTGAATTTTTTTATTTACATTTCAAATGTTTCCAGGTCTCCCCTCCAGAAACTCCCTATTCCAACCCCCTGGCCTGCCCCCCTCCCCACTCCCACCCCACTGTCCTAATACTCCCCTACACTGGGGCATCAAACCCTCTCAGGACCAAGGGCTGCTCCTCCCACTGATGTCCAGCAAGGTCATCCTCTGTCACATACAGAGCCTGCCAGAGCCATGAGTCCCTCTATGGGTACTCTCTTGTTGGTGGTCCAGTCCCCTGGCACTCCGGCAGGGGGTGTGTCTGGCCAGTTGAGACTGTTGCTCTCCCCATGACGCTGCAAATCCCCTAAGTTCCTTCTGTCCCTTCTCTAACTCCTCCATCAGGGAACCCACGCTCCATTCAATGGTTGGCTGTGAGCATCTGCCTCTGTATTTGTCAGGCTCTGGCAGAGCCTCTCGGGAGACAGCCATATCAGGCTCCTGTCAGCAAGCACTTCCTGGAATCCTTAATAGCATCCAGGTTTGAAGACTGTATATGGGATGGATCCCCAGGTGGGGTGAATCCTCTGTTTAGCTCTATATCCCATGGTTTGATTGGATTGTTTGGTTTTTTAGAGGTTAGTTTCTTGAGTTCTTTATATATTTTAGATATTATCCCTTTATTGGATGTGGGGTTAGTGAAGATTTTTTTTTTTTCCCAATCTGTAGGTTGCTGGTTTGTCCTACTGACTATGTCCTTTGCCTTACAGAAGCTTTTCAGTTTCATGAGGTCCCATTTATCAATTCTTGATCTTAGAGCCTACGCCATTGGAGTATTGTTTAGGAAATCACACCCCCCCCACACACATACACAGACACACAGATACACACAGACACACACACACACACACACACACACACACACACTCACCAAGCCAATGAGTTTGAGGCTCGTTTCCACTTTCTCTTCTATTAGATTCAGTGTATTTGGTTTTATGTTGAGGCCCTTGATCCACTTGACTTGAGCCTTGTGCAAAGTGACACATTCAGATCTATTTTCATTTTTCTACATACAGACTGCCAGTTAGACCAGCACCATTTATTGAAGATGCTTTTTCTTTTCCATTGTATATTTTGGGCTTCTTTATCAAAGATCAAGTGTCCACAAGTGTGTGGTTTTATTTCTGGGTCTTCAATTCTATTCCGTAATGTTTTATTCTTTTTCTCTGCCTCCTTTTATTTTAGGGGTGACTTTTTAATCTATGAAGCTCTAATTGTGGTGATAAATGCTCATTGTAAGAAAACTGAAGCAATTAAGACATTTTCTTTTCTTACTACCAGATATCTGCATTTCACCCAAAGAACCTGTGTACTTAATTCCAAAGCGACTTTCCCAACATTGACTGTAATGAAGTGGTAGTTTTGTAAAAAAATTTCTAACTAATTAGACGACCATCAAACTTGGCTAAAGACTTCTATATGTTCCTCCGTTCTAATAGATGTCATATGTCTTAGTTTGGGTGTCATTGCTGTGAAGAGACTAACTTGGGAGGAGACCTGGACTGATTGCTTCAGATCACAAAGAGCCTTAACTTAAGCATTTTATGAAGATGAATTACTTCCTATGTGTCTCCTGCTGTCATGCAGAAATTAAACCACTGTACATAGATCTCTAGAACACTGAGTCTATGTTAATTGACATTCTATTGGTCTTCATTTTCTCTTTGGCTATTTAACCACAGATAATGCCTTCAAAATAGAAGTCAAGAAGTCCCCATCTTGAACTTACTGTGGCATTTTATTGAGTGGCTTTCTCTGGACAGATGTATAAAAAAAAAAAAAAAAAAAAAAAGCAAAACAAAGCAAAAATGTTTTTATTTACCTAATGCAAGCATCAGTGACAGGCCAGAGAAATGACACTACTCATGCCAAGCTTAGTTGATTGGGCCAGTAAGTTGATTGGGGTTGTTTTCAGGAGCATCATTGATGGGAAGACAGCCATCACCATAAAGCTCACCCTAACTCATGTGACAACTCACAAAGGCTGCAACCCTGACCCTCCTTGCCCAGCCTGCAGTCAAATCCACTGCAGAATCTCCTCTCCATAGCAAGTCTTTATTTCTTGTTTAACTGTGGGGAGGGGCCATCCAAATCTTGTAACTTGGGAGGATGGTTTGGTTTGTGGGAAGAAATAACTTCAAAACACACTCTCTTTATGGTGCTGTGGGTCAAAATCTTCCTTCCTCTTTCTCCTCTCTCCCTGATTTCAATAATCCTGCACCTAATAGCTTCACAAGTACTTGTACACTCTTAATGATTTCAGAGAGAAAAATGGTAGAAAAAAAAATCTGTGTTTTAAAAATTTAGCTACTCACTAGTATTGACAATTAGATTGCTTTTGTTTGTTTGTTTTTGTCTTTTAAATTATCTTTAATCATTATTTATAGTCCAGTCATTATCCCCCTCCCTGTCCTCCCTCGACAGTTCCTCATCCCATTCCTCCTCTCCCTGTCTCCAAGAGGATGTCCCCAACCCCACCCCCACCCCACCAGGCCTCCTTACTCGATGGGGCTTCAAGGCTCTCCAGGGTTAGGTGCATCTTCTCTCACCTAGGACAGACCAGGGCATCCTCTGCTATATATGTGTCAAGAGCCTTGTGTCAGCTAGTGTATGCTGCCTGGTTGGTGGCTCAGTGTCTGAGAGGTCTCAAGGGTCCAGGTTAGTCGAGACTGCTGGTCGTTCTATGGGGTCTCCCTCTTCCTCAGCTTCTTTTAGCCTTTCCCTAATGCAACCCCAGAGGTCTTTGGCTTCTGTTCATTGGTTGGGTGTAAGTATCTGTATACCTAACCACACAAAGGCCCAACCGGAAAAAAAAAAGAGAACTTCAGGCCAATTTTGCTTATGAATATCAATGCAAAAATACTCAATATAATTCTAGCAAAATGAATCCAAGAACACATCAAAAACATCATTATGCCAGGCAGTGGTGGTGCACGCCTTTAATCCCAGCACTTGGGAGGCAGAGGCAGGCGGATTTCTGAGTTTGAGGCCAGCCTGGTCTACAGAATGAGTTCCAGGACAGCCAGGACTACACAGAGAAACCCTGTCTCGAAAAAACAAGCAAGCAAGCAAACAAACAAACAAACAAAAAAAACATCATTCATCACGGTCAAGTAGGCTTCATCCCAGAGATGCAAGGTTAGTTCACTATACAAATATCCATTAACACAATCCACTATACAAACAAACTCAAAGAAAAAAAAATCACCCAATCATCTCCTTAGATGCTGAAAAAGCATTTGACAAAATACAAGACCCCTTCATGTTAAAAGCCTTGGAAAGATTAGAAATTCAAGTCCCATACCTAAACATAATAAAAGCAATAACAGCAAACCAACAGCCAATATTAAATTAAATGCAGAGATACTTGAAGTAATCCCACTAAAATCAGAGGCAAGACAAAGCTGACCACTCTCCCATATCTATTCAATAGAGTACTCGAAGTTTTAGCTAAAGCAATAAAACAACAAAAAGAGAACAAGGAGATACAAATTGGCAAAGAAGAAATCAAGATATCACTATTTGCAGATAATATGACAGATTCCTTTTAAATTGTGGTATAAAAATAAAGTTTCAGTCAATGATGAATTTTATTTACAACATTAAGCTGCACAATTTATCTTTTTGTTCTTTATAGATCTCACTTTTAGGTCTTTCCTTCTTGGGCTTTGAAGTTGAAAACAAAGACTGACATGCCTAAAACACCCACGCTGTCTTGAGACTGATGATATGATATGGTAATGACATATGATATGATATGATATGATATGGAGAAAAACTCACTGTAAAGAATCGTCACTGGCTGCTTTGCTGCATATGGTGCTCATTGCCTTGAGAAAAATGTGTCTTAGCTTCTCCAAGAAAACCTACCAAATGTTAGTGACTAACATGTGGTGAGGATGAGATAGAGGACCAGGCTTGTCTTGTGATGCTGCGGTTTGTGTTATTCCGGCTTCACATGTTTCAAGAATGAGTTGGAAATCTGAGTCAAACATCTAAAAGCCTATCCACTCTCTACCCTAATCATTTAAATATTTTTACAGTATTTTTTGTCACATGTTTATATACAATTTTAAAGATCTGGAAAAAATCCAAATTACCAATACTAGAATGTTATCAAATAGTTTATTTGGTTATTTAAAAAAATATCTTTAAGTGGAACTTTAGTTAGATGACAAATCATCTTTGTCTTTGCAGTACTGAGACAAGGCAGATATAGAAGCATATCATATGGTCCATATCTTATAGTAAATTGCACAACATTTACAACAAAGTATCAAGGATTAGTATATTAGATGTTTAAGATTATTTTCTTTGACAGATGAATCTATCTCTTCTAGCGTGTCTTCCACAGCTGAGATTCTCTCTTTGATCTCGTTTTCTGCTGGTGATACTGTGTCTGTAGCTCCTGTTTGTTTACCCAGATTTTCCATCTCCAGAATTCCCTCACTTTGTTTTTTCTTTGTTGTTTCTATTTTTATTTCATTTCTGTCACCTGTTTGTATTTTCCTGGATTTCTTGAAGGGGTTTATTTATTTTCTCTTCAAGGGCCTCTATCACTTTCATAAGACTGGGTGAAGGTCATTTCTTTGTCTTCAGCTGGGTTGGAATACCCAGGACTTGCTGTAGTAGCATAGGTGGGCTCTGGTGGTACCATATTGCCCTGGCTATTGTTGATTGTGTTCTTACACTGGCCTCTGATTACTGACAGTTTGGGGGTTGTTATAGGATGAGGTGCTGATTTCAGAGTTTATCTTTGTTAGGAAGATGTGGGGTTTTTTATATATATATTTTCCTCCTTGGTTTCCATTTCCACTCTGGAGTTTCTCTCCTGAGTGTCCTGGGTTCTGGTAATCAGCAAGTCTTCAGGTCCAGAAGGGTGTCTCCACTAGGGTTTTTGTGGCTTGCATGACCTCCGAGGTTTTGGGTGCCAATGTTGTCTCTAGGATTCCAAGTACCTGTGTGGCCTCTAGTGTTCTGGGTACCTGTTTGGTCTCTGGGGTTCCTAATATGGTGTGGCCTCCAATTAAGCAGATGTCTTCTGCAGAAGTCGTGGGCCAGAATATAGAGACCAGGGGAGGGGTACACCTTAGAGCTGTCCCGTAGGCTTTAAGGATAGTTAGCAGGTGGCAGGTAGTGTCTTAACGGAGGTCCCTAGTGCCAGTGTGGCCTCTAGAAAAGCAGCTGGAATTGTGGGTGATGTTTGAGATCATAACTAATTGTTTTTCTTATTTAAATTTTTACAAAAAAATTCATTTTAATGATTCTTTGTGAATTTCATCATGTACCTGAGTCCTGCTCATATCCCTACCCCTCATAGACACCTTCCCACCAAAATAAAAAACAAACAACAGTAAAGCATAGAAAACATCTCTTCGTGGAAGCTGTAGTATGTCACAGCATGTCCCACAGTATACCTTTCTGTCCACACGTTTTGTTTTGTTTTGTTTTTTTGAAACAAGGTTTCTCTGTATAGCACTGGCTGTCCTGGAACTCACTCTGTAGACCAGGCTGTCCTTGAACTCAGAAATCTGCCTGCCTCTTCCTCCCAAGTGCTGGGATTAAAGGCGTGCGCCACCACTGCCTGGCTCCGTCTACACATCTTCACTTGCAAATGTTCATCGCAATAAAGTCATCAGTCTGGTTCAAGATCTCTAGCGTCTGTGACACCATCAATATTGGATCCACACTGGGTCTCCTGCTGTTTATCCTGTTGTTGCCCCGGGTCATGGAGATCCTGCAACTTTGGATCAGCAGGACCAGCCCTTTCATGAATCCCAACCGTTTGCCAATGATATGGATTTTTGAGACGAGCCAATTCAGAGCCCTGGATCTGTGCCTGGGTAGTATCTGAACTGTACCCCCAGGGCCAGCTCTCCGACACTGCTCCAGCTAGACCACCAATGCCTCCATCGGCAGGAGGCAAAGTCAGTGCCCCTGCTCTCAAGCCCTCAGTCCGGCTTCTGCACTCATGCCTCCAAAGCCAGCTCCACTGTGCTTCCCAGGTGAGGTATAGCACCTACTCTTCCAAGTGCTACATCCGGTGAAGGGCCAAGGCCAGCCTCAGAGCAGACACATGAGTGGTAGGGCTGTCTCTTCTCTATTCTCTCCCGAAGGCCAGCTTACCTGTGCTCCTGACACCAGAGTCAGCTCTGCTATGCTGCCCAGGCAAGGTGCAGGGCACACTGTCTTGTGTGCTATAGCTGTGTGCTAAGAGGCAAGGCTAGCTTTCCCTTGCTCATGACCCCACGGGTAGCTTTCCCGACTGGAGGTGTGTGTGGCAAGGGGTGGAATCCCCTGAGCCTCTACCTCCCCACTGCAGACGAGTGGCAGGGTCAGCTCTCCCATACTTATGCCTTAGGGGGCTCACCCACACCTCTGCCACCAGGACTAGCTCCACTGTGAAGTCTGGGTGAGGCACACGACTGGCTCCTGAGTGCTAATGCCAGTGAGTGGCAGGACTAGCTCTTCATAGCACCACAACTGGGGGCAGGGCAGTTTTGCAAAGCCTTTGGACATTCACATAGTCCCTGGTGGCTGCCATGACAAGACATCGACCCCTGTCACTGTGCAGACACAGACATTGCCCTCAGTGGCATCTTGGCCTGGGACCTTACCATGGCTCCAGGTGGCAGGCTGGCCATTCTTCTCCATCCTCAAGTCTCCACTTCCATCTCTTCATAAAGCTGAAGCTGCTCCACTTCTCTTTCTCTTCCATCTGTCCACCTCAGACTCACACATGGAGGTGGCTCCCACTGCAGGCTGGCCACTCTGCTGGCAGGCCCTTAGGTGATATCCTCCAGCAAGCATGTGCCTACAGCCTTCTGTGCTGTGGGGCAGTGGACCTTGAGAGGTAGCCTGGTCCTTGGTTGAACTAAAAGTTTTGAAGTCCTGTAGACCCTGAAGGCACTGTAGGAGCTTCACCTGCTCCCGGCACCAGGCACCTGTCACCAGGCACCTGTCACATAGCTGAAGCTCCCCAGATACTTGTGGCAGTCGGTCACTTAAGGGCAATGCCCCAAGCCCTTCCACATGTAGATGAAGCATCTCTAACATCTCAGACCAAGACAATAGGAAAAGAGACATGATCTGTGTTCACATAGGCTCAAGACAGAGATCTCCATGCTAACGAGGTACCAAGAGGCCAAGAGGGCATTGCCAATAAGATTCTCTTCCCAGATGTTCCTCCTTGTAAAATGGACTTAATTTCAAGCCCACCCTGAGAAGTGGGGTATAGTTTTACACATCCACTTACACCATGATAATAAATGCCTTAGAATCATGATCTTCCATAGGGAGCCATGGAGAAGGCCTTTGCCTAAAGACCTGCAGTCTAGTCTCTCTATAGAAGGCCTCTCTGCACTCCCAGCCACAACTGTCACCAAGCCAGCCATCAAGCCAAGGACAATCACTGTCTGACCAATCAGAGCTCACCTTCTCCCCCCACCCCCGCCCTGGGCTAGACCCAGCCTGGATGTCTAAGAGCCTGAGAACCCCACAACCCCAGCCTTGCCACAGGTTTGGGGAGGCCCAAACCTCCTCCAGTTTTCCCACACTTCTCCACCCTTAACAGTGTTCTGGTGCATCCCTACAGCCCAAACATGCTGTGTGTTAAACATGAGGTAAGCACAGTCAAACTTCCCACATCCCGCCTCGCCCTGTGGCAGAGCATAGGAGGGACCTGCAACCTTACACTGTCATGTGCAGGTCTGTGGGTGGCATGGTGGCAGGCAAGTCTATGTTTGTAGTAGGCATGATTCTGTGTGTCTATGGCCAGCCTGCGGAGGGCAGGTCTGTGGGTATTTCTCCCTAACCGCCGTCTTATCTTCCTCATCCTGTGCTGCACTGCTTGACTTTGATTTGTTTGAGATTGATTTAATTTTATATGTCCTAGGCATGCAACAGCCTTGGCTACCAAGCTTGACATTAAGCTAGGATGAATAAAGGACTGCCATCTGCTCTGCTCCTGACTGACATTACCACCAACGAGGTGTCTCTTTGCCCATTGATAGTGGGATCATAACTGAATTTTTATTGATTTTTTTCTCTCCATTTTTGGCAGGTTAAATTTTTGTTCCTTAAATAACTATTTTTATGCACTCAGAAAAAAAGCATATTAATAAAGCAGTGATAAGTAAAAAACAAAATAGTAAGGGCCTGCATTTAAATGTCATGAAGATAGTACTCTTTTAGAAAAATATAAGTAAATTTGGAGATGGCTGAAGGCTTAATAAATGAATACTGATTTGGATTACATTAGTATATTAATTGATAATTACATTAATTAATACAGTAATAAATAAAAACTCAATATTATAAATATTACTTCTCTCCAAATTGATCTATAAATTTATATCAAATCCAGCCAAAATCAAAGCAAATGTGTGCCTATGTGCAGGTATATGACTGCATATATGACAATACTGATAAGACACCTATATAATTGGTATTAGAAGTACAAAATTCAGGCCAACATAGTGGCATCATGGGTAAATGAAGACCTGAGCTCCGCCCCTACAAAGTCACATGGTTGAAGGAGAAATCTGACTTCTGAAAGCTATCCTTTGACCTTCACCATATGGTCACCTGTACCTATATGTCTGTGTAAAGGAAAAAATAAAAATTTAGTTAGGGAGTTAGTTTTAAATGGTACAGTCTAAACATTACAAACCAAACAAGGCTAGTTCAAAGCGGTTGTCGATGAAGAAAGGTTGGACACTCATAAAGTCATTATTGTGCAAGGCAAAACCTAATGCTTCACTCTATTAGACATCAAAAATTCTTCTAAAGAAGTTAGATGACTTTAGTCGTATTAGTGGACAAACCAACTGGATATTCAGGTGAAGACAAGGAATTTCCTTACGTCTCACTGTAGCCCAAACTAATTCCATGTGAGCATATTTCCAGGTAACTAGTTCAAATCATAAATTTTGGGGGTTAAAACATGAAAGGGTATAGGTAAAGATTATTTTTTTAAACAAAGCACATTGGATAACATAAACCATAAAGGAGAAAAAGAGTGTTGCTGTTAATTTAAGTCAGATTGTGAAACAGTACCATTAAGACAGAGATCTGGAAAGCCACAAAATACAGTAAGATGCTTGCAACACAGATATCACCAAAAGACTCACACTAAGACACATATACGTCAGAAGATAGTCAGAAATAAAAGGAAGCAAAATGGGGAATATTTAAAATTTTTAAAGTCAGCAAACTTCTTGAAAGTCATGTTTTATAAGGACATAATCAAACAAAGACTCAACTGAGAAAAGCTGTTCACAAGTTCAAATACCTATTGAAACCAGCTCAAATATTTTACAACCACAAATGGCTAGAATAAAAGCAAGCAAAATTCTGCAAGGGTTAGAGATATTACAGAGTAGCCAGAACTACCTCACACTCTTGATGGAAAAATATGTTGATATAAGTTATTTCCTCCTCCTCTTCCTCTTCTTCTTCCTCCTCTTCCTCCTTTTCCTTCTTCCTCTCCTCCTCCACTTACCCCTTCCTCCTCTTCCTTGTCTTTCTCTCCTTCTTCCTCCTCCTATCTGCTTATGTAGTCCAGGCCAGTGTCAATAACATTCTTCCTGTACCCTGAAAAATGAATTTCCTTTGCTCTTGTTGTTACTTTTTTACTATTAATTATTTTATTTATTTACATTTCAAATGTTATCCCTCTTCCTGGTTTTCCTCCCCCTCCCCTTTACCTCTAAGAGGGTGCTCTCCCACCCACCCATCCACTCCCACCTCACCTGTTTAGAACCCCCCCCCCTTCTCTGGGGCAACAAGCCTCCACAAAACCAAGCACCTCCCCTCCCACTGAGGCCAGACAGTGGGTATTACTCTGTTCCAAGCATAGCAGGAGCCATGGACCAGCCCATGTATGATCTTTGGTTGGTGCTTTAGTCCCTGAGAGCTCTGAGGAGTCCTGTTAGTTGATATTCCTATGGGGTTGCAATCCCCTTCAGGTCATTCAGTCTTCCACTAACTCTTTCAGTGGGGTCCCTAGACTCAGTCCAATCTGTATCTGTCTCAGTTAACTGCTGATAGAGCCTCTCAGAGGACAACCATGCCAGGCTCCTGTCTGCAAGCATATCTTGGCCTCTGCAACAGTGTCAAGGTTTGGTGTCTGGGGATGGGATGGGTCCTAAGTTGGGGTGATCTCCGGATGGCCCTTCCTTCAGTCTCAGCTCCATTTTTTCATTGCATTTCTTTTAGACAGGAACAATTTTGGGTCAAAATGTTCTAGATGGATGGGTGGCCCCATCCCTCAACTTGGGGCTATATCTATCTACTGGAGGTGGTATCTCTAGGCTCCATCTCCCCACTGTTGGGCATTTCAGCTAAGGTTTCAGCTGATTCCCATTGGGTGGTCTTGGGAGCCTCTCACATGAATGGTGTCTGGGACTTTCTAGAGGTTCCCCTCATCCCCTAGCCCACATTGGTGCTTGTTTCTATTCATTCTTCTGTCCCTCTGGGCTTCTCTCCTGCCCCCCACCCCATACCTGATCCTTTTCCATGCCCTTTCCCCTCTCCTTCCTAGGTATCTCTCTCCTTCTGTCTTCCTTGATTATTTTGTTCCCCTATCCAAGTGAGATTGAAGCATCCACACTTGAGCCTTCCCTGGAAATTAATCTCTTGGTTCCTCAGAAAACTGAAAACCGTTCTACCTGAAGACCCAGCTATACCATTACTGGGCATATACCCAGAAGATGCTCTCCAACATATAACAAGGACATATGCTCCACTATGTTCATAGCAGCCTTATTTATAATAACCAAAAGCTGAAAAGAACCCAGATGTCCTTCAACAGAGGAATGGATACCAAAAAATGTCGTACATTTACAAACGGAGTATTAATCAGCTATTAAAAACAATGAATTTGAGAAATTCTTAGGTAAATGGATAGAACTAGAAATTATCATCCTGAGTGAGGTAACCCAATCACAAAAGAACACACATGGTATTTACTCACTGATAAGTGGATATTAGCCCAGAAGCTTGAAATACCCAAAATTCAACTCACAGACCACATGAAGCTCATGAAGAAGGAAGACAAAGTGTGGATGCTTTGGTCCTTCTTCAAAGAAGTAACAAAATACTCAAGGGAGCAAATATGGAGACAAAGTGTGGACAGAAACTGAAGGAGGGGCCATCTGGAGACTGTTCTGCCTGGGTATCCATTCCATGTGCAGTCACCAAAGGTAGATGCTGATGTAAATGTCAGGAAGTGCATGCTGACAGGAGCCAGATATAGCTGTCTCCTTAGAGGTCTGCAAGAGTCTGACATATTCAGAGGCAGATGCTCAAAGCTAATCATTGAACTGATCAAAGGGTTCCCAAGGAAGGAGTTAGAGAGAAGACTGAAGGAGCTGAAAAAGGGTTTGTGGGCCCATGAGGAGAGCAACAATACCAACCAACCAGAGCTCCCCAGGGTCTAAACCACCAGCCTGGGAACACATAGGGAGGGACCCATGGTTCCAGCTGTATATGTAAGGGAGGATGGCCTTGTCACTCATAGGTGGGAGAGGAGAGCCTTAGTCCTACGTAAGCTGGACGCCGAGTGTGGGGAGGTTGGAGTGGGGGGTGGTTGGGGGCACATCCTCATAGAAGCAGGAGGAGGGAGGATTGGATAGGGGGTTCCTGGGCAGGGGAAAATGGGGTAAGGGGAAAACATCTGAAATGTAAATAAAATATCCAATAAAAAATTTTAAAAAATGTATGTTTCTGAAAGAGTATAATAGACTCTAACTTAAGAAAACTCAAACATCCATTATGAGAAAAATCAATACACAAGTTAAACATTTTTTATACAGTAATTGTAAGATGGAGCTGCATACAACGTGGATGATAATTTTCTTGAATGCACTAAATAAAGAAAGCAGTGAATGCTGCATTAATCAATTTTATGAGGTTAAAATATTATTATATTTAGTAGTTCTTAGAACTGAGTAAATAGATATAATGATAATTTATTTTTTATTTAAGGGTTAGATTATGACATGCTCACTTATTTTAAACACTAACTCATTAAGTCAAAGACTTGTATGTGTGTTAATGGAATGTATATGTTAAGAAAATGGTAAATAAATCATTAGTGTACATACGTACAATTAACTTGGTAGAAGAATGGATTAGAAGGTCATAATATTTTTTCCAGTGTGAGGTAAATGAACTCGGCAGAAAGCATTATGTGGCTTCAAACTTCTACACATGAAGCCTCAGATCAGTGGGAGAAGGGGGTTTTGATTTGAGATTCCTGACCTCTGAGGTGGCTCTTCCAGTAAGTGTTTGAACTGCCCCAGCCTGATGGCTATCTGATTGTGAGGCTCAAGTCCTCAGCTTCCTGCCAGACTCCAGCTTGCCTCAAGAACACAGTGTGAACTTGGGTGCCTGGGCTGACCACCTTTCAAAGGGTCCTGTATTTCCAGATTTCAAGTTCTTGGTCCAGATGAGCAGTCGAGGATAAGCTTGCAGCCTAGGCAGATGAAACAAATCACAGATGGGAAAAAATATTGAAGCATTTGTTTTATAAACAGCAATAGAATTTTGTCTCCATTCTGGGTTTTATAAAATGACCACAATAACAACCAAGAACTATGTCTACCACAGGCAGTAAACAAAACAATGTAAAACTGAGGTCAGGAGGTTTCCAAAAGATTGGGTTTTACACACACACACACACACACACACACACAAGCATTAGAGGGATTTTTTTTTCTTCTGAACTACACAGCTTTTGGCCTAAATTTGAGACCCAGAGAAATATGTATATGTTTTCTTAAACCTATATAGGGAAAAAGAAACCAGTGCAAATGAACTCACTGCACTTTATATTTTATTTATTTATTTATTTTTGGTTTTTCAAGACAGGGTTTCTCTGTGTAGCCCTGGGTGTCCTGGAACTCACTCTGTAGACCAGGCTGGTCTCGAACTCAGAAATCCACCTGCATCCCCCTCCAAGTGCTGGGATTAAAGGCGTGTGCCACCACTGCCCAGCTGCATTTTTTTCTTTTCTTTTTTTTTTAAGAATAAGGACTGACTGTTGTGAAGTGCACAGTCAAAACTTCATCCAGAGCAGGTGGTTGCTGTTTTGTGCTATGTTGCAGAAAAATGCAGATTTTGTATAAGAAAATTTAGATTTTACATATTTAGATAGAACTTAGACATTTGGGCAGCATTTTCTTGCTTTAAAGTTTTTTTTTTTTAACATAAAACAATTTTAAATTCTGTGGAAGTCAGAAAAGTCATATTCCTAGGTAGATTTGGATTGGTTACTATTTATTTGTAGCCTCTTCTAAGTGGCACATCTCATTACATACACACACACGCACACACACACACACACACACACACACACACACACACACACACTTGTAGCCTCTTCTAAGTGGCACATCTCATTACACATACACACATACACACCCAGAGAGAAAGAGGAGGGGGGGAAGAGACAGAGAGAAAGAGACAGGCAGAGAGAGAGAGAGAGAGAGAGAGAGAGAGAGAGAGAGAGAGAACTGCAGAGGCTCATTTCTAATGGAAATAGCTGCAGAGCCCAGAGAGATGCTAGAGTCTAGGATCAACCAAGATGTTAACTAGTTTTCTCAGTTTAGACAGCAGGTGTGATAGATATACCTCTTCAGACACTTATTCATTTTTATCAAGAAGCATTTACCAAAAAGCTGGCTGCCAGATGTATTTCAATTTGGTTCTATGCAAATGATTGATTTTTGGTAACTCAGCAAAGGCAAGAGAATTCCTAGCCAGAAAGGCATTTTTGCTGTGATCAGAGCTCTTTTGGATCTAAGCCTCAGGGATCTGTGGCCCTGCTCTGGGAAAGTGTTTTGGCAGCTGTTTTAATGGGAGCTATTTGGAGCCTAGTTGTGGGATCCAGAGGGAAATTAAAAGTCTGTGAAGGTTGAACTTTAAACTAAGGTCTTGTCATTACTTAATTCAGATTTAAGACTGTATATTATAAGAGAGGAAAGAAAACATCATCAGACAGATAAGTTAAATAAATCAAATAACGCAGACTGATATTTAGAAGTAAAATAAGCTAAGGCTGTAATCCCAAGTAACAAAGACCTCGGAATTCCCTGTGTACCTAAGTGGTTCTTCTATTCTTCTTCCAAGTTTGTTTCTGTTTTAAAGGGAAATAGCATTAAGAATAAGATATAAACCATCCCAATATCCATAATAAATAATCATCATTTGAGCATTCTTCTTCTCTTTCCTGTTGCTCACGGTGTTGCTGTCATTACCGTCTCTGCGTTTCCAGTTTTTCCTCGCGTATAAAGATCAAGCTTTAAGAAATGTTTGCCTCCTCCCTGAATCACTCAGATCACCCGGGAACCCAAGCATTAATTGTTTTTAATGACAGTAATTACCCTTTTGTATAAGCAGCTCTCCAAGCTACTCAGGGGCTTCCCAGAGAATCTGAAGCTGCCAGCTCAAGCTACAATGGATAAGAGAGCCAGGCAGTGTCAGTCCTTTCCTGGAACCAAACGTTGCCTTTCTGAACTCTGTTTACAGAATTCAACTTCTATTCTATTTGGTTCCAGCAGAACTGGTGACAAAGAAAAATGAGCACATTCTTTAGAAATCTAGAGGTCAAGATCACAGGACAAAAGGGCCGGGTAGTTTATTCCATCTTATCAACATTTTGTACAGAAGTAAAAAGACTGCTAAATTTCCCTGAAATTAGGTAGTCGAGTTGAAATTAATTCTGGGGGTGGTAAGAAAAACTTGGACTGGGCTTATTTGGTAGCCCTCTTTTTTATTGGACAGGAAAGGACACACTGGGGCATGTTTTCCCCCATGTTTCTGGAACTTCCCAGCTCTGTTTCCTTTCCCTATAGTGGCTCATCTGTCCCCACACCTGCAGAAGTGTATGCATAAAATGATGGTTTAGTGAGAACATCATGTGGGGCCCTGCTGCCTTGGTTTCTCTGTTCCAACCGGCTCTGTAAGATGACCATCTCTGAAAGCCACCCAGAACTATGAAAAGACTCTGGATTGTTTATGAGATTTGTAGGTGGATAAATCCAACCAATAGTGTCGTCCAATAATTTTCTTGCCTCTGGAATGAGGATATATATCCACATCGAGTGGCTGTAACAAGGATTAAGTCATGGGAGGGAAGGTAAAGGTACATTTTACAAAACAAGTCCCTAGTCAGTGAAGGATTAATTTGAATTCTTAAGACAAATAGAATCATGAATTGATTACAAACTTGCTTGCCAAACTTTGAGACATGGAGAAACAGAATTGCCAGCAAATGTATCTATTTTGAGACTGAAAAGGATAGAACACTAGAAAATGTTTGTATTATTTCTAAAACATGCACAATCATGTCAATAGAGATACCACCAAGAAAAAAGCTATACACACCTTTATCTCACAAAGGAACACAAAATAGAAACACTCCTTTCAAATTAAATTATACAAAAAGTTAAGGTAAACTAAAATCAAACAATTTTCCACTTGAAAACAGTGTTGGTTTTTAAAAATTCAAACATTTGGAATTGGAAGTACATAAATTATATCTTACCTACAGGTTATGGTTTTCAACCTGTGGGTCATTATCCCATTAGGGGTTGAATGACCCTTCTACAGTACAGAGGTCACAAGTCAGATATCTTGAATATCAGATGTTTACATTATGATTCACAATAGTAGCAAAATTACAGTTATGAAGTAGCAATGAAAATAACCTTATGGTTTGTGTCACATCATGAGGAATTGTATTAAAGAACAATTGTATTAATTATATTAATGGCAACATTAGGAAGGTTGAGAACCACTGCCTTAAAGGAAAAACAGGATATCACTGTACCCTTTCCTGTATATATATATATATATATACATATATATATATGTGTATATATATATATATATATATATATATATATATATATATGAGTCTCATATACCCTTTGCCTGTTTTAGTCAGTGGAGTTTATTAGAGTAGGATATATATATATATATATATATATATATATATATATATATCCTGTATATATATATATATATATATATATATATATATATATATATATGAGTCTCATATACCCTTTGCCTGTTTTAGTCAGTGGGGTTTATTAGAGTAGCTTACAAGCTGTGGTCCAGCTAGTCTTATAATGGCTGTCTACCATCAAGAATACAGTAGTTAAGAATCCAGTAGTTGTTCAGTCTACAAGGCTGGATATCTCAGCTGGTCTTCAGTCTATGTTGGAATCCTAAAGAAGCAGGCCTGAGAAAGCAGGCAAAGTTCTTTCTTCCCCATCCTTTATATAAGCTGTCAGCAGAAATTGTGGATCATATTAAAGGTAGATCTTCTCATCTCAAAATAACTGGATTAAAAGTGTATCTTCCCACTTCAAACATCTAGATCAGAAATTTCCACTTCAAATAATTTAATAAGAAAAAATATCTCTTACCGATGTGCTTAGCCGTTTGGATTTTAGGTAATTCTAGATATAGTCAAGTTGACAACAAGAGTAGCTATCACAAATCCACTTGACAAATAATCATGTCACCTTATGTCATGCTTAATTTCCAAATGAAAACAATAACCAGGTTATAATTATGCCTAACATGATATAACTAGCTTTAGTCTTATCACAAACATATTACAAATTTTAGAATAAATAACAATATCACCTTGAGGAATATTTTTAATATAAATATAACAATTGATATTCTCTTAATTGGTGTTATATTACATGATACAGAAACTGAGAAAAGAAAACACAAATATTGGTACAAACATATTGTTTACATTATACAACAGACATACTTATGTCAATTGTAATCCTTATTTCTGCAGCTAGCTCAGTCATGTGGAGATTTTTTAACTTCCTTTTTTATTGGATAGTTTATTTATTTACATTTCAGATGTTATCCTTTTTCCTTATTTCCCTCCTCATAAAGCCCCTATCCCATCCCTCTTCTTTTTTGCTTTTATACCATTTCAATTTCATGCAAGTATTAAGGTCAGTTCTAGGTTGAGGGACTAGCAATACAATAGATGCAAATAGTCAAGGAACAAGCAAAACAATAAACACTGATAGTCAAAGAACAGGCAAGTCAGTAAACAGAGTCCTTGATCACTCCTCTGATCACTATTTCTAAGGGCTTATCAGGATGAACAAAATATCTGAGCCTACTTCCCTGTTCTAGTCCAAAGTCATTTTCATGCCTGAAGCCTACTTCTTTGATCTAGCCTAAGAGTTATATTCCTGCCTGTAATTATTTCTTTGTTCTAACCTAAAATTTAGATTTCTGCCTGAAATTAATTTTTGTTCTAGCCTAGGATTTAGATTCCTGCCTGGAATTATTTCCTTGTTCTAGCCTAGTTTCAAATTCTTGCCTGCAGCCCATTTCTTTGTCCTTGGTCAATGTTAGATTCCTGCCAGGCAGCCCCAAAAATGTTCCACATCACCCCCTTTTTTATTGAATAGATAAGATTGAGCTTGTCTTAGGTTGTTCTGACAAGAATGCCTTCATTACTTATTGTGGAATATGCATTATCAAAAGCAATGCACTTTCATCTTAGGTTGGTAAGGCTCTTGTGCAGAATCTTACCCGTCCTTGGCTTGCCAGACTGTTAAATTAATAACTCTGGGGATGGAGATATTTTCTTAATTGAGGCTCTTTTTTCTCAGATGTCTCTATCTCTTGTCAAGTTGACATAAAACTAGCCAGCACAACTGATTCCTTGTCACCTTGACAAATACTTCAGTGTTAAGTCCCAAACTTTTCTTTTTTGTCCATCCCCAAGATCACACATTAATATTGACATTGCAATATAAAACATTTTATAAACTTAAAAAGTCCCACAGTCTTTAAAAATTCAAACACTTAAATATTTGGCCTCTTTAAAATATTCAATCTTTTAAAATTCAGTGTCTCTCAGTTGTGGGTTCCTATAAAATAAAAAATAAATTAAATACTTTCTTACTTCAAGAGGGAAGAACCAGGGCAGAGTCTCAATCTAAACAAAACAAAACCAAACTTCAACTGTAAATAACTCAGTGTCCAGTGTCTGAGATCCACTCACAGTCTCCAGTGCTCCTCCAAATGGCTTGAGCCACTTCTCAGACTCTGCAGAACACAAAGCTTTTCTTCTAGCTTTTTACTCTGCTGCTGCTGTTTTTAACAGTCATTCCATGGACCTAGCATCTCCCAAATTTTGAAATCTCTTGCTGCAACTGGGCAACACACTCATCAATAGCCTCTCATAGATTCTTTTCATGGTGCCAAGCCTCAACTTCTTTTCATGTACCTTTCCATCCTGGAACTTCAATTGCTACTCTGACTGTACCTTCCCAATCACCTCTCCCAGCCTTCCACAGTACCATGCATCAGTTTCTTTCCCAATGACCCACTCATGCCTTTAAAATCAGTATGACCTGAGAGACTCTTACACAGTATGAAGTTCAGATGTCAGCACAAAGTACAACAGTGTACACTTCTAGAACATAGATTCTGTGTGCTACCTCTCAGGAACCACTTCCTAAAAGATGTCACCTCAATGATGTTACTTTCTTCCTAACCATGGTTGATTCTTCAGCCACAGCTGGTAAGCACCCAGTGTTCCAGCCAAACAAAGGTTCTACTTTAATGTTTCTGGTCTCTTGTTAATCATAGCCAAATCTATGGTATCTGCTCAGCTGGAACTGAGCAGATACCATAGATTCTTTACACAAAGCTCCTGGTAGAGTTTTACATTTCCTCTGAAACTTTATAAGCTAGGCCTCCAACATCTGATCTTCTCTAAACACTTTATCTTCCAAGATCCCACAGAAGAGCCCACTGAACTATCAACACTCAATAACTTATCTTGCCCCAAATTCCAAAATCCTTCTGCAGTTCTTCCCAAAACAATGTGGTCAGTTCTGTTACAGCCATACCCCACTCCTGGTACCAATTTTGTGTTTGTTGGCATTTCTATTGCTGTGATAAAACACCATGATTAAAATCAACTTAGGGAAGAACAAGTGTATTTAGCTTATGCTTCCACATCATGTTGATCATTAAAGGAAGTCAGGGCAAGAACTTAAATAGAAAAGGAATCTGGAGGCAGGAGCTGAGAACATAGAGAGGTGCTGCTTATTGGTTTGGTCCTTTATCTTCCTTAGCCTGCTTTCTTATAGAACCCAGGATCACTAGCCTAGAGGTAGCACTTCCCACAATGGAACAGGCTCTTCTACATCAACAACTAATAATTAATAAAATGCCCTACAGGATTGCTTGTAGCCTAATCTTATAGAGTCATTTTATCAATTGAAGTTTCCTCAGATGACGTTAGCTTGAGTCAAGTTGACATAAACTGTCCAGCACACTGCCTATATATGGGGGAATCTAATATCATAGGTTAATCCTACCAGAATTTGTAACTCAGATAAAATGACTTACATAATATGTGCTTATTTTGTTCTGATTTCTTTTACTCAACACTATACAGATGAAACTAATTCATCCTTTCAATTTATGTGCATATCAACTGAATTGAAATAACATGTTTTATTCACTAATTGTATTGTGTTTGGAGCTTATATAAATACTGCTACCATAAACATTCTAGTGACTATCTTTTGGTGACATAAATGTACTTGTGTTTACTATACACCAACCAATGAAATTTCTTAATGAGCAAGTAAGAAGTTATTTGTACACAATGTCTAGTAGTTGTTCAAAGTACCTCTGCCAAAGTATATACCTATGGGCAATATATGAGAACTCTGTTTAATCTACGTATTCATTAGTACTTGGTATTATCAGTTTTTTTCCACACTGGCCATTTGTAATAAGCAAGTAGCATTATTATATAGAAATAACATCTATGTTTATTTGTTCATATGATCATAGCTTAGCGCTTTTGAGACCAAGGCTTGGAGGTTTTGAAGCTACAAATAAGCTGTCCAGTTTCCTCTTCTCCAGAAGTGGCATGATGCTGTTTGCTAGCTACCTTGTAAATATAGGTTGGCTATTCCCAGTGGCTGTGGAATAGAATTGGGTTGATGGATCACCACAGCACCATCAAAGAGACCATAAAACCTCAGATTTATGGCCTCTGTGATTATGGTGCCTCTAAGGAATTTGCCATTATATATTTAGGAAATCCTTGCTATATTAGTGTGTTTGCTTGGAATAACGTTTATGAAGGGCTGCCAGAGTTTAGTATTTCCTATATGTCTGATCTATTCTGTTTTTTAGCTACTGTACCTCATTTTCCTGATATGTAAAATATAGATAATAGTATCTACTGCCATGAATATTAAATGTGAGTTAAAAGAGTTATGTAGTTTTAAACCAGTGACCAGCGTATTGTAGTTATTACATAAATATATATCATTATTTCCTACTACTACGCCATAAAACTAGACTACATTATTAACAATTACTCTATAGTTCTCAAAAATCTGGTATCATATATAGATGCCTCCTTTCTGGGAATTCCATGGGCAAAGGAGGACAGTTACCAGCCTGGGGACAGAGGAATTATCAAATTTAGTGCACTAAAATTCAGGGATCTCTTACATCAATGGAATTCTCAAAACATTGAGAGAAAGCCAGGAATATGATTTTATAATAAAAAACACAGTTTACTTGGGATTGCCAAACTTTTAATCCTGCAATGCTATGCCTGTTTGGAAGTTTAAAGATGAAGTAGCCCACAAGATAGCCTCCTAGGGGAACTTACCAGTGAGTGAATCTGGAAATAAAGTTTGGTATAGCCAACCAGTTCTGTTAGGATACACTGTTAACACAAGTTTGTTGAAATAATAAAAAACATAACTCAGCATATTTTAAATGATAAAGAAGAATTGACCCTTAGTGAATAATAAAATTTTAGGAACATTTTGATCAGTCTTTCAACTCTAATTCTCTGAAAGCTATTTCAATCAGATCCTCCCGATGGTGCTGCTGTTGCCAAACTGTATGATGTCCATTCGAGGTAGTCATACCAGAGGGTGCGGGGTTTGAGCAGGAAAGGGTAGACTGACTATCCACTGCCTAGGAAACTTCTTTGGGAGAAAAGTTAGACAAAGGGTCCTGTAAAGAACACACATGTAAGTACTTCTTTTTGGGGGGTGTGGGGGGGGCGAGGTAAGGACTTATTTAGCGTCTACACCACATCATAGCCCATCACTGAGAGAAGAAACTGGAGGCAGGAACAGAAGCTGAGATCCTGAAGGGCACAGCTTGCTCATCCTACTTTCTTTCTTCCTTCCTTCCTTCCTTTCTCCCTTCCTTCCTTGGTTTCTTTCTTTCTATTGGATATTTTCTTTGTTTACATTTCAAATGTTATCCCCTTTCCCGGTTTACCCCAGAAACCCCCATCCCATCCTTCCTCCCCTGCTTCTATGAGAGTGTTCTACCACCCATCCACCCACTCCTATCTCCCCTCCCTGGAGTTTCCCTACACTGGGACATCAAGCCTTCACAGGACGAAGGGCCTCTTCTCCCATTGATGCCCAACAAGGCCATCCTCTGCTACATACATGGCTGGAGCCATGGGTCCCTCATGTGTACTCTTTGGTTGGTGATTTAATCCCTGGGAGCTGGAGGGGGGGTTTGGTTGGTTGATATTGTTGTTCTTACTATGGAGTTGCAAACCCCTTCAGCTCCTTCAGTCCTTTCTCTAACTCCTCCATTGGGGACCCCGTGCTTGATTTGGAGGAGAGAATTGACATTGGAATTTGAGGGAACCTGCCCTTCTGGTGATCATGTTAGCTTATCACTATGCAAAACATTCAGGTTTTTGGATAAATTACACGCAGAAATGTTGTATTACATACAGAAATGTTGTTACATTGATGAGTTAGGTGAAAAATAATAGATTTCTTTCAAAGTGGGCCATGTTGCTTTTAGAGCAGAATAAGCCTGAATCAGATTTTCTTGAAAATAGCAGAGAGCTGAAGTTCTATGTCATTATCCACAGGGTTCCTGGCATTCTGAAACCCCTGCTTCCTCATCTTTCCTCTCAGAACACTCCTACTCATCCTTCAGCCTTCAATGCAAGTGCAGTTATTTATATAAACTGCTCTCTGATTTTTCCAGGGAGGGTAGACTTTTTGTCCTTGTGTTAATAGTACTGAGTAGTTAACTCGGTTCATACAAAGCACATGACAGACACTATCATTAGCACTTTACAAAAGTCAACCAAATACACATAACAGTCACAGTGACCATAGCTGGGAATTAATAGTACATTTTTTTACATAGATAAGCGAACATGCTATTTTTAAAAGAATTATAAAAATGGTCTAAAAAGTATACATTTTTGTGAAACCCTTTTAAAGTTTTTACTTATCATATTTTCTATATATGAATTTCTATGTATTTTGCATGGATGTATGCGTGTACATCATGTGCATACTTGTGGAGGCAAGAAGAAGCTATTGGATCCCCCGGATCTGGACTTACAGACACATGTGAGCGCTGTGTAGTTGCCAGAAACCAAACTTAGGTCAACTGTAAAGTGCTCTTAACTACTGAACCAACTCTCCAGCTCCAGTATGCATTTTAATTGGGAAAGATAAAGCCTGATGGTAGTATAACCTAGGTTCATCTGGAGCACAAAAAGAATAGCTAAGTTAAGAGAATAGATTTTCCCAAATAAATCTTTGTGTATGATCCCAGAGAAGTATGTATCCTTATCAGAAGTTAGAGGTACGACTTAGAGCTGAAACTATGCATCAAAATGCCAGATAAAAAAATTACAGATGACTCAGCTAAAAGTAACCACACAGAAAAACCACTCAAAGCCCTTTCCAAGAGGTCCATTGAGCATCTTTTGTAAGATGTAATGATTATGAGTCACCTGGTACAACAACAAGAATAATAAAGCAATTCGTTACAGCAGGTGGTATGTCCTAAGTTAACTATGCCCAAAGGGATAATTCATGATCCGTGAAGTAATAATCAACATGATTTAAAAGACTACTTCCATTCAAAGTAATTTAGGGCAACTGGAAAGTCCATGGAATATCCCATCTCTTATTATATGGTCTACATTCAGGGCTGAATGGCTCAGCGCCATGAAGCCATCCATCATGGCTTTTCTTCACTAGCCCTCATACTTTCAATATGACAGCTGTAACACCTTCTTCATGAGGCTATGTGGTTTACACATGAGTACTGATACTGCAGATGATTAAGCCGACACGTTCTCCAGTTTCTTAGGCAATGTGGAAACCTATGGCATGTATAAATTGCCATAAATATGTGTATAAATGTCTCTTTATATCGCACAAGAAATAGGATAGCTAAGATCTCACAAGAAATAGGATAGCTAAGATCCATTGAACTTAACGTCAAACAGATAACTCATTCCATGAGGTCAGACATTTTTTAAAAGAAAATCTTTTAATAATTTGTGGGAATCTAGCCATCTTTAAAATCTGCATTTTGCTGGTTGTACCCATTGTCATAAAAGTAATATGTGGGTCTATGGCTATGGCAGATAATTCAAAAAATTAGAATTATAGAGTTGTCTGTTTCTGTTGTTATAATTGATGAACAAAACTAGGCAAGTCAAATAAGAAGAAAACTCTTAATTTATGAAATAACTTTCCCATGTACTATTCAAGGAAAAGCCTGCTGTTAGTTACTGTGGCTTTTAAAAGTCCCAGTGGATAAACAACTCAACTGAAGATACATTGTTTCTTTAATAAGCACCAGAAGTGCTTGCTGCCTTAAATTGACTTCCTGGTTAGCTTATTTAGCAGAACACATTTTTTCCAAAGAAAGTCAGTTAAGACATAAAGAGTCACTTTCACACAGGCTGCTTTTTTATTACTTCTTATGCTTTCAGCATATTCTCATACACTATATATCTTAAGGACACTTCTCTATATTTTTTGATGGACAAAGAAAAGAATTCTCAATTGTTCAAACTTCTGTGATAAAATTCTAGAGCAGAAAGCAATTTTGGGGGGAAATGGATTTTTTCCACCTCACAGTCCCAGGTTGTAATCTACCATTGTGGGGAAGTCAAAGCAGGACTTGAAGTAGATGCATTCAGAGTCAGGAGCTGACAGAATGAACATACATGTGCCTAGTGCTCAGCTTCCTTTTTCTCTGCTTATACAGTTCAGGACCTAGGGCATGATGCTTTTAGCCTGGGTCTTTCCACAGCAAGTAACGTAATCCAGGCAGTCCCTTACAGATATACCCACAGGCCAACCCAATTTATACAGTTCTTCCAAGGGACTCCCTCCAGTAATTGTAGCTTATGTCATGTTGACAATTAAAACTAACCACCAGGTGAATGTTGTCAGCCCATCCTCCTGTCTTCCAGCCATTAGGAACCCAGCCTCTGGTTATGTAATATTTTCCCTTCCTGTTTTCTAAGATGGGTCCTAGGGTTTTCTGTGTGCCTTGTGATGTAGGCTTGCTGTGGGGGTCATTGACAGACTTCTGAAGACTTCTGGGGTTTAAAGAATGCTAAATATTTTACTCTTGAAAAAAAGGGGGGATTTAGACCTATCTGAAGAAAAAAATAAGAAGAAACTTTAAAAAAAGGATTATTAGAACATTATTAGAAGACCAATTCAGAAAAACGTTTGGAGAATATTTGATGTTGAGAGTTCTCAGAGGAAAAAAAAAACACTGGGAACTTCAGAGAAAGTTACAGGTCATAAAAATTGCTTCCAAATAAAATATTTGAAGAATACTTTAAGAAGTGTTGGCTTAGGCTACAAAGGATCTCTTCCTTTGAGTGGTTTTTTTTTTTTTTTTTTTTTTTTTTTTTTTTTTTGAGAGCCTTCCATTGTAACTTTAGATAGTTAACCACATTTCTCCACAGAAACAAGATTTTGAAAAAAGTAAAAACTAACTTCATTAGATTATATACTTCTGTGTGAGGAATCCAGAATCACACTGTAAAGTAGAGTGTCCGTGGAAAGAATCTAGGATGCGACAAAGGTAGGATTTGATAACCTATCTACCTGATACCAGTCTAGATAGTTTTCTATTGCACACTGCAAATTATCTTTTCACTGTTCACTAAAAGCCAAAGGATTGGTGATCAAAGTATAGGAAGTTGTCCACCTTCTTCCGGCCAGCATATATGGTAAAATATATAAGGTATACCTGCAACAGGAATACCTTAAAAAATACATAAATTTAAAAAGATAGATCATAGATCAAGCACATTCAGAGAGATGCACAAATTAAGAGTCTGCACATTCTTTTCACTACTTACAAAACCTTCATAACAACAGATCCAAATAGCAATCAGTGAACTTCAAAAGGTAGAAACAAATATAGGCTTGCTATTTTCCACAATCCTGTGAAAGCAAACATCAAAGCAAAATATTTCGCTGAAAAAAAAATCTGTTCTTTCTTCAACCCCACATCACAATGAAAGCAGAAACCTAAATTGTGAAATTACAAAACAGTGATAAGAAAACCACTTTCTTAAAGGAGAGTGGAAACACAGCTTCAGTTAAAGGGAAATGTTGGGAGGAATTTGTCTATTTAGATTATTTTATTTTCTCAATTATTTTAAGGCAAAATAAATTCCAGATAGGTTGAAGAATTAAATATACTTTAATTTAAAATCTGGAGAAAAGATCTGGGTTACCAGTACTGCCAATGAAAACAATCAGAGTATGTACAAACTAGAAGAAAGCATCTGTTTTCAAGCCGAACAGAATTGTTGAAGTACAGTAATTGACTCCAGAGAGAATTCCAGAAAAGAAGCAACTTCCGAAACAGACAGGAGCCATCATTCTGCATGCAACCTTTCCTGAAGGGAATTTTAGACTTAAACTGAGTGATATCTTGTCTGGGCTCAAGTCACTAACAAGAAGCAAAAGAAGCCAACAAAACTGGTCTGGCTTAAGTTGAAAAAAATTAAAGATGTTAAGCATCACTTCCTTCTGAGTAATGTGGATAGAAAGTGTGTCCGGCTTTCTCCTTGGGACACTTGCTGATTTCTGAAATTACAAATGGTGAGTGTGGTGGTGGCTAAGATTTAAGAAAGAAAATATTTAAAAAACGGAGCGTTTGGGCAGTTTCCAAGTACTGTTAACACAACTAGCAGAAAGCAGAACCCCCTAGTGGCAGAGGTCAGCTCCAGATTTCAGCTAAAATAGGATACAGCATAGTCATAGGATCTCTGAGTACCATGGATTGAAGTATACCTGTTGCTGTCCAGGATGTAGAGGTAGCTGTAACTTCCTGGTTAGGATTTTGGTTCTAATGACCAACTGTGACAATTTTATGTCAACATGGCTAGGCTCCAGTGCCTGTGTGACCCAACATGAGACTATGTTTGGCTGATGCTATTTGGCAGATTTGAATAACACGTACAGTCTATTGACTTTAAATAAAAGATACTGCCTTTATAACATAGATTGGCTTCATTCACTAGGACTTGAGATCCAAAACTGAGGGTGCCTAGAAAATTAATTATATCTCAACACCATAATATGTTAAGTCTGTTTTCCTAGCTCTTTGTGGGTATTTGTAGATTTTAGGCTTGAGACTAAGACTTCAAATCTTGCCTCTAATGCTCACATGATATCTATCCTAGATAAGTTAGGTTTCTAGCCCAGCAATCCTATGAACCAATTCTTTAAATTTCCTTCTTTTTCACTTCTTCTCAGGAACCATTTTTCTGACCCAGGTGCTTCTCTGGCTACAATAGAATTATGCTCCAATGTGTCAACTCTAAATTTAAATTGTACTTATATTATCAAATAATTTATCATAGCTAGACCATCTTAAGTGTCATTGCAACATGCTAGCCCACAACTGGTCAAAATCATCTCACAAAAGCCTATTTGATACTTCAATATTCCCTGAGAGGTTCTACCAGCACCTGACCAATACAGACACAGATACAGCCAACTATCTGACTGAGCCCGGGACCCCAATGGAAGAGCTAGGGGAAGGACTGAAGGAGCTGAAGGGGATTGCAACCCCATGGGAAGAACAATATCAACTAACTGGACCACCCAAAGCTCCCAGAAACTAAACTACCAACCAAAGAGTACACATGGAGGGAGGTAGAACTCCAGATACTTATGTAGCACAGGATGGCCTTATCTGACATCAGTGGAAAAGGAGGGAGGCTTGATGCCCCAGCATGGGAGGGGATGCTAGAGGGGTGAGGTGGTGAATGGGTGGAGAAGCACCTTCATAGAGACAAAGGGGGTGGTGGACGGGTTGGGATGGGGGATGGGGAGGGGTAACTGGGAAGGAGGATATCATTTGAAATGTAAACCAATAAAATGATTAATAAAAATAAAAAAGATATGTTTATTTTTAAAAGTTTTTTTTTTCTCACAGTCTCTTTACTGTAGTACTGAGGGTATACGACAGAATGATTCTACTGGTAAACATTTATACCACTGTAAAGTAAGAAAGTTCTAAGTCTAACCTTTGTAAGTAGGGACACTCTAGGCACACAAATAATATGACCTGTCCCCAATTATAACAAGCTGCACATAGAGGAAATCCCTTAAAATATGTCTGAATTCTTTGTGTGCACAAAGAATGGTACCTCGATTCATTACCTGCCTACTCAGTACAGGAAACCTGCTAAAATTTCCATATTTTAACATGAAGTGCTTCAGGGCAATGATTCAGCAGATTAAGTTAGTCATTGTAAGGTTGGCCAACTTAATCATCGCAGTAATTGCAGCGTTTGGAGAATCAGCTCAAGATCCCATCGAACGCAGCTGCTTAGACAGCTGCAGCACCACGGGGATTACTTTAGGACCAGAATGCTTACATCTTAATATAGTTTATAAAACATCTAAAAGTCCCATTTATACCAAAGACAACTTTCATTTTATTTCATATAAATATATTGTAGGGACGGGTTCTACTTATGCTAAAAAGGTTTTAATCATCACATAATGAATGGCCGTGTGAGATTGAATTTTCATTCCGGGATGGCTATTCTTGGTTGTCAATTTGACTATGTCTGGAAGGAGCTACAATCCAGAAATGGAGAGCACACATGTGAGGTATTTTCTACTTGGTTTGACCTGGGTAAATCCATTTCTATTCTGGACCTTTGAGACAAGAAGATACAGATTTTAATCAGATCTTACAGCTGGAAGACATGGGTGTTTCATGCCCATCTTGAGGCAAGAAGGCCTTGAATATGGGCCATACCTCTTGCTGGAAGTCTATATGTAAGAAGGAAGGAATCTATAAGGAAGAAAGCTTTTGTTCTTTGCCTGCTTACTCTACTCTTGCTTGCCCATCCACTCCTTCACTGGTATTGGAGCCTACTTCTTTAAGATTCCAGCATATACAGAATGCCAGCTGAAATATCGAGCCTTGTGAAATGAGCAACTGCTAAATTCCTGGACTTTCCTTCACAACTAGCCATTATTGGATTACCTGAACTGCAGCCTATAAGTCATGTCAAAAAATCCCATATGTATATACATACACACATATAGATGGACAATAGATTCATTTCATAAATTCTGTACCTCTACAGAACCCTGACTAATACACATTCTAAAGCAAAATTAATATGAAAGCCAGGACTAAGTAGCAATGACATTGTCCTTCTTTTTGTGTTGTCTTTTTTAGTAGCTCTTGGGATAAAATAACACAGGGCTTAGTACATCTTTTTTACGTTAAGAACCCTTAACTGCATTAGTAGATGTTATATAAGTTTATAAGTCACAGGAGGAGCACTCTGGACTACTACCCCCTCTGTCCTTTCTCTTGATTTTTAACCTTCTACTTGAATGTCATACCCCACCAAGCATCTGCTCTCTTGATTTTTTCAATATGTGCAACTGCATTCTGAACTATAAAACAAAATCTATCCACATTACAGGCAAGACACTAAGGCATGACTGCCTCATTCTAAAAGACTGTGATCAGAAAAGAAACATTAAAAAAGTGGATTTTTCATTGTTTGTTCTTCCCAATAAAGATCAAGGCTGAGATTAAAGCCAGAAAACAAGTTCTATGTCACAGCATTTAGTATTTTTCAGTAAATATTCAGATATGAGCACATTATGGATTTTAATGACTGCTTAGATTTATCAATATTAATATATGCTCTGGAACATTTGGTCTAACAGGCTCTATGACACGAGTTATAGAGCCACCATTCATTTATCAGTTCAGAAACAACTCCAATATAAGGCTGTGGGACTGGCACACTGAAAGGAAACAAAACTTTCTGGGGTATTGTAGTCAGCTTAAATTGAGCAAATTTCTTTAAATTCTTGGAAAATATGAAACAACCAGGAAGGAGATGATGTAAATGCATTAGAGAGAGATTTAACTGCATACTCCAAGCTCCAGGAAATGAATTGCTCAAATTCATGTGACAGCTGCAACAGGCTCCGGGACCAAGCTGTTCAGTGAAATGTTAGTCTTGGAGATGTTTGAGGAGGGTTGTTTACAGACGAGCATTGGAGCAAATAAACTAAGAAGGTAAGTTGTGTTCTTCAGTGTGGGTGGGCAGCATCCAATGTGTTATAGGCTTAAGTAAAACAGAGAAGCAGAGAAAGCAACTTTACATTCTTGCTGACAGTTGAGCTGTGGCGTAACACCTTTACCTAGTTCTCATCAGGGCACACATCGTGGGCTGTCTTACTTCTGGAACGTTGACACTTAGACTCAACTCTACCTTAAGTTCTTCGTCTTGCTGACTGCAGATCCCAGGACTTTTCCGCTTCCCTTGTCACATGAACCAACTCTTCATAATAAAATAAGATCATATTCATGTGGTGGGTTTGTATCTGTATGGTGCAGTTTCCTTAGAAAATCCTAATAGTCTGGGTAAGGGAGGAGACTGGGGACGGAAATAAAACTCAGGAGCAAATGAGGAGACAGAAAGGGAGGGGAGAAGACCATTTTCTTAGTTCTTCCCGAAAGATTCCCTAAACCTTTCTTTCCCTCAACTTCCAATGCAAGGAACTCTCACTTTTCACCTTTCCAATTGACCTTAGTCTTGCCAAATGTTTACATCAACTACAGCACAAATCAGAATCTGAAAGTTATTTTCCAGTCTTTTACTTGGGGCTTATTATCAGTGTTCACCAAACGCCTCATAGTAAGTGTCATGGCTGGTGGCACTTTTGAAAGGAGATTGCCTCATGAGTTCACAAACGATCAAAGGTCCATTGATTAGTTCATAGTGACTGGGATGTTAAGAGTTGGGACCTCATTAGAAGAAATAGGCTGTAGCTTATGGGACATGTGTTTCCAAAGATTATGCTTTGCCCCGGCTCCCACCTTTCTTTGTTGCTTCCTGATCACCATGAGAGAAGAGCTTTCCTTGGGCATATACTCCCAAGGAGTAGGGATACCCTACTCTTTGTGATAAGCCCGAGTATAATGGCACCAGCCAGCCACAGAATGAAACCTCAAAAACCACGAGTCATCATAAGCCTTTCCTCACTTGATCTGGTTACCGGGGCAGAAGGATGACTAACACAGAGAATTACAGTCAACTAGGAACTGTTTGAGGCACCTTGGTTTCATTCACCAATGTCATCCTCGTAGCGGTTCCTGACACATTGTTAAATGATGGTTTGGAGAGTT
Organism: Arvicanthis niloticus; assembly: GCF_011762505.2. Taxonomy (NCBI): domain Eukaryota; kingdom Metazoa; phylum Chordata; class Mammalia; order Rodentia; family Muridae; genus Arvicanthis; species Arvicanthis niloticus. Next base: position 141,201,407 of record NC_047658.1, read on the forward strand.
GAATGAATGAGTGAAAGCACGAAGAAATTGTGTTCATATTTGACTTTCCACTTACTAGGTAATGTAGTCAAATGATTCCCACAATTCTCCATTTACCTATAAACTGAAGAATATTTCTTACTCTGATTGTAGAGATAAGGAATAAAAGACAAAGTGTCTTCAAAGCTTCATGTATGAGGACATATTTTGCTTTTTGGCATTTTGGTTTTTTCTTTTTAAATTTTTTTCATTTTTCCCCTTTTATTGAAAATAGATTCTTTTCTCATACAATACATTCCGATTGTAGTTTTTCTCTCCCTCTCCTCCTCCCAGCTCATTCCCAATTCCCTTCCCCTTTTACTTTCTTTTGCTCTCATTAGAAAAGAACAGACCTATAAGAGACAGAAGCAAAACTTGACAAAATAGAATTTAATGAGATAAAGCAAAAAGATGTGGGCAATGGCAACTCAGTGGGAGGAAGAGTGCAGAGATCAGGCGTAAGAGTCAGAGACCTAGTTATCCTCACACTCAGGAGTCCCATAAAAAAATACTAAGTTAAAAGCTACAATATATAGATGGACAACCTAGTGCAGACCTTTATAGGCCCTGTGCTTTCTGCTGTAGCCTCTGTGAGCTCTTATGGACCTTGTTTAATTGATTCAGAAGCCCTCGCTCTCCTGGAGTCCTTCATTCGCTCTGGGTCTTACAGTCTTTCTGCCTCTTCTTCTGTGGGGTTCCCCCAGTGTATGACTTGTGATGCAAGCAGTATTAAGAAGTGAAGCTTCAGGGAAAGTGCTTAATTAGATCATAAGGGCACTGCCTTCATCAATGGATGAATCCATTAAGAGAATCAAATTTGAATTGATGGTTTAAAAAATATTTTATTACACTTACTTATTGTATGTGCACCTGCCTGTGTCCTAGGATATGCATGTAGAGGTCAGGGTTCAACTGAAAGGAGTGGGTTCTCTTCTTCTATTATATGGGATTCAGGGATTAACTTCAGGTTTTCATAGTTAGCAGTGTCTTTTCTCTCCAAGCCATTGCCCAGGCTTGAACAGACTCTTGGAAGGTGGAGGATGGGGGGCGGGAGCTGTGGAAGGTAGAACCTCATTGTGAAGAAGTGGGTGGTGTGTGCTGAAAACATGTCTTATGCCCATCTCCTTCCTGTGACTCTCCTTTGTCCCCTGACTGCTGTATGCTTTCCTCTACCACACCCTGTCAGTGTATTTCTGCTTGGCTACAGGCTTCAAAGCAATACATCTAGTTGGTGACAGATTGAAAGCTCTGAACTCACCACAAACTAAAATAACTCTTCCCCTTAACTTGTTCCTGTCAATTGTTTTGTCACAGTAAAAAAAAAAAAAAAAAATCTGCTAATTTATTTCCCATAGTCCCATGTGGATGTAGAATTACAAATTACTAGTCCCATAAAACGAATGGAGATCTTGAGGTGAAGAAGTTTAACTAATAAGCTTTTTTTTTTTTTTTTTTTTTTTGAGACCGAGTCTCACTGTATGCCCCTGGTTGTTCCAAAACCAGCTATGTAAAGCAGGATGGCCTTGAACTTCTGAAAGCAAGCAAGGATGAAGCTCATGGCCAGCTCCGGTAACTGTTGTATAGCATTCTCCAATTTCAGAATCTATGATCCTCTGACTGAAGACACCGTGAGCTTGACAGCAGGGCTAAATTTCCTCAGATAAAGTACTTATGTGAATGATTCCTGTTATTATCAAATACAAGGACAATTGGTACGGCAGAGAAAATCCAAAGGACAGACTAGTGGAGCAGGAATCCTGAAGATAGAGATAAAAATCAAGATAAGATAAGATAAGGCAGTTCCCTGGAAAAATTCAATCACCTCATGAGATGACATTTGATCTCTTTACCTATTTCCTCACGTTTTAAAATATTACTTCAAAAATTATTTATGACAGAAGGACTGATTTTACATGATACATGAAAAAAAAAAATAATAGTCCAGCATGTGATTGACACCTGGCTGGGGCTCTGGGGAACTCTTTGTTGCTATGGCAACACCCAGCTGTGAAGGGACAGAGCCACAGCTAGTCTTTTTCTAAACTAAACCTGTGGTCAGAACACTAAGCCAGAGTGCAGGAAATGGCATAAAAATGTAATTTGGACTCAGCGCACTGGTGAGATCCGGAAAGAGATTATTAAGGGAAGTCACAGCTGGTGCTTAGATAATGCATCTGTTGCCAGCAAATTTGTAACAGAAAGCAACAGAAAAGCTTCTCTACTTTTTGAAAGAAAGGATAAAATTCTTTCACTGTTCTTTTTTAATAAACTTTGATTTCTCCTATATTTTAAAGTGTGTGTGTGTGTGTGTGTGAGAGAGAGAGAGAGAGAGAGAGAGAGAGAGAGTGAGTGAGTGTGTGTGTGTGTGTGTGTGAGAGAGAGAGAGAGAGAGAGAGAGAGAGAGAGAGAGAGAGAGAGAGAGAGAGAGAGTGTCTGTAGGGGGGTGACTGATATGTGCATGTGAGCAGACATGCCCATGGAGATTAGAAGTGAGCACCAGATCTTCTGGAGCTGAAGATTCGGGCCACTGTGGGCCACCAGATGTGGAGAATGGCAACTGAACTGAGTCCTCTTTAAGAGAACCATTCAGTCTTCACCACTGAGTCTCCTCGCAAGCCCCCTGTATAATCCTCAAATTTTGAAGTAAACTGTAGAGTAGAGACATGTGAACAGCATGCAGGCTCACTTTAAGAAATGCAGTGTTTAGGGGAATGTGACATCTTTGAGAATAGCTACTTTGCTTTTGTAAGTCTTATTTACTTTAGAGATAGTATGGCTTCAGAGTTTCCTACTCCTCAAAAGCTCGCTTGGAATCATGACTTGGCAACATTTTGAAGCTGGGAGAAACACTAGAAGTCAGCAAACATATGGCAAACATTGCCTGGGAAGTGGTGACTGAGGAAGTTCACACTGATACTCGTTAAATAAAGTTATACATACTTGATCATGTTTTTGACTGGTCAAAAATAGCTGAGGACACTGCTCCGTGGGTAAAGGGCTTGCTCTTCGTGTATGAGATTCTGTCTTCAAAATCCTAACACCCATGGAAAAGCCAGTCATGGCTGCAGACTTCTGTCACCCCAGCGCTCCTAAGTTTGGAGACACGTACTGAGGGCTAAGTGGCTAGTCAATGGAGCTGAGAGAGAAAGCTCTAGGTTCAGTGGGAGATGCTGTCGATGTCTCAAGGTAGAGAACAGTTGAAGAAGACACCTTGGAGTCCTCCTATGGACTCTACATTTGTCTACATGAGTGACACTATTCCCATACTGTACACAAAGCATATCATAGTGGGGTTGGGCCACTGAGTAGGCCGAATACAACCATGTAATTTGAATCTCTTCCTACCCTGTTACTGGTTACATTTTTCTAGAAATATCTATTAAAATATCCTCTCGTTTTATTTCTGCATTTCCTTTACTCTGATACAATCTGGAGGTGGTCCAGTACACTTGATGAGACCCTGGACTAAACATCCTAGCAAGGAGGTGGGATCTGAAATGTCAGGATCGGAAGTCTGTGGTTCTGTAGGAGTTTGTTTATAGCACTATTTCATACTTCAACCTCAGCCAGGATAAAACCTGCTGTTGTGGTTGATACTCTCTACCCGAGGTGCTAACTGTGTTGTTACAAATGTTGAATGGTTACATTTTATAGCATTGTCCACAGGGAAGGCTACCATCATATGCCCAATGCTCAACACTGACACATCCTCTTCTTGGACCCTGGGCACCCAAGGAAGTATTGGTTGTACTAATGAGTACTTTAGAGTACTGATTTGCTGTAGAAAATACTTCATCTCAATCTACCCCACCTTTGATCTTTCAAGTCCTAGATAAAAGCTATACGACTTTTATATTTATGATAAGCTTTGATAATCAGCACTAAGGGCTGGGCAGATATCTACCTTCTATGATATTAGAATCTATTTCCTCATCACTAACCCCATTTTTTAATTTGCCAGGTTCCATTTGCGCAGCTCTCAACTTCAGTTGCCCAGGCCTCCTGGCCATCTTTTCTTGACTCACCTACCCCATGGCAGCTTCCTCCTCTCTTCACTCTTTTCTCTCTCCTTGTGGCCTCCTTAGACCCCAAGTCTGGGAATTTACGGACCCCACATGTCTCTCTTCTTCCCAACTATTGGCTGTAGGCAACTTTATTTACCAATCAGGGATAACATGGGTGGCAAGGTAACATAGTGTCACTTGGGTATGTACAGATTCTCTCCTCCCTGGGAGCAAGAACCAGGCCTTGGGGGTGGGGAGGGAGCAATATTTATCATTACAATATAAGCAAAAGGCTAATACCTCAATATGAAACTGTATATACTAGTTAATTGTTGAGATATTTGTGGAACACCTGCTCTTTAATCATTGTCCCAGGTGCCAAGGACCAAGATACTAACAGGATTCAGGACTCTCTTTAAGAGGCATCTTCCTCGTACACATCAATACACATTCTGTTTACACATTACTTATCAGAAATGCATTGATTGCACTATTATATATATTATATATATTATATATATGTGTGTGTGTGTGTGTGTGTGTGTGTGTGTGTGTGTGTGTATGTTTAACATCATTTATTTTAAAAACACCATAAACTATGTAAACTGTGGATTATTTCATCTTTCCTTCAGGGTGGAAACAGTGCTAGGTAAGTATTCCTCTAGAATAAACTTGTTTCAGCCGTTCTTCTCTAAGTATCTGCTTTCAGTAGTTTGCCCAATACATTCATATTTATTGATATTTTGTTTTCCAGATTAGCTCCTTTTTTGAATATCGAAGGCAACACAGCAGAGGCCACAGGATGGAGGTCTCATCCTGGATGACATTTGCCATTCTAGGTGTGATATCTCCAGACTTTGGATTTAAAGTTCTTCTTAGAAAGTTCGGAGGATGGGGTAATGTTCGGACTGTTAAGTTACAGCTCGGTGGGCAGTAAGGCCATTTGAACTTTTCCATAGTGGCACAGCCCCTGCAGATTCTGCAGAAAGCATCCTCACAGCTCGGCTCTAGCTACTGCAGACTTCCAAGGAATGCTGATCGTCAGGGAAGCTTACCCTGCTCTCTCGTGTCCTTCAGATAGAAACTGGTTGCCACATTTAAAAATGGTCACATGTGGACTTCTATGTAAGAGCTTGACTTTTTATTAAAACACCATCTGGTTTGGGAACACCCAAAATGACCTCACTGGATGTAAACTGCAGACACGTTGTTGTTTCTCTTTCTCTTGGAAATAGTTATTCAGACTTTCTGCTTCCATATTGGTTACTCCCACGGATCGAGTTACCATGCAGGCTTCCCACCTAAGAGTCCCCAGAAATAGACACTCTGGTTACCATTGTACTGGTTTTTACAGCAGGCTGTATATTTCTAAAAATAGAACAGACTGGTTTTGCTTGCTTATATTAAGAGACAGAATTAAAGACAGCCAGGAACAACCTATTTTTGTCTTTAGATCAAAATACATATTGTTGTAAAAGTTTGGGGGGGTTCCTAAACAGTTGGACAATGTTCAGAGAGTGAGAGACTTTGGAGCACTTGGTCATAAGTGGGATGTCTTCATCAAACCCCTCTTATCAGGGCACAGGGATCTATGAGGAATTTATAGAAGGAACATATACACATCAGGAAGTTTGTCAAAGCCAGAGGTGACAGAGGATCCCACGGAAACAGTACCTTTCATACCCAACAATGCACATATGAACTCACAGAGACCATGACAGCATGCATAAGGTCTGTGCAGGATCTTAATAGGGTCCCATGGCTGAGAGGGGAAGTGGACATGGGCTTCCACTCCTAACTGAGAAGCTATCTGCAATCGATATCTACTTGCAACAGAAAAAATTTGTTTCCTACAAAGGAGTCTCAATGGGTATATTAACTATACTTCAGGGTAGGCCTCATGACCAGGAATAGTGGCCAACATAAAGGGAACCCAATCTTAATTTTGTAAGGTTTTTTTTTGTTTTGTTTTGTCTTATAATCACTTTATTTTAGCATTTTTTACATCATTGATCGTTTGCTTTTATAATTTTTATTTAGTACTCTGCTGCTTCTTTTTTATGTTTTTTTTTTTTTTTTTTTTAAAAAGAAGGAAAGTATGTTGGAGTCGGATGGGGTGGGTGGGAGAAGCCAAGAAGAGCTGTGGGAAAAGAAAATCAGGATCAGAATATATCATATGAAAAAAATTGTTTTTCAATTAAAAGGAAAAGAGGGACTTCTGAGGGACATAAAAATGCTGAGCCCGGGACAAAGAGCAAAGGCCAGGGCCAAGGACAAGAAGCCTTCAGTGGGGAGATGCCTTTCTCTGGGTGGCTTGCATGCTGCTTGTTTCAGGACAAACATACTGCTCTGCACACCACAGAGAAAGAGCAAAGCACCTCAGATAACAAGCAATGCAGAGATCTCTCTTATTTCACTCCTTACAGCTCAGCTCTGAAGTAGTGGTTGCTTGTAACATTAATAAAAAATTCTGTAATGCTGACAAAGTAAGAGAATTAGAATTTATAGTCTTCATCTGAAGAGAGAAAGGTACTGTTCAGTTTGCTTCCACCGGCTTCTCTCCTAATTCTAGTGTGCGCCTGTGTTTAATCCAGAAAATTAACTCTCACTAGCAACCAGTGAACATCTAGCATTCACCATCTCTCAACAGTATCAGGCAAGGATTTCCACTCTCCATCCCTAACACAGAACCACATGAACACGATTTTTTTTTTCATTGTAAAATTAAGCTAAGAAGAAAGGCCAGACTTGCTCTCTTTCTGGGGGCTTCCATGTCATGGGTCTCCCTGCAGCTTCCCCATTACCTGGAGAAATGTCTAACGTCAGGGGCCATCAGGGGGGACATTCGTGAATAAATGATGACAAACTCACAGATGCCATCATAGAAATCCTAAACATAAAAATCCTAAACATAGAAATCCTAAATGTGGTTTTTCTGCAGTGTCATGTCACAATTGGAAAGCTTTAAAGGAACTTTTATCACGGGTTATCTCTCACCTCAGGACCATTTTCAAGAAAGACCCTTTATGATGTCACAAGAGTTCAAGGATGGTAGGAAGATTTGTACTTTTTCTCAGGAAATACTTTCATATCAGACACTATGCACAGTACCAAGGATATAACTAGGGACAAGGCAATCTATGAATTCATAGGATTTTCTACAAGGTCTGTAAACTGCTCAGATTAGAAAATGAGCCAGATTCTTGACAAGAGCTCCACGGTACTCTCCAGCATATTACTCAAATCCTGAACTACTACATGCTACTGTCTCTGGCTAAAAGCTGTGGGAGTCAAGGCCATCTGCTAAAGATAAGCTATGTGGGCAACTAGAGCACCTAGGAAGATGGGCTTCTCTTCCTCTGGCATCAGTGAAATACCCTTGTCCTGAGAAGGTGCTTTCATGTATATCCCAACATTTTAATCCACAGAAGAACACTTTAGAGCTCAGGACTTGGTCCATTCTCAAATTTTACAGCAAAGAAAGAGAAACCTAACTGGTGTGTGTATTCAGTGCAGTGGACACCCTACTTAATCTTTTCCAGAATGAACATAGATTTTCATTATCCATGCCACAGTCTTCTGACCATTCTGTTTTCTGTGAACAATAACTAATATACAGAAGTTTGCCTATGTTTTTGGTTTGTGGTGGGAAGAATTGTGGAATAACTACCCACATGGGGCCAGAAATGACTCCCAGGAGTCTGGAACCACCATACTATCAGTTCTTTGATCCGGTAAATATCCAGTCTGGTCCATGGAGCTGTCTGTGTGTGCACAATGCCTAAAGAGGTAGGCTCTATACTGGCCAAGACACACAAACATCAACATACACAAATTATCATTGGTGTAACTGCTTGTGAAATTATTAAACCCCAAGAAGACATCTAAGATCAAAGAGTTGGAAGGACAGACACCAAAGGAACAAGAGGCCAAGTGGTGAAGCAATTTTTTTTGAAAGTTGGCAATTTATCATTAGAGAGAAAGGCTAGTCAAAGACTTTGGCTCAATTGAAGGCAGGGTACTGGGAGGGTACCACCATACAGAGGCCCAAATGCAAGAGTTCAACAATGAGATTCTGATAACTAAGAAGAAATAAAATTTCTTGTTGTTCATTGACACAAAAGGCAGACCATGCTCTTCTGAGCATTGAGTGGAAGCAGAATAGAAAATATTTTCCTAAAAATGTGTGTGCATTACATGACTTACTATAGGAAATCTAAGCTATTATATATTAAACTTCCAATCTCACCTGCCCTGCCTTCACTTCTCCTTCCTCCATTATCCACACCATTACCCACAGAAGTCTGGCACCAAATTTTGTCCCTCATTCTTAGCCTCTTGATATAACCTGAAGTAGTATTGAAAAGACAGGGTTGTCTAACTTTGATTATATTTTAGTTAGACAATTCTGATAATTCAGATTCTTAAACAAATCTGGATTGTTGTCTCTATGCCAAGAAATACTGAGAAGATTTAGTGTATTTTCCATTTCTCCTCTAAGTGTGGAATTACGAAAACATTATTTGAGCATACTAATCTGATCTAATTATTTTTTAGTAAATGGAAAATTTTACCCCTAAAAAAATGTCAAGATTCTCAAGTAAAGGACCTTACTCATAAACCAACCCAATTTTTAGCTTAACTCAAATTCCAAGGTTCCCTATGAGAATTCTCCTCTAAAAGAAAATTTGTTTAAACAAATGTGGGTTTGTTTGTTTGTTTGTTTTGACGAGCTGTCCTTTCTGACAAGCTTGTGATGATGAGGTTTTAGATAGGCTAGTCCTCGTCAATTTCGGAGATATGTATTCTAAGTAAGGAAATACACTTAGAATTAAAATGGGAATTTAGAAACCCTCAACCCACAGTCCATGGAGATAACATGATCGTCTAATTTCCTTTGCCTGCATGAGGGTGACTTAGAACACAGGAACTGAGCACTAAGGATGTGACTCGATGACACGGAGCACAATGTCTTGGTTGGTTTTCAACATTAGATAAAAAAGGGAAAATGAATGAGAAAAATAGTAAAAGTGAATGAAATGAAAAAAAAAAGTGAATGAGATGCCTAGCCTAGAGGAGAAAGTGAGGAAGAGAACTGACTTTCCAAAAGAAAGATGCCAACAGATATCACTAGGCACTAGAATCTTAATGTAAGCCCGAAGTGCTTTTATTACCCCCAAGGCTCTGACGCCCATGAGTGGGAGAGCTAATATACTGTATTATACTCAGACTGCTACAGAGAAGCAAGGATTTGATGAAAACCATTGATAGATAAGAATATGTGTGAATCTCACCAATATAACATTAAATTAATTGTAGGTATCCTAATACTTTTTACAGCAAAGAAATAAGGTGCAAAACTAAAACAAAAGAGAGATGAACATACTATTTACTGCACTGATTTACTCGAGGGTGGAGTGTAGACAGGGCCTGGGATGGGAAGACTCAAGCTGGTCAGAAAGGGGCTGATTTTAAGGCTTTATCTTTTATTCAATGGGCATATTTTAGTAATTATTTTAAAACCAGTGGAGAGAGGTCTTAATATTGAATGTTATTGTATTTGACTCATTGCTGTGACACAAAGTCCCTGGCAGAAGCAACTTAAAGAGACAGTGTTTCGTTCATATTACGTCTCAAAGTCATCATTCAGTCTTTGATAGGAAAGTCACAGCGGCAGAAGCCTGAGGCAGCTGCTCACATCAAATCACAGGGAGCAGAGAACTTGTGTTCAGGTTACTTCTTTTTATTCAGTTCAGAATATTAGCCCATGAATAACGCTGGCCATATCTGAAGTAAATTCTACATCTCAGTTAAGCTAATCCAGATCACCTCTCACAGGCATAGTCAGAGGCTTATCTCTTGGCTAATTCTAGATCATGTCAAATTTACAAACCAGATTAACTATCACAGCCATAAACTAAGGTCTGTGGCTGATATAATTCTGTACCGAGCTATGCATGTCGTCGCTTGGATTGACCAGTGTGGCACTCACTGGTGGCTTTCAGGCTTTCAACAATGATTTCAGATCTCAGAAGACAGTTTTCATGGTAATACATGAATGTGAACATGCTATCTTCTTTTTGAAAACCTTACTGAAAAGACCAAGGAGTAGAACAAATGCTAACGGAAGACCTGGTATCTCCTGGGCTACCTTGGGCTACCCTTCTCTGGCCCATCACCCAGCTACATCACTAACATTCCTGGAGACTTCGGGAAGGTTATCTGCCTCAACATGTGTCTCATATATCTTCAATATTAAATCAGAAATTACAATTGAAATTGTCATTAGAGTTTAAGTGGACAATACAATATATGGGTCCACGTCTGATGTGAATCAAATACCTTACATATAAGGAGATACAAAATTCAGAGGAAATCTGTTTTTGAAATTTTAGAATGAGATATACTGGAGAAACAGTTTGATTATATAAGAAAAATAAAGTCATAGTGGGGTAAAGTATGGGAAGAGATCGGCAGAAACAAAGTCTGGAGGATGGACGGGATGGTTTAGAGAAAAGATGAAGGCTAAAACTGGTCCATAAAGTACAGAGAAAGAGAGATAATGGTGACTGTAGCAGTGAAAACCTTTAAACTATAAGCTACATAAAGGAAAAAGAGCTCAGTGGGTGTGTGAGAGATGCCACTGGTATTCAATTAGTTCAATGTGTGGGGAACTTGGAGGAAACGTTGATGATTTGAGATGTCTTCCTTGAGAAGTGAGGCCAGAAGCTTACACACACACACACACACACACACACACACACACACACACACACACGAGAGAGAGAGAGAGAGAGAGAGAGAGAGAGAGAGAGAGAACCAGAGACAGAGAGAACAGTGAAGTGAGTACCCAGCTCAAACTGGATGTGAACAATAAGAGTAATAATAATGTATGCAATTTTGTTTGGCTCAAGCGGTTGTAGAGACAGAGAAAGATGATGATGGTCAGATGGCTACAAGGTTTGGTACTTACAGTGTGAATGCTTATGGAAGGAGAGAAAGCAGGGATGTTGAAGAGGGATCACCTGGAGAAGTGAACGCAATGTGGCTAAGACTTGCGTAAATAAAGAAACACATCAGGAGAAAAATGACATGTGCTGTATAAAGAGTAAAATAAATCTCCATTTAAGGGGAAAAGAGTCTACAATCAGCCTGAAACCCTAGAGCCTTCCATTGAACACTCAGTTGATATAAAGAACAGGTGTGAGTTTAAAACACAGGGCAGAGCATAAACAAAGACAGTTGTAGAAGAAATAGCATGGCAGCTTGGAAGCGGCAGAGCCACCTTGGTGATCCCACTGTGACTAACTCCACAAAGAACAGAAAGTCTCAACCCAGCCTCCAGCAGGCTACACACTGCTTGCTGACAGTAGGTGTGGCCGTAGAACGGATTTGTCCCATTGGAACGGATACTGTATTTTCCTTAGCCAATGATGTGATGCAATTGGGAAGCAGAATGAGCGTCTGTAACTCTTCAGACCTCTTGGTGAAAATAGCTAATGATGCAAGTCACAAATGTGGGTGGAGCAGCTGGGAAACTGCTGAAGCACACAGTGAGTCAGGGAGGCACTTCCCAACAGGCCACCAGGATCTTGTCATCCACCATTGGCTATGTTTTGTAGAAGTTCTAAAAATGGTCAAGGGACAGCACTGTCCCCAAAGCAGTATCTTGTATGGTAGATGGCATTCTTCCCTAAGTGTTTGTGGTCTTTGGAAGAACATTCTAAAGATAAACTGCTTTAGGCCTTGAGAGTGATGATGTCAAAGGCTGGAAACCACTGAAGCCAGTGAACACCTTTTATGGTATTTGAAGTTTCTGCAAGCATAGATCAAATCTCTTCAATATGCTGTCTCCACCTCACTACACTATGTTGACATTGTCAGGTATGGTTTGTTAAAGTCAGATTTTGATAATCCTGTTTTCTTAAACTCACAGCCTGTTGCTACAGAGCACACAGCACATGTTCCCACAGGAACAAAGACAGAAAGACAGAGGAAAAGGGGGGAAGAACAAGGTTTTATGGATTTAAAAAAAATGACTCTCAGAGCCTATTGGATATAAATTTCTACTCTGATTCTTCAACTAATAGCCTCCAGCTTGGACAATTAATAATTAATTATTAAATTAATAGTGGGGACTTTATAGAATTTATGATAAGGCAAATTATGGCAGTGTATATAAAACACCATGTGTGATTCTAGGGGGGTCAGATCTCCTATTAGTATCTGGCTTGGTCACTTGACTGTAACAGTATAGAACATAGTATATAATCTTATATTCTTCTGTTAAATACTCAAAACTACAAAATCTAAGTTTTCTCCTGTGAGTTGATTTTGTATTATTTCATCTTTTACTTGCTTATAGTCTAACTTTAATATCCATGTGTGATTCACCTGTCTGTAAAAGTACACAGCAGATTAAGATGAATTCTGGAATATTAGCTGCCAGCAACTCCAAAGAGAACATGAGATATTATGTCAACTCCAAAGAGAACGTGAGATATTATGTCGCAGCCAAACTTCTATCCCCATGAGGTTTTAAACCATTTGTTTTTTCAAAGGTATTTAATTTTTTCCAGAGAATTTCATCTATCCATGCAGTATATTTTAATCATATCTACCCTTCCTCCTCCACTGTTACATCTCATCTCAGAGTACCCCCACACCCTCCTACTAACTTATGTCCTCTTTAATTTTTTTTGCAGCCCATTGAGTCAAATTATTACAAATTATTCATTGTTCTGGAATTTCACTAATATGTATTATATTGGCTCAGTTCAAATGCATACTTAATGTAAGACAGATTTATTAGGATACCTGATCTTTCTCTTTTAGAAATCAAAGTATTATGTATCTGCATAAGAAATAGTAACTTATTGTTAGTTATTATCCTTCAGTCCTATCTCAACAATCTACTAAACCAGTTCTAAACTTTGTTGAACATTCTAATAGCATGAGGATCTTAAAAATCCTTAGCAGTTGTACACCTTCTAGCTTAATGGTTACGGAGTGTTACTGGGCATGGGACTTTCCCAGATGACTCTAGCACACAGTAGAATTTGAAAGCTGCTGGTTGGAGCCACTCTCTACTCAAGCACTAAAAAAAAAAAAAAAAAAAAAAAAAAAAAAAAAAAAAAAAAAAACCCTGCTTACTTCTGCACAGATGTGTTTACACTGGTATCATTCAGTGTGTGTTTGTTGATTTACTTGATAAATATTTGTCTAAAATATTTTGGTGTATATCCTTCTTAAAGTATGTTGTTTTTAATAGTACCGATTCATCTGGGTTTTCCTCCATAATCAGGGAGAACACTTCATTGCAAGGTAACGAAGAACTTGTGAGTTTAATGGAGACTCTTTTGGTAAAAAAGGAGAACTTTATAAGTTCCATGCCAAAAAATTCCACTATCCTTTTCGTTTTCTCTCTGAATTGTCTCAGAAGATATTCTAATTTTATGAAAATATGAAAGTATAAGAGCAATTCAGATATAGCATTTTTTTCTACATTTCATATTCCAATGATAGGGACATGCAGTGTATACACAAAACAAGTACACAGTACAATGGGACATCCCCTTGTAGAGTGAAAAATTATAAAGGCCATTTTATGAAATGTGTGTAGATTTTTTGCCTTAGACCTGAGCAGGAAAAGTGCAGATTCCAGAACTCGGAACTGAAAATAAGATTTCAGGCCTTCACTACCCTGGGGCACATTCCAGGTGAAGGACATTGCCCCTGAATCAGAGGACACTTGCTGGATTACATTCCTCAAGCCTCAGGCATCAGGCCCACCTGGGGGGGGGGCGAAGCAGGAAGACACATTCCTGACCATAAAAAAATACAAGCCATCTAGGTGGGGCTGTGACTGAAGGAAGTGAGAAATATTTTGTAATGATGGTATAGGAGACAGTGACTTGGTAAGACCACATTTTTGAGAAAAATGAGTGTACTGAGTAATTTCCATGGCTATTAACCTTTCAGGGTGGGTTTCTCTGGAATGTTTCACTATTCTTATGTTATGTATCCTTGGCAACCCCTCACCCCCTTCCCACTCCCCTGGTTTGTGGTTTTCCTCTTTAAAAGACCCCTTAACCCGTCACTCGAGGCCAAATCTTGCTCTTGAGAGAGAGCTTGTGGTTTGACCGCAGGCCAACTTCCCTAATAAAGCCTCTGCTGATTGCATCCAGGTATGGTTTTTTGTGATCTTTGGGTGGTCATGATTTCTTAAGACTTGAGGAAGGGTCTCCTGAGTATGGGAGAGTATGGGACCCTCTACAAAAACAAAGCAAAACAAAGCCCCTCCCCACCCCAACACTAATGGCTAAAGCAATCACAGGGACAACAATGGCAGGGACTTCTCAATGAATAAGAAAGAAACTAAAACAGGACTCTGGTTAAATAAAAGGCTTCCCAGGTTAATGATGTGAGTCAGGCTTGGAAGTTTTGGCAAAATTGAAAGGTAGAGAGAAAACTAGTTTTCTACAAGATAAGAACAAATATGTAAAGATGACAAAGATGGCATAAGTTTCAGTGCTGTAGCAAAGAGCTTGCTGCTCCCATGAAATTAACAATAGCAACTGTGAGATTTTAAAAAAAGAGAAGACAAAGAAATGACTATTTACACTTGCTTGCCATTTTCCTAGTTTGCAGGAAAATATATAGTATGCAGCACGTGACTCAGCTTCTTACAAGGACAATAGATTTATTTTGGCTCTCAGTTCTCTAGGTTTAAGCCACTTGACTGGCCTTTTGCAAGAAAGAAAACAAGTCATGAGAGGCGAATAGAGCAGATTAACTTACCTCACACAGGAGAGGCGAAAGAGAATGAAAGTGCCTGGGGTCCACAGTTTCTTCTGAGGGAATTCCCTAAAACCCAGAGGCCACCCACTGGATTCCTCCTCTAAAATTTTCATCACTTCCCAATAGCACCAAGCTGGGAGAACAATCCTTCTCTAGATGGGAGTTTTGGGGAGACATTCCAAATTCAAACATTGACACAGTAATAAGTTCATGTAGAATAAATGACTAAATGAGAATAATGAAAGGACTGAATCAGATTGACATTTATTAAGCACCAACTGAATGCCCAGTCACATTTTAGCAAGTAGGAGTAAATCCACAAAAGACACATAGACTATTCTCCAAGTTATGTCGCTATAGTGACTGTGAGACAGGTTTCTCTCTAGTCTCTCTGTAGCAAAAGCTGTCCGTAAACTCAAGATGATCCTCCTGTTTCAGCACCCCCAAATGCTGGGGTTGCAGGCATGAGCACCACACCTGGCATTCATTTCTTTGTTCTTAAATGTTCACTTATCTATAGATCACTTAAGAAGTTTACTAAAAGTAGCACTGACATTCACGGCCCTTATATTCTGCAGATTCAGAGAATGTTTTGGTTAGGTTTAAGGAAAACGCCTTTTAAATAATACGTTTCTGATCCTCCAGGTATTCTGATGCCACTGGTCTAATAACCATACTCTAGGAGTGAGCAGACTAAAAGAGAAAAAGCCAGTATACCATTAAACTAAAGAATAAGTTAAAATGTTGGTCAATAGGTGTTGTAGCAGTAGTTCCCTCAGGAGACGACACCTGGACTGAGTCCTGAGAAATGAGTCTTTTTTTCCAGACAGTCAGGATATGAAGGGGGATAATATTCCCAGAAGAAGGAACATTGTGGAGGTAGAGGCTGTAGCAGTAGTTCCCTCAGGAGACAACACCTGGACTGAGGCCTGAGAAATGAGTCTTTGTTCCAGACAGTCAGGATATGAAGGGGGATAATATTCCCAGAAGAAGGAACATTGTGGAGGTAGAGGCAAAGTAGAACCTTGAAGAGGCAGGGATCCGTGTTACAAAGTCTTGGTGTCTCTTTGGATACATTGTCTCAGTCCCACTGAGGTCTAACCTTAACAAAGAAAAGGCGAGCGTGCTTACAGAATGCTAGGAAACAGACCACAATTACATGGCCAGGAGTGTGTCTCAGAATTCAACTCTACTCCATGTGCTTAGAGTTGGGTTTACCCACAAGTGCAGTTCATTGCATATCTAGTTCTCACTTTACAGAACATTCTATAATTCAATTCCAAGAAAACTGGGGCATAAAAAAGCAGAACTACTGTTTCTAAGTACTGACTTCCCCTGCACTAAGCATATTGAGACTTAATCCAGAGTATGTGACCTTTCACCCTAATTGTGAAGAAGAAAACAAAATGATCTCCTTTCATGCACCGGGTAGAGATGTCATGAATTATCTGAGGAGGAAGAACCAGCTTGACAGAATATTGCTTTTAACTTGAGATTCCTCCGTTTTCCTCTTACATAATTCTTGTTTTAGCTCAAACAAGCTTGATGGTCTTTCATACATGGTACATACTTAGGAGGGAGGCCATCAGCCATCAGTTGGAGGACTCTGAGGACATACAGCTCCAATATATGCATCCCTCAATTATTCATTTAAAACACAGGAGTCATCTGGAGCAGCTGCGGAGCTAAGCCACGGCATGGTATGACGTCAGTGGTCATGTAGTAGGTTTCAACGTGACCTAAAGGAAGCTGGAAGTTCTTCATTTCCTGTTCCTTCATGCCCAGGCTCTGGCAGATCCTCTCCTACCTGCAAAAGGATGGGAGTGGTAGCCCTTCCCACGTCTTGTCTCATGCAGAAGCTTGTCACTCCACCCAGCTGTAGCATTTCATGAACATTCTGTTTGCATCGTATAAAATAGTTCTTTATCTGGGTAAAATGTGCCACAAGACGCTTATTCTTTCTTACAACTGAAACAACGGGATACACCCACCACACAGAACACTTCCACCTTTCTTTGAAGGGATTTCTCTTACTGCCACAGTAGCCAAACTGGATGCTACTGCCTGCTGGAGAGTGAGCTGCTCTTTTTGCCTCTAAACATGTGGAAAAAAATGTTAACATTCAAGATCTAGATTTTGGGAAGCCTGTATTTAAAAGTGGGTCTTTTATCATCTCTCTGTCGGACCCTGTTTGTTGGGTGTTCTAACCTGGGGAGTAGACTCCTACTTTAGCTGCAGCACTGGACTTGGACAGACCTAAGCCTATCTTTCCTCTACAGTCTTCTTCATATGACATTGCTGAGTCTCTTCTGTATTTTTTCTTTAGTTTGAATTTCTGGTTAATTATGTTAGTACATTTTTTTCCAGATCGGTACATGTATGCAGTGTATTCTAATAGATTCTTGTTTCTCTTGCCCTTTTTAAACCCCCCACCCCCCACTCACTTTTCTTCTTTCCAACTGGTTTCCTTCCTACTTTCATGTCTTCTGATTTTATGTAGGTCTTGCTCAGGTTGCCATAGCTGTGATGTATTCCTTATAGCAACTTCCAGTCATATGGAAGTGATTCCAAA
Organism: Arvicanthis niloticus; assembly: GCF_011762505.2. Taxonomy (NCBI): domain Eukaryota; kingdom Metazoa; phylum Chordata; class Mammalia; order Rodentia; family Muridae; genus Arvicanthis; species Arvicanthis niloticus. Next base: position 141,218,801 of record NC_047658.1, read on the forward strand.
GAAAAGACAGGAAATTAGTTTCATTCTTGGGAATACCCGTGGGAAGATGCAAAGTGGAGCCTTGATCTTCTCACATCCCTATTGGATCTGGCTGATTTAAATTAAAGTTCAAAACATGTAGTGGTATGTCTCTTTGTGGAAGTCTTGACAATTACATAAAACTCACCCTCCCCTTCTTGTAGATGGATATGTGTTAGGTAACCTGGCATCCAAATCACAGTTACTTTATGATGCCAATAACTGTTGAAACACTGTCAACTTTTCATGATAATTCCTAATTGGGGCTGAGAATTCTTATTTGTAGGGTGGCTGACTTTGTTTCCTAATCTCAAGGCCAACCACAGTCAGCAGATACATTTGTTCATTGCTTCTCTCCAGGGACACTTGCTCATAGTTTCCACTTCAGAGAATGGCATCGTTCCGTTCTCTACCCAGGCACAGTCAGTAACCTTATAGTCGCCAAATGTTGGGAAATGTAGTCTCAAAAATTATTCACAAAAAAAAAAAGAAAAAGAAAAAGAAAAAGAAACAAGATTCCTTTTCCCTCTGAAGACAAATGGAACTGTGCTCTGTGTGCTTTCTCAGAGGCTCCCCAGTAACGTGGAATCCCATGCGCTGTTAGCAGCCACTTGCTGGTTCACAAGCTCTTGACTGACTCTGCTTTCCTTGTCCTGTTTTCATCTTGGTTGCTTTCTAGGGTCATTTACAAAATGACCTATGGAACTGCCTGTGTTACCCCAGCTCCATAAAGTCCTAACGTAGCTTAGAGATTCTGATCACCCAGCGCTGTGAGACTCGCTGTGCCATAGCACGGCAAGAAGCATTCACGTGTTTGTGCCAAAGCTAGTACAAACAAACTTACTGTGCCTATGATGTACATTGCATAATGCTTATAAATTATAACTATTAACACTGGTATATGTGTTCCCTATGTTTGTAAGTTTTTGAGAATGTTATACATGGGCATTGCCTCTATACCACCATTGTTTGTCTCCCTGACCCAACTCCTCTTGTGCCCTCCTACCTCCCAAAGTCTGTCTCTCTTTCCCTGTTCTCTCTGTCTCCCTCCCTCCCTCCCTCCCTCCCTCCCTCCCTCCCTCCCTCCCTCCCTCCCTCCCTCTCCCTTTCCCTTTCAGTCTCCTTCCCTCTCCCTCTCTCAACTTAGGTATGCCATTGACAAGTTTGCAACACAAGTTAGCTACAAACCAAAATCATTTTTTTTTTTGCAAACCACCAATTCTGACCAAGGTTTCAAATGAATGATTGATAGCAGTTCTACATCAGTATTTTATTTAATATTCAGTAAGTAGTATAATGGCAGACAAAGCCAAAGACCATAGTCCAAAGCAAGTGGATACACTCTCATCCAAGAATGGTTCCAGTGCCTTAAGAAATGATGTGCACATGGAGGTATAAATGAATGCAGATTTGTTACCTTTATTTCTCAGGAGGTCCTTGGCTAGTGCTCCTACTCACACACATAGTCACATGCCTCTTCTTCTACACCAGGAGTATCAACTCTTGCTTGACCTGTTTGTGCCGCATCTGTACTGCTCATTGAGACTAATGACTTTGAGTTCTGATCAAAACTATGCAATATTTGGCAAGTCTGGCTCCAGGCAAAAGCCCTGCATGCGATCTTTCAGGTATAACCACAGGTAAATGAAGGGCTTTGACCATCAGACCTTGAGATCCGGGAAGCTGCCTCCTCCACCACTGACATGGAGAACAGTGAGTGCTGTATTTTATGAAGAAACTGTAGTCCAGGACTCAGGCAGGACTCCATCTTCAGGCTACATGTTCATGTGCTCTTCTCCACACTTCTTTCCTGGGATGCTTAGCAGAGGGACCTCCTGCAGAGACAGCCTTCTTTGTGGTCTTGGCAAACACCGTCTTCTTTTTTTGACTAGGGACTTTCTTCCAGAGTCTTTCCCTCATCCCGTTCAGACTCTGTCTCTAGGCCCTTAAAGAGGTGGGGATCCTGAATTTTGGGCTCTTCAGGGGTAAGGTGACTTTCCCCATCTGCACACATATGTGATTCTCACTGGCGATTTTCTCTGGGGAAAATGAAACCCTGATAGAGACCTGGTGCTTATCATTGGGAGCCCTTGTTTGTATACTTGCAGCAGGTGAACAAAGGCTTTATTGATTGCACAGAGCAGTAAGTGAATACAGGCTGAATGGCCTTTTGTTTGGCTTATTGCCATAATAAATTACAACAGTGCCCTGTAAGACTATCATGGACCACACAACTGCTCAACCCTTTCGCTGTCATAATGCATGTATGCACTCCTGGAGTAGTATCAATAGTGGAGTGACGTTGTCTGAGATGTGGCAACTCCAAGTTCCTTCTTTTAAACATTACTACCATGTTTCTAACAGATCAATCAGTTATTACATGAGATCTTCCCCAGCCTTTGGTGGGTTTTGAAAACTCAACTCCAAGTTATAGTCCATAGAGTTTGTTAACCAGTCACTCTCATGAAGATGTCTGAAGATTCCTTACATGGCTTCTTGTCCTGTACTGACATGGTTCTTTTATACTTTTGAAATGAATAGGAAATAAATCCTGTCACCCAATGACATGGTGACTTTTTTTTTTTTTTTAGATTCACAAGCATTTGTGAGCTTACAGACAGGAAATTCAGCATTTCCTTAAGGGGCCAGGGACCCTTTCATGAATCAAAGCCCTGGAATGTGTTTTCCACTCTTTATTTCTGAGGTTTCTTTTTTAGGGAACAGGCCTAGTGACTACTCTGAATTCTCTGGGTCTCTTAGGAATTGCACTGATAAAAATGACTTCCATATAGAATGCCACTCTCAGTGACCTTGATGGTAGAATCTCCTGGGAGATATTGTTAAAGAGACATACAGACATAATCAGACAAACAAAAATAATCTCAAGGAAACACCAAAATCTTGGAGGTTTCCAAAAACCACAAGTAATACGACCTTCTTCTGGAGTGTAGTTAACCAGGGACAACCTTCCTAAAGTGGACTCTTTCTCTCCCAGTAGCTACCAATTGCCAGTATCTTCTCCACTGGGGAATAGGGGTGGGACTTCATGCTGCCTCTCCCCTCGATGCTGAAATTTAGTCTGGCTTGATCTTGCACTGGTCTTGTGTGTGTTATCAGCATCTGCTGTGTGTGCAGATGTGCAGCCGCCCTGCTACGTCTGGAAGACACAGGTTCCTTGTGGTCACCTACCAGTTCTGGCTCTTCCACTCTTTCTGCCCTCTCTTCTGCAATGATTTCACTCCACTTCAGCCCTTCCTGTGGCATTATTCCTTTTAACTCTTCATACCAGTGCATTCTATTTTCTGTTCCTTGGATGCCCCACCTCCACACCAGGCCCTTAAACTAATTTACAGAACCCGATGGGTCTTCCAGATGAGTCATATATATCTGACTCAAAGCTAACACTCACAAATAAGAGAAACTATATGGCGTTTTCTTTCTGGGTCTCAGTTATCTCAGCCCAGGTGAGTGATTCTAATGCAAGATGATTTGTTTCATTTTTTTTCTTAGCAGCTTAATAATATTCTATTGTGTAAATCTATCACATTTTTATTATCCACTATTAGTTGATGGACATCTATCAACTGTTTCTATTTACTAGTTATTGTGAATGGGGGAGCAATGAACATGAATGAATAGGTTTCTGTATAGTAGAAGACAGCGTCCGTTGGGTATACTCTCAATAATGGTATAGTTGGATCATGTAGTATATTTAATTCTTGCTCTTTGCGGTACCTCTACAATGATTTCCATATTGGCTATATCAGTTTGCACTCCAACCAGCAATGAGTTCCATTTTCCAAAATCTACACCAACACCTATCATTACATTTGTTTTGCTTTGTTTTGTCTTTACTCTGAGCCATTCTGAATGGAGTAAGATGAAATCTCAAAGTAGTTCAAATTTGCATCACCCTAATAGTAATGATATCAAAAATTTTAAGAAATGCCTCTTGACATTTGTATTTCATACTTTGAGATCTCTGTTTAGTTTTATATCCCACTTCTAACTGGGTTGTGGGTTTTTGACAGGTGTTTTTATTATTTATATATTCTGTATATTAACCTCTGTCATATGTATAGCTGATAAGGTTTTTTTTTTACATCCAACAGGCTGCCTCTTAACTCAAATGACAATGTCTTCCCTGTATAGCACAGTTTTATGAAGTCCTTCATTTGTGATAATGAAAGTGTCATTTCAGAAGAAAGCAAGATTTCAATTATTCAGACAGGTTTTCAAGCTGGGTCTTGACTGACAAATTGGTCCCAAAGATTCTTCTCAATGTCATCCAGAAACTATTCTGTAAAATTAGTTGCATCAAAGATAGCCTATTTCTGACCTATGAGTCATTGATTCCTAATTCGATCAACGTTTGGAAAATGACGCTTAATGACCCTGTTCAAAACGCCTTCTCAATCTGTGTTAAAACCCATGGTGGAATAAGTTGGGAGCCAAGCTTTTGAAAGTGCAGAAAGATAAGGGAGACACGCCCCAGGAACTGTGTATGCAGACATACTTGGCGGCACGCCCAAGGAGAGCTCAGCCTACACAGTAGCCCGGAAGCCTCCACTTGGCCTGTCTTGCTTTGTAGACTTTTTCCTGATTTCTGAAGAGTTAAGTTTCTTTCAGAGATTTTCGTGTGTTCCTTGTCACAACTGTTAAGAAGCTCTGTGATGCTCTCCTTGCCTGTTCCTAGTGGAGTGTAATATAACCAGGGACAATCCTTCTCTCTGGTGTAATGAAAAAGTCCCGCCTTCATGAGGAGAGCCTGTGCGTATCTGCAGCCCCCCTCTTCAGAACTGGTTTCAACTGTCTCCATCTGACCTCAGAGGCTCGGCCCAAGGAGACTGACTTTCTGCCTCCCACGTTGCTGTGGGAAAACCCAGCAATGGATAAAATTCTGGATTGAGGACAACGTCATTCATGAGCTGGACCTAGAAACTGGCCTGATGTGATAAAAAACACATTGGAATAAAGATAAGCAAAGTGTGCAAGAGCTAACACCAAGTCAGGAAAATTCTAGAAAATGTAGAAAATGGGACTTTTCTCTGTAACTTTGCTGAGACTAACCCTGCAGGGTCAACCTCACTTGTCGGACACTTTCAAACTTTCTTTTTTTTTTTTTCAAAATCAACTGCCTGATTCCTGGGTACCAGATTTGGGTTCTAAAATACAATATCAACTGTTAAAATCCTAAAAGTAGAAGTTGAGGAAAAATAAATTTAAAAAAATGTAAAAATACACTTGTTTACGCATTAAAATGGAAACTGTTTTGGGAAACACGTGAAAGCGTCACAGAATGTTTCATAGTCCACTGTGCTGAAGACTAGATAACATTTATGTATTTTTCATAAATATAAAAAAATTCTTGAAAATGTTACATGGGTAAGGCAGCCAAATTGTTATACAAATGTGGCGACGAAGTAGTCATTTTTAAGGAAATGGAGTAAATTTATTTTTTATTTGATTTTTTTGTACAATATAATTTGATTATATTCTTTACCATCTTATGGGGGTTTTGTTTGTTTCTAAGTTTATTTGTATATATTGTACATGGTCACTGAGAGTCCCCATTGAATTCTCATCTTGTATTGATATTTACAAAATATTATGCATAGGGATTTTATCATTTTCCAAATGGCTTGTGTATTTCTCAAAGATTTAATACTTTTTAACTTTTCTCTTTAATTATCTTAAATATATTTATCTTTAATGTATTCTACCTTTAAAATGTTTCCATACTTTAATCTCTAAGGGAGCTATAAGCACTGTCTGGTATCTGATAGCTCTAAGGTGTTATTTTTTTCCCTGAAGAAGTATTTTTCAAAGATTTCTAGGTAAAAACAAATTATTTATAGTATTTTGAATTTTTTCTGGGGACTTTTGTTTTTCTCAAGGAACACTATATAACTCAAACTTTCAGTTTTCCTGTTTATGCCAACAAAATTCTGAGATTATATGCATGTAAATTCCAGAAGATTCCATTTTAATACTTTGGGACTACCGTGATTGGCTATAGGCAACTGAAAGTTCAGCAGGTAGAATTCAGATTCTGGGGGTGTACAAGAGCTAGGGGTATGGGGAGAAATGGGGGTGAGAGGTGATGTTACATACAGTGTACCAGGCTATGTGAAAAGCTCTAGACAAAAAGGTTATCTCACTTTGTTTCACCCAGATTCTGGTTGAGAGAGCTACTGCCATGTCCCCACTTGGCTCTACCAAAAACTGAGTAAGAAAGTTCAAAAACATCTGTCAACTAAAAGTCCTTGTTCATTTCTGTCTTAGATGTGTGAAGGCTGAAGCAACTAGAGTCTACAATTTGCCCACGGTGATGTGTCTGTTAATTTTCAAGGAAAGATTTGAACCTGAGTCTACATGATCCAGAATGCGTGCTCTCAGTCCCTTTGTCATGCTTCTATTCTAGGCTATAATTTTACTTTCTAGTTGCTGGGCAGAATCGTCCGTCGGGAAAGAAGAAGAGTACAGCTTATGGATACAGTCTTAGCCTGTGGAATACAAAAACATTACAAACTCAACCTGTAAGCCATGTTGGACGGCACCCAGGTAGCTGTGAGGAACGGACTTCTATTATGCAGGGAGGCATTAGAGAAGACTCGTTAAATGTCATAATTAAAACTTAAAGGTCTGGTTAATATATCTACATTTGGCATTTAAAATTCATACCTGAGATAATAAAGTAGGGTTTTCAAAGGAAAGATTAGTATGCAGCATATGTGCCTGTCTAGAGAAAACCATAGGACCCTGGTGAATTTACACAGTCCTTAATTCAAAACAGTGCTTCATCTCCACATACCACCATATGCAAGGCTGCCTCAGGTAGAGCAGCAGGGTGAGTACATAGCCAGGTGTTATTCTGAGAACACCTTACGTCATTGACATAGATCAGAGCAATATAATGTAGGAAATAAACAGACATGTATACTGTACAAGAATTTGCATTAGTAATAAGTTCACTGACCTCAGCAGCTCTGGGCACCGTGTTAGATCCAAGAATGTGGTGGTAGCAACCACAGAAGCAGTACAAAGCAGAAGCCATTTAAAGGAAAGAGCTAGATGACCAGTAGTTAGGATGATGAATGAGGTCTACAGGTAACATCTGAGCTGAACCTTGAAGGAATGAATATTTGAAAAGGATTTACCAGGATCTGAATCTAGGTATTCCTCAAACTAACAAACACAAAAAGCAAATAGTAAAGTCTAGACATTCAAGCACCAGACATGAATTTAAAATTGATATGCTCATTTCAAAGACTTTACTTTTTTTTCATTTTTCTTAAAAACCAAGGTACTGTATACATTTACCTAAATATGCCTAAAAGTCATGAATTTTACCCATTTGTTGAATTCTTTTTATTATGTGTCAGGACCAGTGCTATTGTCTTCAAGTTAGAAGGCCCATCTCTCAACATCTCTCAAATTGACTTCTTCAGTGGGACAGTACTCCCAGTGTTAATTACATACATTCACGTAAACACACAATTTAAAACTTTCCAGCCTTAAAAATAAAGTTATTTCTGTAAGAAAGTAATTTTTAACTTTAACGATTCCCAGCGGAATCTACTTTCACATTGAAAACTACTGGTACAGAATAATGAACAATGGGGCTTGGAAGGCAAAGGAAGCCAAACGTCTCAGGGAGAGGAAAAGGAAAATGAGTCAGTTGAAATTACTGAAAGAAGCTGAGACGAGCTTTGGTTTGGGAAGAGCAGCTCCGGAACAGAGGGAAATGCCAATATCAGGACAAAGGCCAAGTACAAAGAAAAGACCATTACCCAGAAACCCACATCAAAGGAAACAATGGGAGGTGCTATTCCAGGAGCTTTCAAGCTTGGCTGGTCTTAGAATGTGATTTGAAACCTGGCAAATCAAGACTAAATACATGCGCACACTGTGACAGCCATCACAGACACATCTCTTTCCTGATGCTGATGGTCCCCACTCTACTGCACATCTTACAGATGAAACACTGCAGAAAAGCAATGTTCTTTTGGAACATTGGAAGGTGAACAGAAGGAGGAGTCAAAGGGCTTCAGTTTACCAACATTGTAATGGAAGTTCAAGACCGAAAGAAGAGACAGGTAAACTGAGGACTGTCGCTGATTTCTAGAAGCTGCTCTCCAGGCTGGGAAACTAGCTGACAGGCAGAAAGACAAAGGCAGACCTCAGTCAAAAACACAAAGAACTCAACTGCCCATCACCCATACAAGGATGAAAATGGATCTTTCCCTAGACACTCCAAGAAGAATGTAGGTATCTTGCCAATACACTGCTGTCAGTATAGTAAAAACTGTGCCACACCACAGACCTGTGGAATTATACACTGGGTTGTTTGAAGCCACTATGTTTGTAAGATTATACTACAACATGCACAGAAAAAATACTGAACATACTTTTATTGTCTAAGGGTTTCACATAGCCCAGGCTGTCCTTGAACTCCCAATCTTTTTGCTTCCTAAAAGCTGGGGTTATTGGTGAACTCTACCATGTTCTTATTAAAATTTCAAGATTCATTACAACATGACAAGGAGATGAAGAAAGTCAGACTTTTCCTGAGAGGTATTAAGTTGCTTTAATGTTAACATTCTACATCTAGATAATGCTGATTAGATTTGGGGGGATGTCTTTGACTATGTTAGGTTTATACAAGTAAGCAAATATGTAGGTTGAAGTTAAGAGCTCAGCTTAAAGATAAAAATTGGTATGATTCTTTCAAAATAGTCTTTATGTGGAAGCTGAGGATGTAGGGTTTTTTTGTTTTGTTTTGTTTTTTGGTAGAGTGTTTGCCTAGCATGTAGGGAGGTAGAGAGGCAGAAGAAACAAAAATTCAACTTATCCTGCAGTACATGAGATTTCTACTTTTAGTGTGTGTGTGTGTGTGTGTGTGTGTGTGTGTGTGTGTGTGTGTGCATACCTGTGCACACGCATCAAAAAGGAGAACATAAGGAAGTCAGTTTTCTCCTTCTAGTGAGTGGATCCAGAGAAACAAACTCATGTTATCAGGCTTAGTTACAAGTGCCTTTTCCTACTGTGCCATCTCACTAGACCATGCATAGGGTCATTTAAAGCTAGATTTGAACGTGGAATATTGTCTCAAAAGGAAAATTGCTATTTTTGACACATTTCTAATGTGAAAATTATTAAATAACTTTACTTGACAGTGCTGCTTTGTAAAGCTTGCTGGTGATCTCCGGTTCTTCCCCATGAACTTGCCTTCCACATTCCCAAGTTTTATTAGCCACATCAATTTCCTTATTTGGTCTTAACTGCAAACACTTTTATCATGGCTATTACATGCTTGTGAATAGGTTAAATTGCAATTTTGTAATTACTACATTAAATTGTAACTTCGCACCCCCTCAAATGGTGGAAATGTAACAAAGGACAGCGTTTCTGTTACAGATCTAAGGGCCTGTGATCCACAGTTACTCGAGTTCCTGGCGCTGCGAATGACTAGTCATCTGTGTCTTGAGTGCAGTCATGAAGTGTGGCTTCTCATACTCACTAAGGATAACAGCGTCCATCACATGACCAGCACTCTATCATCCTAGAGATGCATCATTAACGACCCCCTGACAAATGGCCTTTTAGGGAGCTTCAGTTTAGACACTTACTATAGGCTACTGTGGAGCTGGTACTGAGCTGATGCTGAAGAAACTGACAAATTCCCCAGAACATGGGCCAGCCTTAGAGACTTGGACTCTGAGAATGTGACATCCATAAGGCTTCTTGGTTTCCAAGGTCAGGCATAAAGAACAATCTGCCTTCAGTTGAGTTTTTCAATCTCTCGGGAAGCTTGCCACTGCCCTGAAGACAATCCAGGCAAGCTTCCCAGGACACAGATTATACTAGAGGAGGGAGCAGAGATTTAGAAGGACAAACAGAAAATAGTCAACAACCACACATGCAGTCTTATAAATTCCAATGAGCATGACAAAGACACATAAAGGGACAATACATGCAATACAGAGATAGCCAAAGCCAAATGTCCCTCCACATTCTGTGAAAATAGTTCTCAGAATAAATTTTGGTTCTTTTTACTTCTTTCCATCAAAATACCATATTCATACAACTGAAAAGAATCATAATAAAGATCATAACTTTCAAAGAGGAAAGGAACGATCATTCAGACCGACACACACCCAGCATGCCTAACATCCCCATATCTCTAGCTACCCTCTCCTTCATGGGTGCTGTTTCTGTGCTTGTGGGATGGTGGTTTGAATAAGAATGACCCTCATGCTCATGTATTTGAATTCATAGAGAGTGGTATTATTTAAAAGCATTAGGAGGTGTGGCCTTTTTGAAGGAAGTGTGTCATTGAAAGTGAGCTTTGTGGTTTCAAAAGCCCAAGCCAGGCCCAATGTTATCTCTCGCTTCTCGTTGCCTGTGGATCCAGATGTAGAACTCACAGCTGCTTCTCTAGTACCATGTCTGCCTACATGCCCCATGCTTCCCACCGTGCTAATGGACCAAATAAACCCCTGCCATGGTCATGGTGTCTCTTCATGGCAATAGAACTCTGACTAATGCACACCTTGTGTTGATTTTGCCTGGTTTTGAAATTTTTATGAAGTGAGTCATATACCATCAATTTTTTTCTGTATTGCTTGTTTTGCCCAGGAATATTTGGGAGAGATGTCGTTTTACAGTATGTAGATGAAGCCTGTCCTGGTGCATGCCTGCCTGTGTGCATGCATGTTGGGGGGGGCATTTATTGAATACCAGGTTTTCCATGCCATAAACAATACAAGCTCTTGAACAATTAGGAATTGGCACATGCCAAGCAAATGAATAGGTGAGGCTTTCCTAGGAATAAGAGTCAATGTAGCAGTCACTAAATACCACTGCAGCCTCAAGGCATAGATGTGGAATTATCAATACAGTTGTATTTGATTTTAATGAAATCTGGCTTCCTTGTCTATATTTCCTATTTCCTTGTCCTACAAAGATTCTCTTCCTTAACAAAACTGTGCTTAGATTGGACTGATGTTTTACATTTTCTCAAATAGTTGATGAAAGCATCAAAAATTAACATGACCAATGTACAATTAAATTGGTTTACAATCATTCATGTGTTTCTATTTTTGTTTCTTTGGTTTTCTGTTCTATTCTTGGACTTTTGCACATGTAAATTATGAATTTTAGACAATTTTACTCCTAATTGTCCTCTCATCCCTTCCTTTTTATGATGAAATCCTCTCTTCCCAACAAATGACCCTCCTACTTTCATGTTTCTTCCTTTTCTTTTTCTTTCTTTTTTGATGGCATTATAAGTTTTATTTTACCTCTCTGAGGAATGTATCACACAATTAAAAATATGTGACCCACTGAGTTAGTTAGTTAGTGGGAGATTACTTACTGGAGCATGGGCAACTTATTAGTGGTTACACCACTGAAGAAACTCTCCTTTTTCTTTCTTTCTTTCTTTCTTTCTTTCTTTCTTTCTTTCTTTCTTCCTTCCTTCCTTCCTTCCTTTCTTCTTTCCTTCCTTTCTTTCCCTCCTCTCTCTCTCACACACACACTCTCATACTCTCTCACATTCTGTCTCTGTCTCTGTCTCTGTCTCTGTCTCTGTCTCTGTCTCTCTCTCTCTCTGTCTCTCTCTCTCTCTCTCTCTCTCTCTCTCTGGTACACACAGCACACAGGTATGTTGGGGGATGGAAAGGGGGAAAGGAACTTTTTAAGACTTAAGACAGAATGGTAGTATCTGTCCCATCATAATAAAAGGTGGTCATTCCCTTTTAAGAGACAGCAGGATTCCAGTGGTCCTAGCCAAAGTTGAGTAAAGAAGCTTTGAAAGTCACATGGAAGAAGTACATCCTATAATAATTTTGCTGTAGGCATCTGGGAAAAAGCACTCCCACTTGGTCTATTATATTTATGTTTACTTTGGTGAAAATAACACGAATTTATGTTTCGTCTGTCAGTAGTAAACTATCATGGTCATAAGGCACACCTATATGTGCTAAGTTGAAGGAAGTATTTAGTGGGATGTGACTGAATAATGAACACAGAATATAACAATGAAGGACAGGGTAAAGAAAGAGAGAGAATAAAGGCAGAAGAGAGGAGAAGAAGAGTAAAGGGAAAAAGATGAATCTAAAGCAGCCCCAGCTGAGCAAGCACATAGAGAATACCTTTCCACATCAGGGAAGTGCTACTTGCAGAAACAAAATCAGTTAGTGAAACACTACAGTCCATGTGAAACATGAGGTTATCAGTGAACTGCAGGGAGGTATTAATTCCACTATAGTTGATCCAAGCAATAAAGAACAATTAACGTTTGGTAGTACAGACTGCACAGAAGGGATGAATGACTCCAGGCTGCCTTCCCTTGGCATGAAGCACTTTCAAGACCACAATGAGCATAGAGTCTACTGCTAGCTGGAGTTTATGGCTTATTCTGAGCTATGTTGAAATCCAATGCTTATAAGCCATATTTAACTTAATTAAGTATTTAATTCTGAGATTGGGTTGTTTCTGAAGCTACAGCAATTAATCAGGTTCTGATACTCAGTAAGAAAATCCAGACCAAAGTTAGGCAGCTCAAAATGCTGGTTAGAGAAATTAAGTCAAAATGATATTTTTAAGTTCAATGATTTGTCTAACTTTGTTGCAAAAGATGTTTGGGGAAAAACTAAAAGATGGACAAAGTGTCTTGTTTTTTTCTAACATAAATCTAATTATCAAATATCAACCCTCATGCACTGCTTTGTTCAATAATACAAGAAATCAATGAGTATGAGATAATCATGGAAATTGGTTTAGCATAACCAGGAGACTCTAAGAATTGTAGGGTCTAATTATTAGGATGTATGAAGGGAAGGAAACTGGTTAATAACAAAAGGGGTGTGTGAGGGTGTGTGAGTGTGTGTGTCTGTGTGCGCACACGCGTGTGGTATATGAATGGGTGCTATATATTCAACTACTGGTGATAGGTATGTTCAACTATTATGTTCTGGGAGCTTTAGATTGGTTATAATGACACCTATGCTCCTAAATACATAGCCTATGCTAAGGCTCAGATGCAGACCTGGACTAAAATTCAAGGTCCTGGTACGTTTATAGCTACAAATCATTTTGGGGTACTAGAGAGGAGAAAGCTCCAGTATGTTTGTTTGCATTGTATGGATGAATGAATGTAGAATTATACATTTCATGGCTTAAAAGTTTGTTATCTTACAATTTTGGATATTAGAAGTCAAAAAAAAAGGCATGCCCTCCCCCCCCCCCCCCGAACTAAAATTAAAGCAAAGGCAAGATGGCATCCTCTCTAATAGATCTAAGAAGCAACTTGTGTCCGCTTTCTGGACGCTGCCTGTATTTCTCTGGTTACTGTTCCTTCCTCCAGGAATCACTTCTCTGTAGCCTGTGCTTCCATCTTTCTCATTCCTCCATCTTGTCAGGCCCTGCCACTCACATGTATATATGTGGCACTGGGTCTCTAGAAAAGCTGCGAAACACGTCCCCATCACTTTTCAAAATTTATACTTTGAAGCCCAGTATAGATCAGCTATGCCTTGAACTCCTAATCCCCCTGCCTCACCTTGCTGAGCGCTGGATTGACAAGCATGTGCTACATCAGAATCTTTCATCTTTTTAAAGACCTTGTGGTTATACTGAGCCCACCTGGCTATTTTACTGTACTCCCTTTAAATGACTAATTTAATCAGCTCTCCATAGTCCTTTTGCCATGAAAGATGGCCTATACATAGGTGCTGGCAAGTAGATGTAGATATTTTGAAGAAGTAACTTAACTGTAGCCCTGAATCACCATCTCTATGCCCAGGACGATTCTAAGAATGAATATAAAACAGGTCTCCTTCTTTACAATGGCTGCTTCTGCGGTTACTCTGTTTCTGACATGTAAAGAAATACCAGAAATATAAAGAGAGAGGGAAGTGCTGTGTCCTAAAATAAACACCTACACCAGCCTTCAGTTTCTAACCACACCAAATTCAAATTTCCACGTGACTTGGGAATTCTGTCTGCAACTTGAAATGGAAAAGGACCCCAATGAATGAGAAGCTGAAGTACAGTACTAAGGCTTTAGGAAATAGCTCAGACAGGTCTGGCATGAGTGGCCACCCGAAGGAATTAGATCATATTAACAAATATACCAAGAGCTTGATTTCACTTCTTCTTTTAATGTTGGCTTCATTTACTTTCCTCATCATTTTCAAGTGCAAGTTGTTATTTTGGTCATTTGAATGAAGAAATCGTCTGTGTGTCTTCCACTGTGATGGGAAGTGGTGAAATTTCTCCATGACTTCAGAATCACCACTAAGTCTATCATTTACTTAATAAAAGCATATTGCAAGCTAACAATGTCATGTGCAAAGGACATCAAAATGAGAAATATCAGTTCATAATCTTATGAACTGACGGGCCTTATGAACATCAAATGAGGTGGATATATTATCCTCCATTTCCAGGTAAGGGAATAAAGTCTCAACAATGTTTTAAAAATGTACAGCTAAGAAACAGTAGGACATAAATTCGAGACAGGTCTATATGAGACTAAGGTATTGCTATATTCTATACTACATATCATTCTTTAGCCTCAGATCCTTTTATAAAATGTACCTTGACCTTTTGCCCATCTTCTATCAGAGATTAGTATTAAAATTGAAAGAGTTCGTGAACTTGCAGTTAATTTACAAGTCTTCTTTTTCACAATTCTACAGTCTAAATCCCTACAATTCTGAAGATGGCTAGCTTGCTTCTCAGCCTTGGTTATAGCATGTTTGGCTCGCCTTACACTGGCAATAATTTTTAACATTTTCAGGAGAATTTTCTAATCATATGATTGCTATAGGAGCTCAGAGGAAACAAATAAAACAGTAGCCAAGAAGTCAGTAAGAGAAATTGAAAGATCAAATTCAAAGGGCATATCAGGGAGTGGTTTGGGTTTGGAAGAGCCAAACCAAATGAGGAGTTGAAAGGTAAGAAAAGATACACCTTTCCAGAGGCAAGGAGAAAGCTATTTCGTAGGCAGAGAGTGATATGTATATGAGAAATGTAAAATCTAAAAGGTTCTATGAAAGCTTTCTAATTCTTCCAAAACATTTTTACTTATTTCTGTTGTAGTATTTAATGCTTTGCATTATACTTGTATTGGCATTTTATTATCAAATCCATGGCATGGGGATTATGCTAGAATGCCTTAGTTACTGTTTGGTTGCGTGGAAAAAACACTATGAGAAAAAGCAAGTTAAAGAAGAAAGAATTTATATTCAAGTTCACAGTTCAAGGGTTGAGTCCATCATGACAGAGAAATCAAGGTGCAAAAGCAGCTGGTCACATCCGATCCTCAATCAGGAAGCTGAGAGTGATGAATGAATGCTGCTGATCGCATCCCTTTCCCCCTTTATATAACTTGATATCCCAAATCGGGAATGGCAGCACCCATAGTGGATGAGTCTTCCCACATTAACTTATGCATTTAAGATCATTTCCCACAGGCTTACCCAGAGTCTCATCTCTCAGGTCATCCTAAACCGTGTCAATGTGATAACAACACTAACCATCACAAAGAGCAAGAAATGATGATGGGTTGACTGAATGAATGAACATCCTCCTTTTGCTATGAACTCTATAGATGAGGCTTGAGTTTTTTTCACCTCCATGTATCTATCTCTGATCTAATGCCTCTGGGTTTTCAATAAATATTCATAATAATGAATCAACCTGACTCCTTTTTATTCTTCAGGGCTTCATTTTGTGTGTGTGTGTGTGTGTGTGTGTGTGTGTGTGTGTGTGTGTGTGTGTGTGTTTTCTCATGCCCTATGGAGTCTTACTTATTCACTAGCAAGAGAAATATAGCACATAGACACAATTTAGAGAACCTTTTTTCTTGTACCAGCGATACCCTGGGGAAATGTATGCTTACTATAGTTGTGTACTAGAACTATCTCATTTTGGATTTTGAGAACCATTTGTAAAATGTCCAGAAATTTTGTGAGCCAGTTATTAAACCTGATACTATATACATTTAAATAAATAATATTTTAAAACCTACCATTTCCCATGGCTAGAAAGATGGTTCATCAGTTAAGAGCAGTTGCTGCTTATGCAGAATCAAATTAAATCAGAGAGATGGTACCAAAACCATAGTACCACCATTAGATAAATGGCTATGTCTTCCTTGGAAGGCTGGTCTTATAGATCCTAGAATTCAAAGCTGAGAAACACCACTGATACCTTTTTGTCCACTAATAGCCTGTATAGAACCTTCTAGCATGTGAAACATGGCTGTCAGAGAGGAACCTTCCTATGTAGTTCCAGCTAGTGTACACTTTACATGAATTTTTATACATATGACATCTTTCCTCTCACCTTAAGTCTTCAAACATTTACAAAGTAGGTATCATGTTTCATTTATCTCTTTAATGTGAGAGCCTAGGAAAAAATTGACTCATTTATTTTTAATTCAACTTTTAGAAGTAATTATATTAATACTTACCATGTAAGTATCATAATGCCAAAAAGTATGTGTAATGATATTTCGCTATATGATAGAACAGTATACAGGACTTCTCATAATAACCTGTAAGCAGAGGATTTTTTCTTCATATTGTAGTTAAGGAAACTAAAGTTTTAACACTGTAAGTAGTCATCAGTAAGGCCAGGATTTGAAACCAAGAACTCTAACATCATTCCCTGAGCCCCAGAGAACAACTTTGGTGCTTCCGCTCCATTTCCCATCTGTACCATCACTTTCTCAGTGGTCTTTCTTTAAGAGAACTCCCTATTTTCACTTTAACGCATTTATCCTCACTTGTGAAATAGGGGGTTTGATAACCTGCCCATAGTTCCATGTGTGTGTACTAAAATGTGTGTCCAACTGAAAGATTAAACTCATTCACTTTTCTTGGAACACTTTTAGAAACACTGTCCTGCCTAATGGCTTGTACAATGTAAGTTGTGCAAACATCTATTAGAATGTCCCATGCCACAGAAGACAGGTGAGTCTCCATTCTGTAAGCGCTAGGTCTTGTGAATAATGAGTTACATAAATGAGCATGGTTCTGGTTTGCTGGAGTACAAGGTAACGATGTGAGGTTTCATCTGATATTGTGGGATTAGGAACAAGGAAAGGGTTATATAGTCTGGTCACCACTTTCTTCTCTGTTACCAGGACCCCATAAATTATTATTTTATACCTGAGACAAGATAGAATGATAAGTTCTTTTGTTTAATCCTGGTTGTTGTTTGCAGATTAGTCTCTGTCGCTTAGAAAGTAGAATTTAGTCTTGCGTGGAAAGTTTGGAATTAAGTCGAATGGGTCACAGTTTGGTTCTGCTAGGGCTGAGATAAATCATATTATAGCTATTGGTCAGGCTGGAATAATTAATCATATTTGTTCGTGGGTGGTAATGAGTATTTGTAAAGAGAATGGGCTGCTTATTAATAGGATTGAGAGTAGGATGATGACCATTGTTACTTCGTAGGAAATTGTCTGGGCAACTGTCCATAATGTGCCGAATAAGGAATATTTTGAGTTGGAGGCTCATCCAGACCATAGAATAGAGTATACTGAAAGGCTTGATGTTGCTAGGATAAATAGAACCCCTAAATTTAAATTAATTAGTGGATGGGGTATTGGTAATGTAATTCATAGGCTTAGGGCAGGGGAGAGTGATAAAGTTGGTGCAATAATAAATAATGATATTGAGGTTGTTAAAGGGCATATTGGTTCTTTTATAAATAGTTTTATAGCGTCTGCAAATGGTTGTAGAATCCCGTATGGACCTATGATGTTGGGGCCCTTTCGTAATTTTATATATCCTACATTTTTTTGTTCTACTAGAGTTAAGAAAGCTATAGCGATTAGGATAGGAATTAGGAGGGCTAAGATATTAATAAAATACACTATTAGGAAGAGGATTTGAACCTCTGGGAACAAGGTTTTAAGTCTTATGCAATTTCCTGGCTCTGCCACGCTGATAACCTTGTCTAGGTGAATGTAATTGTACATATATATTATGTTAAGATTTTATTCATAAATTAGGTGGAGAGCGCTTTTGGTAAGGTAGCTCTATTTCTCTTGTCCTTTCATACTGGGAGAAATTGTAAATAGAAACCGACCTGGATTACTCCGGTCTGAACTCAGATCACATAGGACTTTAGTCGATGAACAAACAAACCATTAATAGCTTCTGCACCACTGGGATGTCCTGATCCAACATGGAGGTCGTAAACCCTAATTGTCGATATGAACTCTTAAATAGGATTGCGCTGTTATCCCTAGGGTAACTTGGTCCGTTAATCAAAAGATTTTTTGGGTCAATAAGTTTTGGTAGGCTGCTTTGACTTGTTAGTCTATGCTAAAGTCATTCGGAGGATTTTTTGTTCTCCGAGGTCACCCCAACTGAAATCTTTAGCTTATATTTTTATTTTTAGCCCATTAGGTTATTTTGTTTTAATAATTAAGCTAATTAATTTAAGCTCCATAGGGTCTTCTCTTCTTATATTAGTCCAGCCTCTTCACTGGAAGGTCAATTTTACTGATTAAGAATAAGAGACAGTTGAATCCTCTTCTAGTCATTCATACTAGTCCCTAATTAAGGAACAAGTGATTATGCTACCTTTGCATGGTCAGGATACCATGGCCATTTAACTTCAGTCACTGGGCAGGCGATGCCTCTAATACTTGTTACGCTAGAGGTGATGATTTTGGTAAGCAGGTGGGGTTCGTGTTTGACGGGTTCCTTTTATTCTTTTTAATCTTTCCTTAAAGCACTCCTGTGTTGGGTTAACAGTTATAATTTTAGGTAGTTTAATTAAAGGTTTATTATCTATAAGTCTATAACTAACAATTGTTAACAATGGTTAACAATTGTACACTTGTGCTTGGAGAATTGTTATTCTTGTTATACATATTAACAGTATCTCATCTATAAAATAGCAGATTAACCCAATTTATAATATAGGAATTTATTACAAATAATCAGATTAGTTGTTTTTGAATGTTGAGCTTGAACGCTTTCTTTATTGATGGCTGCTTTTAGGCCTACCATGGGTAAATTAAATAATGATTTATTCACTATTAAATGGTTTTTCCATTCCTAAAGAGCTGTTTCTCTTTTGGCTATAATTTAAATTTACATTTAGATTTTATATTCTTATAGTAAATTTAAAGTTGAACTGAAATTCATTTTTTGGGTAACCAGCTATCACCCAGCTCGCTAGGCTTTCCACCTCTACCTGAAGATCCTCCCACTACTTTGCTACATAGACGGGTTGATTCATAAAATTGCTTTTAGGTAGCTCATTTGGTTTCGGGATTTCTAGCTGTAATTCATTTGGTTAGAATTTTTCTAGTTAATTCATTATGCAAAAGGTACAAGGTTTTATCTTTGCTTGTTTTGACTTTTAATTAATCTTTCATCTTTCGCTCATGGTACTTGTTCTATAGCTCCTAAGTATAATTTCTTTCTCCAATACTTTTAATTAGGTTAAATGTTTTAATTTATATGAAAATATAGTTAAATGGATGGGTGTCAGGGCTAGAATGAGTTCAAAGTGTTCATGTACTATGAATTCTTCTGGGTGTAGGCCAGAGGCTTTGGTATTAAGCCACACTGTGATTATTCCAAGCACACTTTCACTATGTTTACCTTGTTACGACTTGTCTCCTCTCATAAACTAGATATTAATGTATTATGTATGATTTAATTCATTTAATTTGAGGAGGGTGCTCCATTCAACTAAGCTCTCTATTCTTAATTTACTGCTAAATCCTCCTTTACCCTTTAGTTTCATCAAGGGCTTCATTAATGTTCTTTTAAAAGAAAACGTAGCCCATTTCTTCCCATCTCATTGGCTACACCTTGACCTAACGTTTTTATGTTTGTTCTTGTGCTTACTTTAGTACCTTTTTAGGGTTTGCTGAAGATGGCGGCATATAGGCTGAGTTAGCAAGAGATGGTGAGGCAGAGCGGGGGGGGGGGGGGGGGGGGGGGGGGGGGGGGTTTGTCGATTATAGAATAGGCTCCTCTAGACGGATATAAAGTACCGCCAAGTCCTTTGAGTTTTAAGTGGTGGCTAGTAGCTCTCTGGCAAATACTTTTGTTATTTAATTATTTAAGTTTAGGGCTAAGCACAGTGGGAGTACTTAATCCCAGTTTGGATCTTAGCTATCATGTAAATAAAAATTAGAATTACTTTCTTGATTGAGTTTAGGTCCTAACAATGAATTTTCACATATAAGTTGAATTTTAATTCTATTAATTTTGTTATAATTGTCATGTTTTACGCCAAGAACAATTAGTTTGGGTTAATCATATGGCTATGGTGACTGGCACGAAATTTACCAACCCTAAGATGTATATCTTAGTCAAACTTTCGAATGAACTCATCAAATGTTGCCACATAGAATCTTAGACTCAAAGCAACATCCAAAGCCCAAGTTTTCAAAGACTAAACCTAGGTCTAGTGAAGCTACTAAATAAACTTTGAAGAAATAAAAATTCTTTAATAAATGGCTCTAATCCCATCTAGACAAATCTTGTTTGTATTTTCCCCAACACAGTTAATCCAGTTATCTTTTCTTATGTGGAAACACAATAATTTAATTTGATTAAGCTCTACTCTCTTATCCAAACAAAGGGCAGTCTGGAATAGGATGTCTTTTAAAAGGGGCAGAGGTGTTCAGTCATGCATCCCATTCTTCTGTTTGAAGAAGTCATTCTCTTTGCCAGGAAACACATTTCTGGTTTGTCCAAATTACTTAGGATTAAAAGATTAGGCAGTGGCTTTTAATTCAAATGTGGTTTTGATGAAAAAAAAAATGCTGAGGTTGAAAAATCTCCTCACCAAACATAAATGGTAGGGGGGGGGAAAGATATGGAGACTGCTGCTCAGCTTCACGCTCAAACATGTCTCCAGACTAAGGCACATGAGCAGCGTCCTCAGTTTAGAGTCCCCCACCTCTAAACACTGAGAAGACTACAGAAGCTCCAACGAATTGTAGCCTGCAGCCTCTTCCCTCCAGAGTACCAGAAACAAGACTCTATATGGGCAGCTAACATACCCAATATGGTAATATTGCCTTTCTTTTCCTGTCTATTGTTCTTTCTGTGAACAACTTAGCAATAAAAATTATGTCCTATTTGCCTTTGAAAGCCAGTTCCTACAACAGAGCCTGGCACTTACTCAATGTTCCATGAAAATGTACAAAAATAAACTAGATTTAAGTGTCCCATTACCAACTTTAAACTGTGATGTCACTTGAATGTCCTAACAACATCCTGAAACCAAAGAGGAAGAAATTAATAAAATGATCTTGTTTAAAAAAAAACAAAACACTGAAACACAGAGAGGTTGTGTTTAACTAGTCACAAAGAGTGTACATAGAAAAAAAATCAAGAATAAACTTTCAAATTTGATTTAAAATTGCACTGTTATGATGACATGACAACTCAAGAGATACAGGAAGCCTTACTTTTTAAAAATTAACTGTGAAAATTCTCTGTCAAGAACATGTCAGCTTTTTTGCAGTCTCTTCTTTCTTTGAACAAACTGCTGCCACATCCTGACCCCCAAACTTCCTTTGCACTCTACCATAGTCCGGCCACAAACAGGATCTGAATTCACCACAGATTTTGGAACTAAACATAATTCAAGAAAAATCATGCCTCTGGCTAAAGTTATACCTAAGTAATACCATGACATGCTTGTGTTTTTTCACAAAACAGAACATTCACTAATGACATCTTAGAAATGAGACTATACAGAAAACTAACAAACAAATGAACCTACTAACTCATCTGGTTTCACCTTACAGACTCACCTTTCTCTGTTCCTTTCTGATCACGGGCCTAACTCATTTCAACAAACACTTACTAGGGGACTTCCATTCCCAGCACAGTAGTGAAATATATACACTAAAAAACTTCTCTCTGTAAAACACCAGATATGACAAAGGAAAAAAAAGCAATAAATATCCATGAAATGACACAGCTAAGCTTAGAATAAATTGAGACAAATGATTCCAGAAAAGCTAGACATATACACACAAATAAGAAATCTAAACACACATATCATACCCCTCCCGAAGAGTTCATGTAAAATGGACCATGGATTTAAATTTAAATTTAAAATGCAAGACCATAAAAATCCTTCAACGATAACAAAGGAGAAAATCTGGATGGCCTGGGGTAGTGATAATATTTTAGATACAAGTCTAGAGATGTGATCAACGAAAGGAATACCTGATAAGCCAGAATCTCTAAAATTAGAAATTGCTCGGCAAAGGATTCTTCAGAGGCTGTGAAGACTAGGGGAAATATTACAATAAGCACATATGATCCAGAACTGCTTTCACAAAACATACAAAGAATCCTTGGAACT
This sequence comes from Arvicanthis niloticus, assembly GCF_011762505.2. NCBI lineage: Eukaryota > Metazoa > Chordata > Mammalia > Rodentia > Muridae > Arvicanthis > Arvicanthis niloticus. The sequence continues at coordinate 141,241,196 of NC_047658.1, forward strand.
CAACAAGAAGGAGACAAACAACTCTAAAATCAAGAGAGACCGGAATCAGTACCATCCAAGAAGACAGACAGTTGATGAGCATGAGAGACGATGCTGTGCATCTCATCTCAGGAGCCAGTGCAGATCCTGCTGAGCACTAAGACTTCATGCTTGATAATTACAATGGCTGCAATTACACTAACAGACAGAAACCCTGGGGAATGAAGAGCCATATGCTTCCATTGAAAAGTTTAACAACTTGCAAAACTAAATAGTCTCTTAATGTAAGACAGAGAAATTTTACTCCTTGGTATTTACTCAAATAAATTGAAAACTCCTTAAAACAACTCTAATAATAAAGTCCAAGCCAAATTCAGAGCAGCCTTGTGTACAGTGTATGCTCTGTATGGGTGTTCATCTCTTGCATATACAGGATGGACACTAGCTGTCATCATTTACCCATCAGTAAAACCACTGACCCTCCTAATGTACTTTCTAACTATTATCAAATATCTAACATTATAAGTCATTTTAATACAACTTCTTAGTCATGATCCCATATAGGAAATAAATTACCTTAAGCAATATTGGTTAGCCTGACAGCATTTATCCCACTAAGAGGCTACTTAACAGGGCCTTTGTAAAAATGGATTGTCATTCAAGGAGACAAACAAAAAAAAACCCCTCACAATAGTCTTCTATCATTCTTAATACATATGCTAGCTTTAATTAACCTAGTCTTTTATGAGTGACGTACTTATGCTACATTCTTAGCCTATTTCCATCTACCAATAATATGAAAGCAAAATGACCATTTGAAAATTCAAGGCAATAAAACAAAAGCTGGTTGATAGACCTCTGTAACAGACATGCCCGGTTTCAACACACTAACACAATTAGTAAGTGTACAATCAATGCAACTTACATTAAATACTGTAGAAGAAACAAAAGTAATTTTAACTTGACAATTAAAAGAGCCTTAACACATGTACTAACACTTGTTTGATATCCAGATCCTGTCCCAACTTTATCTCTTGCTAACATAACATCATAGAGAACTGCAGCTAACTTCCAAATATGTCTCCGAAAATGTCCAGAACCAGACTTCCAAATGAAGACTGTTATTTCCAATATTGGATGTTTCTAGACCAGTCCATGATTGAGTCTGAATAACTGGTCAAGGGGGGATGGAATAGGGAATTTCTAGGGAGGGAAAATGGGGAAAGAGGATGACATCTGAAATGTAAGTAAATAAAATATCCAAAGAAAGAAAGAAAGAAAGAAAGAAAGAAAGAAAGAAAGAAAGAAAGAAAGAAAGAAAGAAAACTCGAACAACCATTCTGTTTGCCTTTCTACTTACTATCTCAGATCTCCACTTTCTGGTAGCTCCTACTGCATTTTTGAATAACTAGGAATTTAGGTTAAACTCCAACCACTCAAAGTTCTATTTTCAGTCCTGTAACTAATGGTCATATAGATGGCAATAATTTATCCTACATTTTTGACACAAGTCAAATAGGTTAGCTAAGCTAAATCTAGATGGATGAGATCTGACTTTACAGCAATGTAGTTAATACCTAAATATTCTGATCAACTGACTTCAATCTACTTCTACTAATGAGGGTGGGGCTCAGGGGAGCTCTGGCTCTGGAAACATTTCCAACAAGATCTTCTGGTGAAACTCCTGTTCACTTCAGTGACAGAATGTCACCCTGCAAAACTTTGCCACTGTCTCTGAAGAGAGGGAGGTAAGGCAGAATTGACCATGCTAACAAAATGACTTAAGGCAAAATAGCTCTGCTCTTTTGAATTTGCAAGTCAATGTAAAATTTTGCCCCAGGGTTTAATAAAAAGAAGATTATACATGTTCAGTCTAATGTTTACTCAGCCATCTGACTCTGCATTAACAGCTATTAACTGTTCTCAGCAAACCACAGAGATTAGGGAAATAGTTTTTGGAACTTAACCCAAAAGAGTTGATATTACCCTAAGTCTTCTTATCCCAACACAACTAATATTGAAATAATACATTATTCTGACTTTATGGGAAATATACCATAGCATTTAAAATGAAGGAATGCAACAGAACTCATTTTATGAGCCATCCATTATTGACAACAAACTTCAAAGAATAAAGTCTGTCTATGGTCATACTCATTCTGGATACTATGAACCCCAACCACATCTTAGAGTCTGTGCTAACTCAGTTCTATGCTATTCCTTTGTGTCACTTAGCACTGTGTCTTTCTCCCTGGAGTAGTCTATCCAACAACTTCCTCTCCGCATTCTTCATTATAGATGTTTCCCGAATAACCAGTGTCCCCTGAAGTCAGTTTCTGCCCTAAAGTCATTTCAGCCTTTCCTAAATAAACTATGTCATCTTCTTTACCATTCTGCCTCAATTCCGATGAGCCACACCTTTTTTGCCTTGAGTTATTTTGTCAGTTTGATCCGTTCTGCCTTACCTCCCTCTCTTCAGAGACAGTGGCAAAGTTTTGCAGGGTGACACTCCGTCACTAAAGTGAACAGGAGTCTCACCAAATGATCATGTTGAAAATGTTTCCAGACTGAGCTTTTGACCTATAGAAAGAACAACATGGTGAAGAACACTGTCCGTCAGGCAATGATATGGCCATTTTTATCTCAGCGAGAGCAGTGACTAATAAGAGACTTGCATAAGATCAGGTCTTCTGACAATCCTTCATAGAATGTGGTGCTACAGAGTCATTAGATGCTTACCTGAGATTCCAGCCACTCAGTCCCTTTTGTACCACACTCCCAGCTGTACAAGACTCTGCCCTAAATACATGTGGTTTTGAGTGATGCTGGAGTATAAAGAGGGAGAAAGCTAACCAAATAGGGAACCCTGTGTAGCATTAGAAAGATCATCACATATGTTGGGTGTAGGAATTTTCTGTGATGTAGGTAATTATTTTAGGGTCACAGTGTGTTAGTTCCTTCTCCTGCACCTATAAACAAGTCCAGTTGGGCACACTTATACATAGTGCCTTATTTTGTGTGAGGAAATTTTCTTTACAACTCAGTAGTCACAAAACATGAGCTAAAATGTTGGGCATTGATACTGAAAATGAGATTAGCAAGAGTTAGGACATTCTTGGGCTACGTACCAAGGTTACTTAAGACAGAACTGCTGTTTGTCTATTTGGCTTTCTAAAATGAAGTATATGCTTTGAAAATGTTGCATTTAGGTACCAGAATAGAATACAGTTGGCATAAAACATACGGATTTAAGTCACAATGAGAAGCAAAAATCAAAACTGTAATACATCCAAAAGAATTCTTGAAAAAAAAAAGGTTAAAGCAAAAATAATCATTTTACATAGCATTAAATAAGACCTTCAACAAAAATTCAAATAAGCCCATAAATCATAAAATATGTGAACTGTATTTGCCTAGAAAGTGAAAGATGAGGCCAAGCTGGGGTGTCTATAGACTAAGGATTGCATAGCCTGGAGTAGAAGCAAGGGAAAATGAGACATCAGGCATGTGGTGACTCTACCTTTACTATAGTGAACTGTGTCTGGCAAAGGTCCTAGCAGGGTGTTACAGGATACTAGCCTGCTGAATAGTGAGTTCATTAATTTACAAAGAACAGTCTCATAGAAGCCATAGAGATTAGCTGGCTCCTTTAGGGTCATGAATAATTTCACAACACTGCAGTGTTATCAGCAGTGACACAAGTTTCAAGTAAATCTCATCTACAGTCCAGGATTCACTCACTCTCCATTTGGAGACCCAAAAGATAATCATTTTGAAGGAAGTGCTTGATTCAGTGTGTCAATCCACACATGAAGTCACCAGCCAGGCATTGTTAATGGGACATCTTTTCAAAACAATTGCCAAGGGGCTAGTTCAGTTAGTGTCCACTAGCTCTGAAGTCTTCAGTCGCTTGTCCAATGGATTTGACTTCTACTTCCTTCCTTACTCTTAAGACTGAACCTGTTCTGTGAATCTCTCTGAAAACCTTTTCCCCTTATGCTGTGACCGTATTTGCCTTTGGCTTAACAAACATATTCTCTCCTACCTCATTGTTCTCATTGATGTCTGAAGACTTCAGCACTTTCATAAGACGGAACCCATGCTCAGTTTATTTTCTATTCCACAGCACACTGTGGGCTGGGAATTTGATTTAATATGACAAAACCAAACAAAACTTTGAATTAGTACCATAAAAAAAAGTCATTTTGTCAAATGACTATCTGAAAGATCATTCTAAAGCAATAGTTTGTTTGGGTCCTTCGTGAAAAAATAGGTTATATCCTCATTGTTTTCTAAATTTCCCAAGACAAGCAAAAAAGATTTTAAAATATGTCTGGTCATATTCTGCTTGAAGACCGAAGACTTAAGTTAGCAACATTTCAGAATAGTATAAACTAAGTCCACTGGAAGATATTTCTGCAAAAATAGGATATGGATCTCAAAACTGTGTGCTTCCTGGTGAATCCCTTCATCCCAGGTGTGTTTCCAAAAAATATACTTCTAAGAAAATATTATTCTAGTTTTTTTTCTGGTATTTCCTGTTGCCCAAGAAAGATCTCCCTCCCTCCCTCCCTCCCTCCCTCCCTCCCTCCCTCCCTCCCTCCCTCCCTCTCTCTCTCTCTCTCTCTCTCTCTCTCTCTCGCTCTCTCTCTCTCTCCTCTCTGACTTTAAATTCCTTTTAGTACTCAATTATGCCTCAAGCTGGCTTGACTTTCTTCTCTTCCTCCTCTCCATCTTCCCACTTTCTCCTTATCTTTCGTTTTCCACTTGATTTTCCACTAAAAACTAATATTCGGTAACCTCAGAGTGACTGCAGGGGAAAAAAACAGGAATGCCTTCCCATGTCTGGTACTGCTCTCTGCACTCACATAGACATCTCAGAGATGCCAACATCACCTGCAATGACAGCATTAATGCTAACAACGAGACACCATTTGGTGATATCTTTAGGGTATACACCACTTTCTTTCCACACTATTCTCTCCAAATAAAACACTGAGGAGTTAAGAACACTGCTGTTTTTAATCTTCCCAAATGCCAAGTTTTTGTTTTTACCACAATACAATACTGATTAGTTTCACTGTAGAGACAAGGAATGTTCTGATTTTAAAAAAATTTTTTTATTTATTTTTTCTCACCCTTACATAATCTAAAGTTATTTCAGGAAGAGAGACCTCAGCTGAGAAAATACCTCCATCCAGATTGCCTATAGGTATGTCTGTAGGACATTTTCTTAATGCTTGGTGTGGAAAGGCCCAGGCCATGGGCTCAGGGGTATCATCCCTGGGCAGAAGATACTGAGTGCAGCCTCTGCATGATATAAGGGGAACGCTGGTAAGCAACACTACTCCCATAGCCTCTGCTTCTTCCAGGTTCCTGTTTTGAGTTCCTGTCCTGACTTCCTCAGGTAATGAAATGTGACCCAAGATTTCTGGGGTCAAATAATAAATTTTTCTTCCCAAGTTGCTTTTGATCATGGTGCTTAATCACACCAATAGGAACCCTAACTAAGACTTAGGTGTAGATTCAGAATATACTCAAATGACACATTTAATAATAGGAGAGCCTGAGTTTAAACTCAACTGTGTCCACTATCAATTTGGCGTGTTCTGCCTCGCTCTATGCATCGATTATGCAAATAACAAGTTTTCAGATTGAAATATATTAATGTTGTCTTTTCCCTGTAGCGTTTTGGATATAGGACTAACTTTGAAATGTTATGTTACAGAGGCAGAAACCATGAAGTGAATGATTTGGGTGGTAACACTCATTAGAAGTAGAAGAGCCGGTTTGACACAGACATTTTGAGAACTGGTCAGTGATCAGTGGAGGGACTCAGATAGACAGATGATGGGCATACCGTCTGTGCTCCTATTTGACTTTGTTCACTTTCTTCTGGATTCATTAAAAAAAAATACTTAATTTTGCACGAGTGAGGATTATACTCCATGTATGAGTACATGCACTACTTCTTGCATGCCTGGTGCTCATTGGGGCCAGAGGAAGGCATCAAAGTCCCTCGAACTGAAGTACCTATGGTTGTGAGCAGCTGTGGGTGTGACTAGGAGCAGAATTTGAGTGAGTTCCCTGCAGGAACAGCAAGTACTCTTAACTGCTTAGCCATGTTTCTAGCCCTTCCTTCTAGATTCTTCTTGCAAGAAAACAGAAGACATGATTGTCTTTCTTCCCATTGCATTTTGAGCTTCCTACTCACTTTGGTATAGTCTGTGACCCAACTAAAAGCATAAGAGGTCACATGCATGGTCAAAGTGGAGGTTTTTGTTTGTTTTGGTTTTTTTGTTTGTTTGTTTTGTTTTTTTTATCTAGGAGGCCAGCCTCCTTGATAAAACCAAATCATTCATGTGGTTTACTTTAGACTCTGCCATTTCCTAGGGGGCTCTAGAATTATCTTGGAGAACATTTGAGATCCAAATGATCAAGTTCTGGGCCAGAACCAGAAAATCAAAGCCTATATTTTAATAAGTGCTTTCAGTGATCTTTATATGCAGAGAAGGCTAAGAATACAAGCTTTTGGCATTGAAGAATATTATGACGGTCTTCGGTGTTCATAGCTTAGAACCACATAAGCTCCAAAAAAATCTCAAAAATTCTCATAATTAAAAATGTGGACAGTGTTCATGTCATGTGCTACATGTTGCTCACAGGACCCAGACTGGGAACACCTAATAGAATGGTAAAGCAACACTGGAAACCCCAGATTCCTCATTCACCAATTGGGAATAATAATAAGACAGTATATATAATTTATTTACATGTTTATTTATGCTTTTATTATTATTTTACTTTGGTTTTCTGAGATAGGATCTCATTACATCACCCAGGCTAGCCTTGAACTTACAGCAATTGTCCTGCCTCAGCTACTGAAATCCTAGGATTATAGATATGAGTCACCATGCTCAACAAGTGAGTAATTTTAGAGATTAAGAAATAAAAGAGGCTAGTAGCTATTTGAATGATATGATCATGCACAATTGGATTGCCATCCCAGTTCTCTGTAGCTATTGGCTATGTCTCTGCTAGGTCTGCTTTGTCTTCATCATAGTCACCTTTCTTTCTATCCCTCACCACGATGGAACATCTTTAGAGAGTTGCCTGGACTCTGTTTCTTTTTTTTTTTTTTTATTGGATATTTTATTTACATTTCAGATGCCATCCCCTTTCCCCATTTCCCCTCCCTAGAAAACCCCTATCCCATACCCCCTTCTCCTTTTTGATTTTATACAATTTTTTTAATGTCAACCAAAGGCTTTATAAGTTTGGTAATGCTCAATATCAATCAGAAGTGTAACCTAATACCCATCTTTGACTGGCAGAGACATGTGAATATCCGCCTCCATGTCTGGCCCCCCTCTCTCTTTCTCTCTCATCACCTAGCTCCTCTTCTCCTTCTCCTCCTCCTCTCCTTACTCCTCCTCTCCTTACTCCTCCTCTCTGTACTCCTCCCACCTTAGCTCCTCCTACATATCACCTTTCCTGTTAAAATAAAACTTTTCTCTCAAAATACAGTTAGAGCATAACTATACTAATTTATGTCAGTAAGGTGCAAGGTAGACCTAATACCCAGTCCATCATTTTGTTGACTTAGCAGAACCTCTGTCATCTCTTCTATATAAAAGACTTAGTTCTGAACCTGGCTTTTTTTTTTTCTTGGTTTTAGAATGAATGTCAGATGAAAACCATCCTCTCAAATCTTTTCTCTCAAAGTAAATAGCAAGGATTGGCTATGACACTATAAGTTTTCAACCCCATCAGAAATCCAGAATGACCGAGTTAACTGAAATTATGGGAAGCACAAAGCATAACTTCTAAAACATAGCCAATTTATAGAGACCGCTGAACACCTGGACACTCCCTATACTACAGAATGTTGGAGCATCCAATCTTCAGCCTTCTGGCCCAGGATCATCTGACAGACCTAGTGATGCAGAATTATAAAGGGCTGATTACTCTGTCTTGGCAGATATAATCAGTCGACTATTCTGCAAGTGTGTCCTTTTCTGGACAGTAATTTGTCTGTAGATGGAAAGAGGCAATTCTTGCCTAGTGGCTGTCTCACCACAATTGGAATAACTCCAAAGATGCTCAATTTCTTCTTGGAATCCAAGACAGGAAGCTGTCAGGAGCAGACAGGTCTCGAATCAAAATGAACATTAATACAGAAATGTTTGTAATGTCAATTCTGTGGATTTCTGATGTTTTGAAAACCAACTATGGATATATGTAAGGCTATCTGGGCTGTTGTCTGTTAACTCCTCTCAGCTATTTCTAAAGAAAATATAGAAAACTCCCTAACAATAAACTCAAAGCCATGGATTTGTTATAGGCCCTTAACTCACAGTCTAACCATCTCAAATAAGTTAAAAATGTTAAAGAAGGACTGGGTCTAAGCCTTGTATTCCTAAATGTGCTATACAGGCGCAATGCCTATGATAGTAACAATATTCATCTTACTTTTATATTTATAAGAAGCTGGTACCAATAAAAACCTTAAATTTGAAATTAAAGTAAATTTTGTACCATTTAAGAAATTATAACTTCATCTTAATAACAATTATACATATTTCTACCAGTAAGTTATGGCTATGCAATAAATCCTAGCTAATCCTCCCTATTCCACCAAAACCACTACTTTTCCCTAGAAAGACAGCCCAATATTAACCACCTCTGTCCCCAAGCCCAGGGAATAGGGGTGCCGACTCTTCATTAACTTCTTCAAGCTGATTATGGGTGTTGAGATATTAGAAGAGGGTTTGGGGGAAGAATAAATTGATAAGCCTCTGACACTGTGTCTTCACTGCATCCGGCTGGAATTCCAGGACATCAGAGGTTCGAGCAGGTGTGCTCAGCTTACCTGAAGAGTAGATACTCCAAGGCTATGTATTCTGCAATATATAATTCTCAAAACAAATTTTAGTATCAAGATAATTGTTTGTTTGAATTCTGGAATCTAGTCTTCTGGCTGCCTGCCTCTATCATGTCTAATCCATATAATTCTGGGCGTTTCTATGAAGGTGTGCTCCCACCATCCTCCCATTTTCGCCTCCCTGTTCTCAAATTCCTCAACACTAGGGAATCCAATCTTTTAGGCACCAAGGCCCTCCACTTCCACTGATGCCTAACCCCTTACCCCCCTCCAATTACTATGAGGATGTGCTCCCACCATCCTCTCATTCCCGCCTCCCTGCTCTTGAAATTCCCCAACACTTGGAGATCCACACTTTCAGGCACCAAGGCCCTCTACTTCCACTGATGCCTAACCCCTTACCCCATCTTTCCTCCTCCAATTACTATGAGGGTGTGCTCCCACCATTCTCTCATTCCCGCCTCCCTGCTCTTGAAATTCCCCAACACTTGGAGATCCACACTTTCAGGCACCAAGGCCCTCTACTTCCACTGATGCCTAACCCCTTACCCCATCTTTCCTCCTCCAATTACTATGAGGGTGTGCTCCCACCATCCTCTCATTCCCACCTCCCTGCTGAAATTCCCCAACACTAGGGAATCCAAACTTTAAGGTACCAAGGCTGCCCACTTCCACTGATACCTGGCAAGGCCACCCTCAACTACCTATACAGGTGGAGCCATGAGTCCCTCCTTTTGTGTTCTCGAGCTGGAGATTTTAGAATGGCTACTCCAGCTTGTTTCTTAGGACCATTTGCTTGAAAAATTGTTTTCCAGCCTTTTATTCTAAGGTAGAGTCTGTCTTTGTACTGAAGTGGATTTCCTGTATGCAGTAAAATGCTGAGTCCCATTTATGTATCCAGACCATTAGCCTATGTCTTTTAATTTGGGAATTGAGTCCATTGATGTTAAGAGATATCAAGGAACAGTGATTGTTGTCTTCTGTTATTTTTGTTATTAGAGGTGAAGTTATCTTTGTGTGGCTATCTTCTTTTGGATGTGTTGGAGGAGGGTTACTTTCTTGCTCTTTCTAGGGTATAATTTCCCTCCTTGTATTGGAGCTTTCCTGCTATTATCCTTTGTAATCCTGGGTTTGTGGGCAGATATTGTGTAAATTTGGTTTTGTTGTGGAATATCTTGGTTTCTCCATCTATGGTAATTGAGAGTTTTGCTGGGTATAGTAGCCTGGGCTGGCATTTGTGTTCTCTTAGGGTCTGTATGACATCTGTCCAGCATCTTCTAGCTTTTATAGTATCTGGTGAGAAGTCTGGTGTAATTCTGATAGGTCTGCCTTTATATGTTACTTGGCCTTTCTCCCTTTCTGCATTTAATATTCTTTCTTTGTTTTGTGTACTTGGTGTTTTGATTATTATGTGATGGGAGGTATTTCTTTTCTGGTCTAGTCTATTTGGTGTTCTATAGGCGTTCTATAGGCTTGTATGTTTATGGGCATCTCGTTCTTTAGATTAGGGAAGTTTTCTTCTATAATTTTGTTGAAGATATTTATTGGCCCTTTAAGTTGGGAATCTTCACTCTCATCTATACCTATTATCCTTAGGTTTGTTCTTCTTATTGTGTCCTGAATTTCCTGGATGTTTTGTGTTAAGAACTTTTTGCATTTTGCATTTTCTTTGACAGTTGTGTCAATATTTTCTATGATATCTTCTGTACCTGAGATTCTCTCTTCTATCTCTTATATTCTGTTGGTGATGCTTGTATCAATGACACCTGATTTCTTTCTTAGGTTTTCTATCTTCAGGGTAGTCTCCCTTTGTGATTTCTTGATTGTTTCTACTTCCATTTTTATGTCCTGGATGGTTTTGTTCAATTCCTTCACCTGTTTGATTGTGTTCTCTTGTAAGTCTTTAAGGGATTTTTGTGTTTCTACTTTAAGGGTTTCTACCTGTTTACCTGTGTTCTCCTCAAATTCTCTGAGAGTGTTATTTATGTCCTTCTTAAAGTCCTCTATCATCATCATTAGAAGTGATTTTAAATCTGAATCTTGCTTTCCTAGTGATATGGAAAATTCAGGACTTCTTTGTGTGGGAGAACTAGGTTCTAATGATGCCAAGTACCCTGGGTTACTGATGCTTATGTTCTTGCACTTGCCTTTTGCCATCTGTATCTCCTTAGTGCTATTTGCCCTGTCCCTGACTGGAGCCTGTCTTTCCTATTTTCTTGGTTGTATCAGAATTTGTGGGGTGGGAGTAACTACCGGGGAAGCGCTGGGGCCCAAAATCTGCTCAGTGCTCAAGCTTGGACAGTATACTGCCCGAATTAGAGCACCTGGGATCCCCGCTTCCTCTGGGTTCTTAGAAATTGGAGGCAGAGCTGCCACCCAAGATCTGCTCAGTGCTCTGGCCCAGACCGGAAGGAACCAGTGTTCCAGGCCGGGAGTGACTTCCCCGGTCCTTGTGGATCCCACTTACTCTCTGTTTTGGGTGGGCCTTGCTGTCTGCTTACCTAAGATACTGCCTGAGTTAGAGCGCCTGGGATCCCTGCTTCCTCTGGGTTCTTGGAGATTGGGGGCAGAGCTGCCACCCAAGATCTGCTCAGTGCTCTGGCCCAGACCGGAAGGAACCAGTATTCCAGGCCAGGAGTCTGGACTCTGTTTCTTTCTAGCCTCACTCTTGCCCCTGCTCAGTGGAGTTCTGTCCTCAAAAGTCTACTGAAATGGCTTTCCATAAGGACATCAAAGAACACTGTTGCTGACCCAAATGACATCCAGGACACTAGAGACCACTGTTGCTAATCCCAGATAGTCAAGTCTCCATTCTGACACCACTTACTTTATCTGTCTTCAGCCTTCCCTCTCCATCTGACTTCAGGATACCACACCCACGTGATTCTCCTCTTGGGTGACTTTCTATTCCTTCTCACTCTTCTACCAACAGTTTCTCTCTCTGATTTGTTCATATCAACACGCTGCAAGGTGCTGTATTTGGGTGAATTCTGTCTACAGTGACTGAATCCCTGTAATCTCATAAGACTAATGAATGCTATTGTAGTAAAATATTAGGTGATAGGTTCTATATCACATATGCAGCCTGAACCATTCTCCTAGGATACATGATTGTCTATAACTGCCTACTTGCCATCTCCAACAATGTGCAAAGCTTGTTCCTTCACTTCATTTTGCTTTTTATAAAAAAGAAAGAAAGAAAGAAAGGAAGGAAGGAAGGAAGAAAGAAAGAAAAGTATAACTCCCAGAGGTGCCCTGAGCATCCAAAAAAATTCATTACTCCCCTCTACACAGAGGTTGACATCTTTCTTTCTCTTTACATTTTCTTCTCAGCACTGACCACTGACCCCTATCTAACAGACAACTTAATTCAAATATAAGGTGCACTGGATAAATATGTGTGTGGGCCTTATTCTTTGCTGACTCTGGTATACCTAGAATAGTGCATGGCATGTAATTATCACTCAAAGGTCACTAAAAGAATATAAGATCCTGTTTTATAGGAAAGAATCCGATTCAGGATTGTCCTCACTAGGGTGATAGAGTTATTTGATTTTAAGGTTATTAATTGAAGTGAGCATGAAAGCAGCACCCAAGGCCCAGTTTCCTTCTTTGTAAGATGGGGCTGCTAATTAGGGTGTTTAATTTGTTGACATATTAATGTATTTATTTGTGCATCTATTTTATTTTGGCTGAGTGATACCTAATCCCTTATCCACACTCAGTATCATATCCTGCCTCTGTTTGAAGGGGTTTGCATGGTAACTTTCAGTGAAAAGCTTTAATGTTATCAATGGTGTTTTGAAGAAATCATTGCTAGCCTCTTGAGATGGGTGTCATTCTCTACCAAGCCATGTTAAAAACACAATCAAAAGATTTGAAAGTGTCTTGGTGACACTGTGTCCCAGGCATTGTTTCAGAGAATCTGAGTCAGAGAAAAGGGGAAATGTGTCATGCTTCCACTTCATTTCTTCCTGTCACCCTCTCTTCCTTCTGACATCGCAAATAGTTCAGATTCTTTTCACAGAAAGAAAATAGGAAATAAAGGCCTGTTACATAGCATGCATGACTCCTCTAAAAATAAGGCTCTGCGGGGAAGGAGCAAGGACTGGACTCTGCAGGCTCCCCGTGTCTGTCATGCTGTAGCAGTACTTAGCACACACCAGCTCCAGGCTTTCCAATGATTCTGTAAATTGAGTGAAAGTGATTCCATCTCAGAGATGAAGAAAATCAGTCTCTGAAACAATTAGTCATTTTGTAAGTGGCACCATAGACTTTCAGGCTCAAGCCTAATTCCAAAGAAGTCCCTGTTCATACTCCTTCACTTCTAACATTCCACCAGCAGTACTACCCACTTCTCTCCTTCTTCCACCTCCTTCCCCACAAAATTTGCCTTTAATCAAATCATCCGGTCTGGTAAATGTGTCATCAAGCAAAAAGGCCAAGCCAGCTGCCAGACAGGAAGGGTCCAGTCTTGTCAGTTTCCTCTCCCATCTGCCTTGTTCTCTATACTCATGATGCCACTGTCCTGTCCCATAGCCAGCCTCTCACCGAACCACTGTGTCTCTCACTCGTCTTTGTGCCTCTAGATTCCCAGCTGCACAGCGTGTCCTCATTGCCTTCTAACTATGGCTCAAAGAACACAAGTGGACTTTCTCTTCTTCTGCCCTGAAGACTTTATTTGTAGAGTGAATATCAAACTGTCCACTGCAGCATTTCACCATTTTTCCAAGTTCGTTATATTTATATCTACCATATTCTCTTTGCTTTTGTCTGAATGGAGGTCTTATTATTACTTTGTGTATGTCAGACTCAGCCAGGCTTGTCTGTCTCTCACTGTGAACTAAAGGGCTGTACAGATGAACAGTTTATATTCACCCCACTGTGAAGATAACCGAGAAAAAGTATCAATACTCAAAGGATACCAAAATACATACAAATATATAAATACTTACATTTTATCTCAATGTTCCACCTCTAGGAATTTCTGATAAAGTTTCTTTCAAAGATGAACAAAGTATGAAAAGTGTAGTGCTGTACAGTTCCTCATAGTTGTTAACATAAATACATAGCCTAAGTGCACGTCTTTTGAAAATTATTAAAACATATAAATTATGATATATATATATATATATATAGTTTCTAACATATTGTATATAATGACTTGTTTGTAAAGTCAGATTACTATTAAAAACATTTAACACAATAAAAATGTTCTCACAGATCACTCTTTTTGAAGTGTGGTCACTGGTAGGGTCCTGGTGCTCTAGTGTGTGTATTCATGTCTAAGCTCACACTGGCAATACTAGCCAAACTGACTGAGTTATAAGAAAAGAGAAGAAAGAATGAAGTTGGAGGGGGGATGTGTTGAAGAGAATGTAATGGGAGATGGAGAAGGAAATCGTGGGTAAATATGATATTTTCATTGCATCCATGTATGAAAATTTCAAGAATAAACAAGAGTAAATGTTCTCACAATAAAAAAAAAAGAGGGAACAATGGCAGGTTTAAAAAATATGCAGATATCTTAGTTCTAGTCTTGTAACAGCTGTATATAAATGCATATGCCAATTAAAGTTTCTGAAAAATATAAAAATATAATTATCTATAACTTATATAATAAACACAAATACATAAATATAAATAATATATAGTATTATTTATTATACTAATATATAAATACAAAAAGAAATATAAATATTGATTGTCTTTTAGTGTAAAAGCTATAAACTTGTTTAATTTTCTTCTTTATAATTTCAGAATATATAGCAAGCCTTTACTATGGTTTCAGATATATTCCCTAGAAGTTCAAGTACTGTACACATAGTACTGTACACATAATCTGCAATGTCATATAATAATGGTCTATGAAGCTGAGGCCTTTGGAAGCTACTTAACTTTAGATGAAGTCATGAACTTATACCATTACGTGACTCTGTCAGGAAATGAAGAGTGCTCAAGGCAAGCACGTTTGTTCTCTCACTGTGTGATGCTCTCCAGAAGTTCTTCCAGATGCCAAGCATCTCTGAGCACCATGCTCTTGAATTTCCAAGGCACTAGAACCTTAAAAATGTTTAAGTGACTCAGCCCCAGATATTCAGTTACAGTAAGATGAAGTGATATGAGATACCATGCATTTTCATGCAAAAAAGTTCTTTAATTTATATTTCTCTTTACCCCCACCACCTTGTTGTTGTTGTTGTTGTTGTGGTGGTGGTGGTGGTGGTGGTGGTGGTGGTGGTGGTGGTGGTGGTGGTGGTGGTTGAAGACAGGGTTTCTTTATATTACAGCTCTGGCTGTTCTTTAGGTCATTTAGTAGACCAGGCTAGCCTCAAATTCACAGAGACCACCTGCTTCTGCCTCCCAAGTGGTAAGATTAAAGGCGTGTAGCATCACGCCCAGATTATATCTATCTTTCAAAGTCATGCACAAGATGCCCCCAGAAGCTTTTCTTAATCTGGTAACCAACCCTTTCTCCAGACTCCTGGAGAAATCCTGTTCTGTTTTGTGTCATGGAAGAGTGAGTTTTTGTATATCTTCTTCCACCGCTTGAAACTAAATTCTACTCTTCTGGCATACGCTTTACCCTTTGCAGTGGGTATCTTCAGATGGAATTTAAGGCAACCTTAAGTATTCAGAACCTCAGGCCAAGGAGAGAGATGGATGAGGTTTTACAGACATGGCTTTCGTAACTGATTTGCTATGCCTAAGATTTATTCAGAATAGGAAGAAATTTTCACAAAAAATATCACTTGAAAGTTGATGCTCAGACTTGGAATCTCTGGCTTCTAATTCTAACTCCTAATAAGTTTAGTTCTAACCTTCAGGAATGTAGAAGTGCAAATTCCCCACAAGCATGGGTCCACACTCTCCACACAGGCACCTCAGGATGAGTTCCCAGCCTGTCACTTGCAGACCCCTACCATATATGACCTGGGGTAAGGATCATTGAACATGTCTCACAAGGCTTCCTTGCCCTGTTTGCAGTTGTTCGCTGACAGTGCTATTACTTTTAATGTGTCTCTGCAAAGGAGATTTCAAAGTTAATGTTTCCCACAACCTTTTTTATTTCATTTCAAGAACTTCCCTTCTGACATGAGATACTTTTTCTACCCTTTCTTACCCAACCAGTCTTTTTAATCTTGGCACTTCAAACCCTCACTCCTAGGCTCTGTGGATGTTCATGGCTAACTATGAGTTTAACTGTGGTCCTTAACAGTTATTAATTCTACTCTTATGCTTCCCTCAAGGAACATAAACACAAAATAAGAATTTAGGAAAGGGTAAGATTTGCAATCATAGTGTATCTTGATTTTCTTCTTCTAAATCTCCATTTCCATCAATGCTAATGAAAAATGTAGACTTCTATATAGGTTCTTGAGCTCTGGGGAAATTCATTTTTTTGTTGTTGTTGTTGTTGATTTTTCGAGACAGGGTTTCTCTGTGTAGCCCTGGCTGTCCTAGAACTCACTCTGTAGACCAGGCTGGCCTCGAAATCAGAAATCCACACGCCTCTGCCTCCCAAGTGCTGGGATTAAAGAGGAAATTCTTTAACTGACTCCTGATGCTTTAGGGGATGAAGACAATGACTGCTATGTGGAATGAGAGGGTGATATAAATGCTTACTTAGCACTGTTCCTCCCTCATAGCCCATTACTTCTCTCCTTGCTGTAATTAAACACCTGTAAAGCAAGTCAGAGGAAGGCATGCTTATTTAGCTCACAGTTTCATAGGATTTTATTCCATCATGGCATGGCAGGGACAATAGCAGGAGCATGAGACAGCTGCTTATTACATCTTAGGGGTGGAGAAGCAGAAAGCAGGACTGAATCCGTGCTAGGTTAAGACCCTCAAAGGTTTGCCTTTCCCCTGTCCCATCAGCCAGGGTTTTCCAGATAGATAATTAAGATCCACGACTTCCTTACATATTGCCACTAGTCCTTCCTATATGCTCTTCTCATTTCACCAAAGGAGAATGAGCTTCTGCTTATTCTCAGTCCAGGGGTTTATATTTAGCTGCTTGCTATGTGAAGAATGTACTTATATTTTCAGTACCTTGGATGAAGTTCCTGGTAGAGTCTGTTTCTAGAACAGCTATCAAAAGTACTTAAGTAAGAGTAAGTAAACGTATATTTGTTGGGTGCATTGACCATTACTATAGAGCAACAGTTTTCACACTTGTTCACAAAGACAGTCCCATGACCTGGAAAACACTGGCACACTGCAAGAATCCAACAGGAAATCGATGAGTAAGGCTGTGGATAGAAAAATGGGTATTTTAACAGTTTGCATGTAGTTGGAAAAGCAACTGGGCATATGAACACACTTGTGGGCACTTAGTACTAAAAACTGTAACCATATTATTAATAATATACATAGCAGAGGACATGCACCACAATAGAAAGGGGGAAAGTGAGATGAAACACCAAGCAAGAATAAAGCATCTGATGCTGTCATGTCATATTGTATGAAAAATAACTTCATAGTCTCAGGGAAAGGGCTTCAGAGGAAGCTGAAGCCCAGTCAATGGAAACACCAGCAATGACCCTAAACTTCCTTTCTTCATCTCACAAACTGCTAAAAGGTGAAGTTTCCATAGTCTCCGGTCTTCTTAGCTCTCCCTAGCTACTAACTAGGAACATGAAGCTCTTGCAAACAATGGGTCCTTTGTTTTTAGAATAACATGTGGTTTTTTTTCCCCCCTTGGGAAGTCAGTAGGTAGAAAAAACCATACCTCCTTAAGGCTGCATACTGTTGTTCATGTCTTCAACGTACCTAAATAATGGTTAGAAGGTACCTTTTTGAAAAACCTTTTTGAAAGTTGTTTTATTTGGGGTGTGTGTGTGTGTGTGTGTGTGTGTGTGTGTGTGTGTGTGTGCATGTGTGTGTGTGTGTGTGTGTGTGGTGTAGAATATGTATATGTACATATGTGTATATAGGCCAGAAGCTGACATAGGCTATTTTTCTCACTCACTCCTTTCCTAGTGTGAGACAGCATGTCTCATGAAACACACTGATTCCATTAGGCTGACTGGCTAGGTAGCCACTGGGTTCTGCCTGGTTCCCTGCCTCCGCCTGCCTCTGCCTGGTTCCCTGCCTCTGCCTGCCTCCGCCTGCCTCCGCCTGCCTCTGCCTCCACAACCTCTGTAACGTGCACGCTGCCGCTCCTGGCTTTTGATTCAAATTGGGCTTTTCTCGTCTGAGTAGCGAGCACCTACTGAGCCATCTTCTCAATCCCTACTACTAGGAGTTTTGAATCGGCTCGTAATGATTTTATATATTTTTGTATACCAATAGCCACACACCCAATGGTTGAATCGGGATAAACTCAGAGCTTTCATCACTTCATTTCACACGCATTGTTTTCAGACGCTGGAGTCGCTATAGCCTTACACACCTCAGCTCCTTCTGCTCTGAGAAGCACAGGCATGACCGTGCCAGCTTGGGCTCTGCCACACACAGCTAGGAACAAACCAAGCATTCTCTATTGCTCTATTGGTTTTTAAAGACAGCAGTCCTTGGAACAGGAAGGGGAGGGCAACCTCTGAAAGGAAACACTGAGTGAAACAAGAGGTGAGGATCGAGATAGTCAAGAACCACGTGGCCTGGGTTTGCAGGAAGTTTGTATTGATCAAGATAAGATAGCAGAAGCCATGGAAGCAATGAATTGGGAGAGGTGATGAGAGCAAGGGAAACTCAAAAAAGAGTGGGGGGGGGGGTGTTCTAGTGGATAAAAACTGGGTCCTCTTGCCTGTTCTCCCGGCGAATTCCAGTACATCTCGGACATTTACACTGACTTTGATTTTCAAAAAAATCTCTCAGTAAAAGTCCGAGCTGGTCTCAAATAGGACGTTTTCTCGCTTTGCACTGTACTCAGCAACTCAGGGCAAATTTGCTTAGTCAGTCTGGTCCAGAGTGATATATCCATGACTGTGATCACGCCCACCCATAAAATCAAATGCATTCATTATTAAGTTCTATTTGATAGTGAACATTTAAATCCAGAAGTGTCCACGGTTAAGAACAATAAACAACACCAGCTTTAACGATAGAAAGGAGAGCACACGGATGATCTAGCAAGCATAGGATCTCATTGAGGAAATGGAATGGAAGGATTGGAAAAGACCAAGACAGCGACTGCAAGTGAGATAGCCTCTTCCACAAACAAACAAAAAGAAGCTTTCAAGCGTCATGGGAAAGGGAGTGGATCTGGATCTGAGGAGAGTTTGTGGAAAGAGTTGAGGTGAATATGATCAAGATATATTGTATGAACTTCTCTAAGACCTAGTAAAATATTAATTTAAAAAGAGATACAGAACTTGATTGCGTGTATTTTGAGGAGGATGGTCAGCTACAAGAGTGATCACTTCCGGAAGAGCTTCTTAACAGTAAAATGTAGAGGAAACAGCCCAGACTGGAAGGCCTCAAGGTCAGAACAAAGCACAAGGAACTCAGGTAAGGCCTTTCTTACAACGACTGGATATTAATGATCTAGCTTATATTAATATTAATTCTATAGGCAACAAAAACCTATTCCTAAATTGCTTTTAGGTTTGCCTTAGAACATAAGTATTCAATATTATTACATAAAATAAAGCCCTGTATCACAGGTTTTGTAATAGCAACAAATATATAAGTATCATAGATGATAGAAAGATAGACAAATGATTGATACATAGATAGAAAAATAAATGAACAAAACATGCTAAAGAATTTCACCGATAGTTATTAAGGACTAAAGTTGAGTTGTATACATTAATTTACAAAGTCTTTAGGATATGTTACAATGTGGGATAAAAACAAATTACAGCAAAATAAGTACAGCATGATTCTAACTTGTTTTCCAGTCTACAAAATCATACTCTAAATATCTGTGTATAAAAACGAAGTTTTTTATTCATCTGAAATTGATGATATTTTAGAACTTTCAAAGCAACTATTTTTATGCTTCAATCTAATAATTATAGTGGAGAATATGGAAGAAGATATAAGATATAGAAGGACAACCATGCTTATATTTATAAAGGAGACAGGGACTGAATTGGAGCTCTCAAGCTGACTTGTCGATGTTCCGAACTGTTTGAATTTTGATAACGCAAGTCATTTATATGTGCATTGCTTAGATAATTACTTACAAAAGTGAGGTTTACATCTTATAATAAAGGGAGGGAAGAGACAAGAAGTAAAGAAAACATGCACTTGGAGCAATGGAGAGAAGAAAAGGGAAGCATTTTGAAGACAGTGTGACTGAGGTAAGAGGGCTAATTCAGAAGAATCTTAAGAAACTGTTGCTGTGATCGCATAAAAACTTGTAGAAGTCATTTTCTTGCAAGATTAAACACGAGTTTAAACTGCACCGAGTTGATGGGAGAGTATTTTTTTAAAAAAAGAAGAGAGGAAGGAAGAAAAAAAAAAGAAAAGACAGGAGGCATTTGATCTCATTGTGCAAGAGAGAACCAGGAATAGAAACGAAATTGGTGAGAGATCAGTGCCTCAGGGTGAGTTCCAAACAAACTGTTATGTGAGTCACATATAAAATGCTAACAGTCTCCCACAGAGGGTTGATTGATGGTGGCAGTAAAGCAGAGACCGTAACCAGCCACATATTTTACAGAGATGGCAGAAATTGTGGGGGTGGGGAGGACAAAAATACCTCTGTGAAGCAAGGCTGTGATTCCCAGCACTCCTGAGAGAGTATTGAATCACAAATTGGGCACCACAATCATTTTGTGCCTGAGGACTAGTATGTGTATATACAGTTAGCCTGCTGTGTCCATGGGCCACACATTGAGACACTTAACTGGTCTCAGATCAAACCTATTTGGAGAAAATTCCCCAAAGTACACACATGAATGAAGTCATGAGTAGACACTACCCAGGGCATGGAAAGTACAGTAGAGAGAATCTACAGTATTGATGGGGCGGATATGGGTTAAATGAAAGAGCTACATTAGTGCATGCATGTGTGTGTGTGTGTATGTGTGCATGTGTGTGCATGTGTGCGTGAGTGTGTGTGTGTGTGTATATACGTGTGTGTGTGTATATATATACGTGTGTGTGTGTGTGTGTGTGTGTGTGTATGCCTTCAGTTTTTCCAGATTAAAAGACTTGTGGGGGATCCTAAAGGTCTAAATCCCAGGTCTCATTTCATGAGGAAGCCATATGCAAGATGACTGTCTACTCCCTGTCCCTAGATCCTAGAATTGGTTGGCAGTGCCACACCAGTGACTCCATCTCTAGCCTACTCTTTGTTCCTCAGCCTCTGTGTTTAGAAAAATTAAAGAGTCTTCTCATCTGTGTATGAATAATCATGAAATATTTTTAGATAATTTTAACCATTTAAAATTTTGGATTTTTAAAAAATAGTTAAATAAGTAATTTTAAAAATAATTTAAAAATACTATATAATTCTTTGTGTATTCAAAAAAGGGCACTTAAACATACATTATAAGTTAATTTTTATGTTCACATACAAATAGCGAATTTCGTTGTGATGTTTGCATATAGTGTGTCATTAGACTGTTTCTAGTGTATTTCCTTCCACACTGCCCTCCTCCTGCCCTCTGCTCCCCTCTGACTGGTTTTTCTAGATAGTTCTCACTTCTGCTTTCATGTCCCAGACATCCCACTCCCTTCTCTTTTCCACTTCACTTAAGATATCTCACATGTGAGATTATATATTATAATATTCTATATATGATTATATATAATATATAATTATATATATGATTATATGATATATTATATATATGATATATTATATATAAGATTATATATTATATATTATAATAAGATTATATATATATTTCTGAGGGAAAAGTAACTAGGCACACATGTATGTGCTGACACTCAAACATGTCTACACAGACTAACCTTTCAAACTGACTCTGTAAACGTGCTGTCTAGAACTCTCACTGGGAGATGAAGCTAGGCAGATAATTGATAGTGCTTTGATTAGTCACCTACGTATCTCAGGATGTCATAAATTAGAGGAAACGTGGGCTGCTGATGTGCTACTCTGAGATATCACAGAGTTGCCTTAATGATGTTGATCTGCTATCCCAAAGGCAAAGAAAGTGAGAGAGAGGATTCTTCCTACATGAGTCAGAGCCTCTGACTCTCTGGCACTTCTGATTCAGCTGATGCTATGCCACAAGGCGCTGGCCCAAGTGTTCTAGCTCAGAAATCTTCATTGTCACCTATAAATTTTACCTTTACTCCACTACCTGGGGTAAAAGTTATTTATTTAGATATAAACCCTGTCTATAAAATGGACAATTTGAGACAGATCAAAAGGTTTAATATCAATTCTACTTGGAATACTAACATATATTTCCTCTTTTCAGCTTTTAAGTGTACAGCACATTAATGACTATATATACACTGTTGTCTAACAGCCCTCTAAAACTTTTCTATTTATGTCCATTGATTAGAAGTAACTCCCTCATTTCCCTTGGTCTCCTGCATCTGTGGCCACCACCGTTTTCCTCTGTTTCTGAGTTTGCTTACTTTAGATACTAAATGTAAGTAGAATGGAATAGTATTTGTCTTCTTGTGATTGGTGGGTTACATTTAGCAGGAGGGTCTTGAAGGCCATCAAAAGAGAGACAGGCATATCATATGGGCAGAGGAGAAGAGAGATTCTTTTGGATATGGGTATTTAGGGATGTAGGTGCATCTTCACTGTTGTAAATAATGCCCCAGTGAAAATGGTTACACATACATTTCCCTAAGATCCTGTTTCAAAGCTGGGCAATGGTGGAACCTTTAGTTCCAGCACTCAAAAGGCAGAGGTAAGCAGGTCTCTGTGAGTTTAAGGCCAGCCTCCCAGGGCTACACAAAGAAACCCTGTCTAGTAAAACAAGCAAAACAAGGCTACCTACTCTCTCCGCATCTATTCAATACAGTACTTGAAGTTCTAGCTCGAGCAATAAGAAAACAAAAGGAAATCGGGGATATATGAACTGTAAAAGAAGAAGTCAAGGCATCACTATTTGCAGATGATATGGTAGTATACATAAGCAACCCCGAAAATACTACTAGAGAACTTTTACAGCTGATAAATAACTTCGGCAAAGTGGCTGGATATAAAATTAACTTGAACAAATCAATAGCCTTCCTTTATACAAATGATAAACAAGCCTGGAAGAAATTAGGAAAACAACACAATAGCCACAAATAGTATAAAGTATCTTGATATAACTCTTACAAAGCAAGTGAAAGATCTGTATAAGAACTTCAAATTCCTGAAAAAAAAAAATCGAATAAGGCTTCAGATGAAAAAATCTCCCATACTCATGGATTGGTAGGATTAACATAGTAAAAATGGCCATGCTACCAAAGCAATCTACAGGTTCAATGAAATCTCCATCAAGATTCCAACACAGATTTTCACAGACATGGAAAGAGCAATTCTCAATTTCATATGAAAAAGCAAAAAACCCAGGATAGCGAAAACAACTCTTAACAATAAATGAACATCTGGGGAATCATCATCCCTGACCTCAAGCTTACTACAGACCAATAGTGATAAAACACACACACACACACACACACACACACACACACACACACACACACACACACACGGTATTGGTACAGAGACAGACACAGGTAGATCAATGGAATAGAATTGAAGACCCAGAGATAAAACCACCCACCTATGGACAGTTGATCTTTGACAAAGAAGACAAAAACATACAATGGTAAAAAGACAGAATTTTAATAAATGGTGCGGGTCCAAGTAGCAGTCTGTATGTAAAAAAAAAAAAAAAAAAATGAAAATAGATACATTTATCACCTTGCACAAATCTCAAGTCCAAGTGGATCGAGGACCTCAACCTAAAACCAGATACACTAAATCTAACAGAGAAAGTGGGAAAGAGCCTCGAACTCATTGGCATGAGGGAAAATGTCCTAAATAGAACTCTCAGGCTCTAAGATCAAGAATTAATAAATGGAACCTCATGAAATTGAAAAGCTTCTGTAAGGCAAAAGACACTGTCAATAGGACAAATCAGCAACCTACAGGTAGAAAAAGAATTCTTCACCAATCCCATCTCCAATAGAGGGATAATATCCAAAATATATAAAGAACTCAAGAAGCTAACCTTCAAAAGCCCAAATAACCCAATTAAAAATGGGCTACAGAGCTAAACAGAGAATTCTCAACTGAGGAATCTCAAATGGTGAAAAATTACCTAAAGAAATGTTTAACATCCTTAGTTATCAGGAAAATGCAAATCAAAACAACCCTGTGATTCCACCTCACACCAATCAGAATGGCTAAGATCAAAAGCTCAAATGACAGCAGATGATGGAGAAGATGTGGAGAAAGAGGAACACTCCTCCATTGCTGGTGGGATTGCAAGCTCGTACAACCACTCTGAAAATCAGTCTGGCAGTTCCTCAGAAAATTGGACATAGTTCTACATGAAGACCCAGCTATACCACTGCTGGGCATAAACCCAAAAGAAGCTCCAACATATAACAAGGATATCAGCCTTATTTATAATAGCCAGAATCTGGAAGCCACCCAGATGTCCCTTAACAGAAGAATGAATACAGAAAATATGGTTTATTCACAGTGAAGTACTACTTAGTTATTAAAAACAATGACTTCACGAATTTTGCAGGCAAATGGTTGGAACTAGAAAATATCATCCTGAGTGAGGTAACCCAGACCCCCAAAAAAACATACACGGAAATTCAGGGACAAAAAAATGGAGCAGAAACTGAAGGAAAGGCCATCTGGAGACTGCCCCACCTAAGGATCCATCCCATCTGCAGACACCAAACCCAGACCCTATTGCTGATGCCAAGAAGTGCATGCAGACAGGAGCCCAGTAGGGCTGTCCTCTGAAAGGCTCTGCCAGCTCCTAAGACAGATACAGACACTCACAGGCAACCATCAGACTTAGCCTGGGGACACCAATGGAAGAGTTCGGGAAGGACTGAAGGAGCTGAAGGGGATTGAAATCCCATAGGAAGAAAAACAGTATCAGCTAACCAGACCCCTGAGAGCTCCCAAGGACTAAACAACCAACCAAAGAATATACATGAGTGGGTCCATAGCTTCTGTGACATATGTAGCAGAGGATGGCCTGATCTGGCATCGGTGGGAGCCTCCTGTGGAGGCTTGATGCTCCAGCATAGGGGGATGCTCAAGTGGTGAGGAGGGGAGTGGGTGGTGGATGAGGGCACTCTCTTAGAGGCAAAAGGTAGGGGGGATGACATTGGGTGGTTTGTGGAGAGGAGACCAGGAAGGAAGACAAGATTTGAAATGTAAATAAATTAGTTAATCAATGAAAAAAAGAAAAACAAACAAAAGGTCATGTTTCAAGTCTTTTAGATCTGTATACAGAAGTGGGATTTCAGGGTCATATATCAGTCTTATTTCTGATTTTTTAAGGGGACACCATTCTGTTTTCCATCTCTGTTTTCCAGTCCCACCAATAACATTCATGGACATTATTTACCTAACATCCTCTCCAAGTCTTCCTATTAATATTTTCTAAGCTTTGAAAGTAGTCTTAAAAGTGTTAGAAGCAGTTTTCCTTACTTGTTTTTTTAAGATGTATTTTTTTAATTTTATATGTATGAGTGTTTGCCTTTGTGTACTTCTGTAGACTGTGTGTACAGTGCTCTTGAGGGCCAGACAAGTGCATTGGATGCCCTGAAAGTAGAGTGACAAATATGTAAACCACCATATGGGTGCTGGAAATCTAACCTGGGCCCTCCAGAAGAGCATCCAGTACTCTTAACCACTGAACCATGTCTCCAGTTCTTCTCCTTAGTTTTGATTTGCATTTCCGTGATGATTAATGGCTTTGAACATCCTGCCATAAGGTTCTTGGTTTTTTGGTATAAAGTCTTTGGAGGAATGTCTGTTCAAATCTTTTGTCCACTTTAAAATCAGATTATTTTATTGTTGTAGTACGTGTCAAATTCACAATAAAGACTAACCAGCACAATTTTGGTCCTATTTTTTTTTTTTTTTTTTTTTTTTTTTTTTTTTTCTGTTGTGTAAAACACTCCAAAGAAAAATAAATTAGGGATTTATTTGTCAGGAAGGAACGAAAGCAGAAACCATGGAGGAATGTTGCTTATTGCACCTGTTGACTTCCTAACAACTAGTTTTCTTATATAGTCCAGGTCCACCTGCCTAGGGATGGTCTCTCCAACAGTGAGCTAAATCCTCCTATATCAACTAACAATCAAAACAATGTCCCACAGATATGCCCACAGACCAATATAAATGAGACAATTCTTCTATTGAGGTTTTAGCTTGCCAAGTGCCTCTAGGTTGTGTTACCTTGATAATAAATATTGATGAGTACAATCCACCTTTTGTCAGCTTGACATATAAATACATCACTGTTACAATTTCTTGTTTGTCCTCAATATCTCATTTTAATGTCATAATGTAAAATATAGTATATCTTTAAAATTCCTATACCTTCAAAGTTTTAACACTGCAAAACTCCAAGATCTCTTTTACAAGACCCAAAGTCTTTTAACTGTGGGATCCTGTAAAATCAGAAGGAAATCACACACTTTCATATTCTAAAAGGGAAGAGACAGTGTGTAGGAAAATCATATAAAAGGAAAACCAAAGTCCGGACGTATAAATCCAACTCGTCTAGCCCATTGTCTGCCGTACGAAACTCACTCATGATCTTCGGAGTTCGTGAAGCTTCTTTGTATCTGCCAACCGCAACACATATGACTTGTGTCATAGTTTATGCTGGCTCCACCCCACACTCGCTGCTGTCCTCAGCAGATATCCCGTGGTTCCGGCGTCTCTAGTATACTGGGGTCTTCACTGTGACTGAGGCTGCATATGATAATGTCCTCTCTTGTCCTCTCTTCAGGGAACCAAACTCTGCCACATACAGCACCAGCCTTCAGATATTCTCCATGACTCCTTCAGTCTTATCTTTCATGCTTGCATAACTGATATCATGGGGCAGACCCTTGCCCATTGCCAAATTTGGTCGTTTCAGATACATCAGTGCCTGCCTTGGGCAGTACTTTCTGTATGCTGAGTTGATTGTTCCTGATGAAGCACAGAATATTTAATTCACCCCAATGAGAATATGAGAATATATATGTATATATATATATATATATATATATATATATATATGTGTGTGTGTGTGTGTGTGTGTGTGTGTGTGTGTGTGTGTGTGTATGTATATATATGTGTATATATATATGTACATATATACATATACGTGTATGTACATATATATACACACACATACACACACACATATATATATACATATATATATACTTTTCCGCTCAAGATACAAAACTCCACTGATCCACTAAAGTACCGAAATTTTTACTCAAGTGTTGCTGGTTCCCAGTTTGTTAATCACAGTTGATTCTCCAGTCCCAGCTGATCAGAAACCATCCATTCATAATCGAAATCATTACACAAAACCCTCAAGAGAATATTTTGCTGCCCTCTAAAACTTCATGAGGCAGGCCTCCATTGTCTGCTTTTCTCTCAGCTTCTTCTCTCCCAAGCTCCCACAATAATTCACTTGGCACTTTCCATTCAACAGTCTTTTCTAACCCAAAGGTCCAAACTCTCCCACAGTATTCCGCCAAAACAACATGGTCATTTTCATTACAGCAACAACAAACTGTACATTAAAATACTTTATGAACAACAGCAAAAGAAACACTTGAGGAGCATATGTTATGTTTTAGATTTTAGAATGTGGTCTATGTCTAGAGGGGTTTTGACAGGGTAACTGAAGATGAATTCTGTAGACCATTATTAAGCACATATTCAATAAACACGAGGCCCTTTCTCCTTTTAATATCATGAAGCTAACTATTATTTCCCTTTTTATCTGTCAGTTATGCTCTTACATCATATATCCTCAGGAATATATTAGTCATTCTTGGTACATTGTCACTAATAAGAAAGTGGGTACTTTTATAGTGTTTTGAAGACCTCATTATGATGTACATCTGCCCCTACAAAATTACTAGTTGAGTAAAATACTCAATAGTGTTTTCCCAACATGCAAAAAAATTAAATGCCAGAGAACGCTTGGGCACATCTGTTTCTTCTTAGTGGCATTCATATGATTGACCCTCAAACACATCACCCATTGTAAGAGTTAATCTTGACTGTTAACTTGGTTAGACTTAGAATCACCGTTAGCAAACCTCTGGGCATATCTGTGAGGGTATTTCTGGATTAACTGAAGAAGTACTTGACTGAAGTGATCTGAAGTGATTCCAAGATGCATTGGAATCTTCTGGAAAACAGGCAAAGGGACCTAGTTTTAATCCACTAGCAGCATCCCCTTTCCACTCTTTGTCGAGTTTCCCTGCTCTCACCACCTCTCCCAATTCATGGCTTCCATGGCTTCTGCTATCTTAATCTCTCGATTTTGATCAATACAAACTGCCTGTAAACCCAGGCCACGTGGTTCTTGACTATCTCGATCCTCACCTCTTGTTTCACTCAGTGTTTCCCTTCAGAGGTTGCCCTCCCCTTCCTGTTCCAAGGACTGCTGTCTTTAAAAACCCGAGCAATAGAGAATGCTTGGTTTGTTCCTAGCTGTGTGTGGCAGAGCCCAAGCTGGCACGGTCATGCCTGTGCTTCTCAGAGCAGAAGGAGCTGAGGTGTGTAAGGCTATAGCGACTCCAGCGTCTGAAAACAATGCATGGAATGGAAATGTTTGAGGTAATGAACAGTCAGATATTGCCCTGATTTAATCAAATTAACCATTGTACCGGCAGATACTGTGCTCCTTGTGTCGGTGGTTTTCAACTTCTTAAATCCACCAACAAAAATGTAATGAATCCACCCTTAAGAATGAATGTGTAGCAGTGCTGAGACCACCTTTCAGCAACACATCTGACACCTGTAGTAAGTTACACAACCGTATGTGTGAAGCATGGGTAACCTATCTTTCTCTTTGAACTATATTAAAAAATGCTTTCGTCCTCAATCAGCCGAAATCTCTTCACATGCAGGAACACATCCTTCTGTTACCGTAGGGACTAAAGTGGGTCCGGACTTCTTTTTCTTGGATGTATGTTCATCCTTCAGCGTCTGTATCCAGCTCTCCCAAGAGTCTACCTGGTCTACTTGACCCCCCCTTTTTTTTTTAAATTAGGCTTTAAAAGTGATGTCTATATGTAAGGTGAGGTAGATTGGTTGAGTTTGGGCAGTGAATTCACGGAATTCAGCTGCAAATGAAAGGAATGATGGAATGGAAGCAGAGTCGGAGACAAACCAGTCAGAAGAACACATTGTTGCGTGAAGAACACGACCTAGTGGAACTTTGGTTCAGGCAAGAGAGTGGAAAAGTAAAGGCCCCTGCCACTAAGCTTAATGGCCTGAGTTCCATTCCCAGAATCCACGTGAAGGAGGAAGGGGAGAATTAGTCCCTACAAGTGGTCCTCTGACAACTGCATTCTCACTCTGCGTTTACTCCCCTGACCCGAAAATACAGAACATGCTATAAGAATTAAATATTTTGGAAGACTCTTTAGAGCAGGAGACTCTTTAGACTTTTAGAAAAAGGGAGAGAAATGAACCAAGCCAAAGAAAGAGGATATAATTACAGGAGCTTCATCTCTGAGTGGGACAGAGGGGATGGGATCCTGAAGGCAGGCAGAGGGATCAGTTTTGGGTAGAGATCCGACTGTTCATCATTAGTGGGGGCAAAGCAGATGTAGGCATGCAGGACAGGAAGAGGAAAACATTCACAAAGAAATAAAAGATCAGATTAAAAATATAAAGAAAGCACCAGAGACTGAAGGGTCACTTATATGGAGGAAAAACACCAGTCCATAAGATACTAACAATTGTGTTACTAAGTTTGTGATACACACTACTGATAATATTTTATACATTTTATTAATTAATTATTAATTATTTGAGAGAATGTATATAATTTATTTTTATTTTGATCTTATTTATCCTATATTATCCCACTGTCTCCTCCTCCACCTCCACCTCCCTAACCATTCCCCCAACTTAATGTTAAGAAACTTTTTAAAGAGAAAAGAAAAATCATTGAGACAAATTTAGCTGCGGGCATATTCCTGGGTATGGGACCATCCACTGAAGTGTGATTGATATACCAGGGCCACACACACCCTTAAACACAATTGGCTCTTGCTTTCTCAACAGCTATCAACCACCAGTAACTTCCTCAGCTGGTGGAGGCATGGGTTCTCATGCCCACCTCACCGTGACTCCATGTCAAGATGCTATCTGGTTTCTACTGCCACCATCTTGGGCATCATCTTGGGCATGCCGCCATAGCCACTGTGAACCCATGTGTGCAACTGCCCCAGTATGTCTGGGAAGTACTGTTTTCTTGTAGCCATCTCCTGCCTCTGGCTCTTACAGTCTTTCTGCCCCTCTTTCTCAATAATTCCTGAGCCTGGAGAGAAGGTGACTGGAGAAGAGCAGAGAGCCCTTCAGTCATTAGTCTCTGAGAGTTGACTGGCTGTGGATCTCTGTGTGAATTACTTACTGCAGACACAGTGAGAGATGTGTCTATGGGCATAGTGATGTCATTAGGAGTTGGGCCAATGAGAGGTTTTAATTAATTAAGATTTTAAATTAATTAAGATGAAGTTTTTCTCAAAGAATATCTGTCTAGTTCTATATGCGTTGTCAGATATGACAATATAACACTGTAAAGAATGTTGTTCCCTCTGTTAGGAGTACTGCTCTGGGGACCCTTGTCCTACTGGGTTGGCTCATCCAGCCTTAATATGAGGAGAGGAGCCTAATCTTATTGCACTGATATGCCATGTTTGACAGATACCCCTGGGAGGCCTGTTCTTCTCTGAAGAGAAATGAAGAGGAGTGACTGGGGAGGGAGGAGTGCGGAGACTGAGAAGTGGGAAACTGCTGTCGGGATGTAGCATATGAGAGAATAAATGAATAAAAGAAAATGAAAGTTTCTATCTTGAAAAACGAATGTTGCTGCAGCGAGTTGGGAGGGAGTTGCCTTTATGTCGTGGATGTTCGGCAATTAAGGGGCTACATAATGTGAAAGCACTGTGCTTTCCTGTTTGTTTGGTTTTTTTTTTTTTTTTTTTTTTACGTTATAAAACTCTCTTACACAGACTCTCATGGACACACAAACACATACACTCACACACACAGCCACGCACATATGTGCACACAGAGATACAAGGATGCATACAAGTGCACACATACACACTCACACACTTTCTGTTTCTATTCTGATCACTATCACTAAATAGTATCTCAAGGTAGTTTCTCTGTCCTGTGAAAGCAACTGTAATTAGTGTGTCTGTAATTTTGTTTAGATTGTCTTACTTGATAGTTTTATGTTCTAATAATAACATTTAAATGGATTGTCTTTATTTCCTGAAATAAATAAATACCTTAGTCTCTTTTGGTAAATCTGACCCTTACTTGGAAATCCCCTTTTCATCCCCAACTACTGGAAGTTTAAATAATAGCTTAGGATACCGTATCTCTTCTTTAAACAAGAATTCAAAAGTATAGATTTATTTAAGTAACTATGATAAGCTTTGTAATTATAAAAGAATACTTTGATAACAAATTAAGATTAAACAATGATACAAAAAAAAACAAGCATTTTATGGACCTACTTTTACAAAATTCTCAATATCAAGAACTGATCCAATAGACAGCAGAGTCCATATATTTCTAACCGTAAGATAAATCCTGTTGCTGCTTCGTTTAAATAAGAACTTTTCAAAAAGCAAACCTAAAAACACATTTACTTACTAGCCTGAAAAGTTCTTTTGGGGTTCATAAATTTTACTTAACAATTTGTTCGCTTTTTATGTAAAAATAAATTTTAAAATGACTATGTTTATTTGCTCTTTAATAGTCCCTATATTTCATGAAATCCAACAGACATTTAATCTTTGTGACACTCTTGGGTAAAGGGGATTATTTACCGGGACAGAGACGGATTGCATGCAGAGAGAGGAGCAGACGGTGACTGCAAAAGAGCGAAACCGGCTCGTAGGGAATGTGCTTCGCATGTGTTTCGCACGTGCTTCGCTCAGATTTCAAAAGCTTGCTACGAGTATTCTTCATGGGGAAATCTGCTAGACAGAAAGTGTTCTGGTTCCAGTTTCTCGGTAAGTCCGAGTTTCTGATTTGAGCAGAAATAACATGCTGATTTACTGTCTCATGACTGTGAGGAAATCAAATCTTAGGACTGTGAGTACCGGTAAGAATGAGCAAAGCTGAATCCTGCTGTTCGTCCAGAAGCTGCGGTCCACTGCGGATGGTTACAATAACGTTGTAATGCGACTTAACCAGTGAGATTCAAGTGAATACAGAAGAGAATTTCAGGAAAGATATGGCCTTGGCTGAATGGGACTACGTAAATCATAGCACATGATAAACAGCCAGTTTCCTTACATGGATTTAAAATTTTGGATGTTTTATGCAAATTTACAAATAAGGGACCAAAGAAGGAAGGAGATGATGTAAAAAAAAAAAAAAGAAAGAAAGAAAGAAAGAAAGAAAGAAAGAAAGAAAGAAAGAAAGAAAGAAAAGAAATTCTATAACTAAAACTGCAGAGAGGGTAAGCATGATCTGAATTAGGAATAAACTCTGACATGGGTCTTATCTATCACTCCATTAAAGCAATCACACTCAGAGACGTGAGCAACAAACACAAACTGAAAAATTACAATTTATAAAACCTACTTTAATGCTACTAAATCACAAGTCTTCGAGCAGCCTTTAGAGCCAGCTTCATCTTCATATTGAAGAGAAACCTGACAAAGTAAATTATCTTCTCTGCGTCACGTAACCAGTAAGATACAAAGCTAAGACTTCAGCTTGGCTGTCCAATGCCCATGTCTTTCTTAATCCCTGTGAGAATGATGCCAACTTGGAACTAGTCTTCAACCCTTTCTTCAAATTTGGGTTTTTCTCAGGATATTGCAAATATTTTAAGAACTCTTAGCTAAGCCTGTGATTTTTTTCCAGAATGGCCTGTTGCTTCTTTGTTAAACACACATATACATGTTAAGGTGCAAAGACCTAAAAGCTGCCACGGCACTTCCAACTTGAGTTTGAAGAAATAAAAGGAAAACAAAATACATCCTCAGGATCCACCCTGGAAAGGTATAGTAAGCTTTTGTTAAGGCTCCCTGGTGACTCAAATATGTAGCTAAAGTTAAGAGCTTATGTTTGTCTTACAGCTCAAGAGAGCACTAAGGTTGTTGATATCCACATGGTGCTTTAGAAATATTTTCATTATAAAATCCACAGATACTATTTCTAAGACACATGTGCCTCTGCTCTGTATCTGCATGTGTGCCTTTAGGGTTCCAGAACAGACCTAGCTCTCAGTTCAATTGACTTTTTTCATCATGCCCAGTGATTAAAGGTTTGTTTTTTTCAGTGATGTATTTGAAAATGAAGGTGTTGTTATTCTTGGGTTCATGTCATTTGATAATTTGATCATAATTAGCAGTAGTATTTCTAAGTCTCTTTCTCTCTCTCTCTCTTTCTCTTTCTCTTTCTCTCTCTCTCTCTCTCTCTCTCTCTCTCTCTCTCTCTCTCTCTCTCTCTCTCTCTCTCTCACACACACACACACACACATACATACACAGAGCCATACACATGGGTAGTGGAAATGAATGGCATAGTCTTAAAGACCTCTGTCTTGGCAGTGACACCTTTGTCAGTCATCACCCTTTCCCATACATTACACCCAAATTTTATAACCTTTCTATCTCATAGACTACTCTCAACATTTCTACCATAACAACGAGACATTTTTAATGACTTCCTTTTTGGAAATTTCTGTGGATGCCTATGGCCACGTTAGCAACATTTATGGTATCTGAGACTTATTATTTATGGATACATGCTGCTGTACAGGCACATGAAGGTTAGTCACACACTTGTCTTTAAATAAATAATATTATCTACTTTAAGAGACATGATTCTCTGTCTCAGTGCTGGCAATCAAAACATGAAATGGAGGACACAGATATATATTCAAACAGAGGTCTCAATACCGGGCATGATGGCTGTATTTTGCTGCATAGGGGTCTTTAAAACAGCAACTGTCTTGCCAATTAAAATATTCTCACAAGTTAGATGAAATAAACATTTAAGATTTATCATAAAAAAAGAGTTAGTTGGGGATCTTCAGAAAAAATGAATTAAAAAATGTACTTTCTGGCACTCTCCAAGATAGCTACAAAAGAAGAAAGTGAGTACCCAACTGAATCTACCATAAAAATAGACTGTAACAAGTTGGCTCTTGAGTCTGACTCTCTTCTGTTCCGTTTTGTGAAATAGCTAAATATTTTCATTTCAATCTATCTCTAGAGTCTTTAGAGAATTAAGTGTGTGCCAAAGTGCATGTGTCTGAAAATCTTAGACAACACAGTAGATACTGGATGTCCTTCCAGGGTCTCCATTCCCTGGAGGAAACTGTTAGTACTGTTACCTGTGTTTTGTAACATAAACAACATCACATTGTTCAGAAAAGTTCTTCTGATGAACACTCATGAGAAGGCAGCAGCCAGTTCTAGTGCCTGAAAACTCCATCATACAGAATCCCCATAGATTATTTAATCAATTTTTTGGTTTTAAGAATTTTTTTATTTTTCTCTATTCATACAGTACAGTATTGAAACTTTATAAAGTTTTGTACTAAGTGGAGGAATAGTTATTAGAATTTACACCTGAATTCAAAGATCTCAGCAAGCAAAGCCTTTAAAGTTAAGTCATTTTAATATTTGAG
This sequence comes from Arvicanthis niloticus, assembly GCF_011762505.2. Lineage (NCBI taxonomy): Eukaryota > Metazoa > Chordata > Mammalia > Rodentia > Muridae > Arvicanthis > Arvicanthis niloticus. Next base: position 141,275,834 of record NC_047658.1, read on the forward strand.
ATTTTAACACTATTTGTGTGTGCTAGACAATTTCTCTTACTTTTTTAAGACTGAAAACATTAAGAAATTATGATGATTTTGATTTGTTATTGTTAGTAAAATTGATGAGTTTATTGTAACTATTATGTTCAGAATGTTAACCTATTTTTCCATTTGCTTTATTAGGTCATTGCTTTCTTTATATATAGTAAATACCAGTCTTTTGATATAGATAATAAAATATTTTTGTCTAAGTTATCAATTATCTTTTGACTTTAACTATGGTTAGTTTTTTCTATTAACATTTTGATCAATCCTATCAGTTATTACTTTCTTTTACCACTTACACCACATTTATAAAATGTTTCTATTCTCCTGAGTATATGATCCATAACTCCTACATTTTATATTGATATACTTGGACAAGCAGAAATTTATTCACAGGCAACATGAATTTTAATTACTCATTAAATTTGTTAAAAGATAGTTTTATTGGTACGTGAAAGACATATGAAATGGTAGCTAATAGCTCGTAGCTTTTTATGTATAGAGCTCTCTCCTGGAGACCTGTTCACCTTCTGTAGAGTATAGTTTTAGTTAGTCATTCTCCTGCTCTTAGTTCTTTCATCTTTAGAAATATGGATTTGAAACTACATATTTGGTAGGGTTTGAAGAATAAACTAAGACATGCACTAACATGTTTAGCTTGGGGCTCTCTGCTTTGTCACATGTAGTGGGTCACATGTAGTGGGTGATGCCACAAGCTCCCATTGCCACAATAAACAGAAGCCCAGCCATCAAGCATTCCTCCATGCAATGAACTACATCATCACAAACTATGAGCCAAAGTAGATAGTTGCTCCCTTCAGTTGTTTTCATAAAATGCTCTGTCACACTGATGAGAAATGTACTTAGTGCAGAAAGTCAATACTGATAAATGGAGTGATCCTGTGATGAGCCTGATGATGTGCATCTTGGGCCTTAGAATATGGTTTACAGAAGGGATGTGGAAGAGTTTAAACTGTGGAATAGAGAAATCCTGGAAATCTGTGAGAAGAAATTGATGGGTCTTTATGGTAGAAGTCCAGAACATGAAAATAATAGTAGAAATATAGATAGGTTTCAGAGGACAAAGACTCTATAAGCAATTGAAGTCACATCCACTCGTATTATCCTTGTTGTATGCCTATCCTAAAAATTTAAGTGAGGCTGAATCAAAATAGAGAAATTTGATTGGTGAAGGACACATAAAAGCAGCATAACCTCCAAGCTGTGGAATGGTTACTCCTCACAACTTTTAACCTAATTTATAATGGGAGAAAGCAAAAAAAAAAAAAAATTGAAAAAAAAAAAGATGTAGAAAAGGTAAAGGTGCATGAGTGAATTCAAAGGTGTGAGCAGAGTGGCTGCGTACAAAACAGCCATAGGCAAAGCAGCAGTAGTTGTTAGTGATTAGCATAATTAAAGAGAAACTTCTCTATCCGCACTGGGATAATATGTAAATGGTGCCTTGAGAGTAAGAGCCTACTCATCAAATGCTCCAGGAAGTCCACTAGGGCAATGTTTTCCAGGATGGAGTGCAAATGTACATCAAGGTCACTAAAGCTGTAGTGAAGATCTCAAGCTGCCAGCAGAACTCATCATCCATAAAGGACTGAAGAGGAAAGGGGGCCATGGAAGCCTTTTTTTCTTTTTAACAAGGATGTGGAAGGCTGCTGCTGAGGCCAGGCAGTGTGTATCATCGGGTACGATCATTCTCAGTGGAAAGCTGCTGAGTGAGGTGGTTCTGAAGTCGGGAACATGAAATATAAGTTCCAGTAGCTTCCAGAACATTGGAAATGCCAAGGCTCCGGGACATCTAACAAGGAAAGTTGCATACTCTGAATGGAGCTTGTCAAAGGAAAAACTGACATGTAGGAGATGACAAGGCTGTAGGCACTGAGCTACTTAAGCCTACTGGGTTCCAGATGATGCCACTGTAGAACTGCAAATACTGGAACAGGCGCTGTGAAGTTGGTATTTTCAGTGCTGGGGTTCAATCTTGCTCTGGTCTGGTCTTTGTCCCTATTCTACTGCTTCTCCCCTTTGGACTAGGAATATTTAATCTGTACTCTTGTATATTGGAAGTATATAATTTCTTTTTACATTTTTTTTTAAATTTTACAGAGGCTCACAGTTAATTTAAAAGTTTACTGTGGGATAGCGGTGTAGTAGAATTTTTCCCTAATCGATTGACTGGATAATAAAGATGGCAAAAAGCCAATCACTGGGCAAGGAGGAGATGGACCTTCCTGGACCAAGAGAGGAAGAAGGAATGCAGGAGGATAGCACTTTTTGGGGGGATGGAGAACCAGGAGTGAAGCAGACAAGATGTAGGCCAAGGACTGTTAGATCTGGTGGTAGAATCCATTAGGCTCTGCCACTGAAAGATTTCTAACACAGAATACTTGATCAATTTAGGATGATAGACTCTGCAGCCAGCAATTGTGTTATCTGTTGATTCTAAACTAAGATTGTCTGGTGTTTTCCATTCTGCAGTGACTCGGGTGGGCCAGAGGGAAACAACTTAACCAAGGTGGAATTCAGCCAGGCTTTGGGATGGGAAGACTGGGCAAGGACTGAGCTCCAGGGAACAGGTATCAAGCAGAGCACAGGCTGGCACGAGCGCACCTACAGATGCTCACAGAAACAAAGAGAGCTATCTTGGAGTTCTGGAGAGACGGAACCACTAGGGGAAACATGCGATCTCAGGGAACAGACAGACTGACGACTGGTGCCTAGCCTGCGATAGTGTGGATTGATTTTTTTTTTTTTTTTTTTTTAATTATTACAGGCAACACAGTGGACTTGGTTAGGTAGAGCAAGTGTGAGACCCCGGAAACTTGGTGTGTGCGCAACTAATATGGTCACCTCCCGCTCTCTGTCAGATTTCTGGCCTGGAACAGATGCCATACTTTCCATGTAGGTCAAGTAGACCAAAACAGAGTTCTTCATGTTAATGAGGTGCCTAAAGGCCCCCCAAGGATTTATCCAATAAGCTTCCCTTCCCAGACATTCCTCCCTGCAAAAGGTATTTAATCTCTAGACCTTCCTGAGATATACATCCATTTTCCACACTGAGCAGTCAATAAATAATACGGATAAACATAAACTGTCTCTTTCATCAAGATCTGCCATGGGGAGCATGGAGAAGGCCTCCGCCTACAGACCTGCAGCTGAAATCTTCAGTAGAAGCCCTCTCTGTGCTTCTAGCCTACCACCACAGCCGAGATAAGGACAATCACTGCTGAGCTAAGCCAGAACTCTCATTTCACCTTGCTCAGGGATAGATGCAGTCCTCGGCCTGTGGGCCCACAATGATGCTGGCCTCGCTGTGGGCCGTTGGACCCCTGATCCTTCATTCCCAATTCCTCTGTGCAACACCTCAGAGATGACTGGGTGCCTGGGGGTCTGGGAACCCCAACTTCGGCCTCCCTCATCTTCGACTGTGTTTTCCCACCCCCAGAGTACACCCTCATTGCTTCCCTACAACCCAACACCCGACGGCAGCAACATGGGATAAACACAGTCAAGCTGCCAGAGTTTTGCCTCCCCAGCCATGGACCCACAGTTTACCTTGAGTCTCAGAAGAGACTTTGGAGATTTAAAAGTTGCTGTGAGTATGGGGAGCTCTGAAGTGTAACTGAATACATTCTGTATTACATGATTTCCATGAGCCTATGGGGGCTGGTATGAGATTGGGACGTGAAGAGAAGTTAGTAAGTATCAACTGTTCATGTCATTGTTTGATTCCTAAATAAGAATTACCACAATTAATTTCTGTAATGATGGAAACATCTTACTATAGAGTCTGTGCCTGGTACTTCTCATGGTAAAGCTACCCATTATGCTTCCGGCGAGGCTAATCTTACTCAGGCAGAACTGGCTCCCAAGTCAAGCAAAAGAATTAATTTCACGTATGCCCCTGCAAAGCTTAAATAGACACTATCATTCTGTGTGCAAATGATAAAGCCTTCCTTCCACAAACACAGCCAGATTGCGAGCTGGCTGGTGGCCAAGATTCCAAAGAAAAATGGGTTACAATCTCAGCTCAGAAGGAAAGAGTGAAGAGGCACCCAAAGGAACTGACATCACCTGAGGAGTGAGTTTCATTTTTCCTGCAGCTTTAGGGTTCCTGCTCACCCTGGCTGTGTGCCTCTGCTCATCTGTCCCAGGTGAACGGCAGAACATGTCTTGTTGAGAAACTAAAACTTTCACCCAAATATAGAAGCCACTGCCAAACAGCATGTACCCTGCCTTGTCACAACTTACATAACCACCTGCTTGTGCAACAAGATGCCTGCATTTAAACTGAGGAAATGTTAACACTTTTTCCTCTGTCATCTCATCAGGAATGGTTGATTGGAAATTCTGTGTGCATTTCATTTCTGTGAGCAACTGGTGGCTTTCAAAGCCACTTAAGATAACTAGGGATAATATAGTCTGCAAAGCCAACCTCTGAAGATGGTTAAGGAAAGCAAGTCATGTAAGAGGTTTTTAACCAGTGTTTTTGGAAAGAAGCAGGTGAGCAGAGGGCCATCTATCCAGGGTCTTGAAAATAATGTTCTGGGAGATCTCAGGAGACACTTGTCCATTGAAAGTACCCTCACTGCACAGTTGCATAAGTGTGTTTAATTAGTTCTGCAGAACTAATATAAACATATAATGTGTTTATAATATATATATATTAACATATAAACATATATGCTTACATAATAACATAATATAAACATATTCTGAAATCTTAGAAATAGTTTAAATGACTGGGGATTTTATTTGCCTCTTTGAAATCTTTCTTTGCTCTCTCTCTTCCACTTGGTTTGACTTTATTTGATAAGATGATCTTGGTAACTAAAGCCTTCATGTCCAGATTTCAGATGGGAAAAGACAGGAGGATGGCCAGGCTGATTGGTTTATTTAAAGAGGATCCCTCTGCGTACACAGCACTATCTGCTACCTTCATCAGATAACACCTTGCCCTAACCTACCTTTTATTGCTGAGTGTCTCATAAATGTAAATTCACATAAATATAGTGTACTAGTCTTTGATAGCAAGGTAACATAACACAATGAAGAAAAGATGGTGTTTTCCGCAAATGTTTCTGGACCACCACTTCCACATCCTTCATGCCCACATGCAATCCCAACACCTGTACAAGAACCATCTCCAAACAGAGCATAGACATATATGCAGTAAAAGCCCTAAAATACATCATAGGAAAAATCCAGATGCTCATGGGCACAGAAAAACCAAAGATGCAAGACACAGAAACAGTAACTAACAAGCCAAAAATCAATCATTTTAATTCTAGTTTGCAAACCTACTGTCAAAGGATGAGAAGACCAGCTAACACTGGGAAAATATCTATAGAAGACCTATCTGCTAAAATTGCATGTATCCAAATTTTAAAAATTATAACCTTCATAATTTAAAAGCAAGAAAATGAATGACTCATTAAAAAATAGGAAATATCTAAACAGATCTTATCAATGAAGATGTATGTGTATCAAGTTAGAATAATGTCACTTATATGTTATATACATGAGTATTTCAGAAAATATTAGAAAATAATGGCAAGTTCCTACACTATGCCAGGCACCTGTGGGCCACATAGCACCAGCTGGGTGTTCTCATCTTTGCAGACTCTCTGGCCTCATGGTTTCTGAAACGTCTTCACCCAACTTGCTACGTTCCCACTGGTGGTGGGTCACTACTACACCAGCCCCATGCTTCAAAACCCCCAGGGCCTTTGTGGTGCACATCAGGCAAACCCATGCTTTGCCAATATACCCTTCTCTCTGGAACCCAGTAGCATCATCGAGAGAAGAAAAACACCACACAAACTTAGTTCAAAAACAATGATAACTCAGTCTCTGGGTGCAACTGCAACAACTAGAATGCTAATCTTGTGAGCCATATTAAATCTTAGTCCTCTGGTGGATTCATCATTGAAACTTGGAGACACTAGTAGCTACATCTTGCCTTATTGGTGTCCCTGTCCAAAAAGGACCTATCTCTCTCTATTTTTCCTCTTCCTTTTTTTTTTTTTTTTTTTTTTTTTTTTTTTTGGTTTTTCAAGATAGGGTTTCTCTGTGTAGCCCTTGGCTGTCCTGGAACTCACTCTGTAGACCAGGCTGGCCTCGAACTCAAAAATCTGCCTGCTTCTGCCTCCCAAGTGCTGGGATTAAAGGCGTGCACCACCACTGCCCGGCTCCTCTCTTTCCTTATCCAACTCAGAAGTCCCTCCTACTTGCCCAGTGATTGGCTCCTCTATTCATTAGGGGACTGGTTCACAAGAAGTCACCCAAGTATGTGACTTACTTCTTGTCCACAGCCCCTCCAGGAGATAGGAATTAACAACAAAATACAAACAATACCAGGGCCATCATCTACACAAGAGAACTATACCTTTGACAAGAATAACCTTGAGATACAAAGAAGTGGATCATCACACCTTAAATGTAAGATTGACAATGCCAACACTGTAGAGAATCTAAAACATTTGTTGCTTTCAGGAATGCAAAATGTTACCATTGTTTTGGGAATGCAACCTGGTGGTTTCTTACAATACTAAACATATTTCTACTACATGGTTGAGGAATTATAGTCATCAGTATTTACTCAAGTGTCCATACAATTGCCTATATCTGAAAGTATATAGCAACTTTTTTGTAATTGTTAAAATTGAGAGGTACCCACAATGCCCTTCAGTGGGTGAATAAATATTTTTCGTGAGTGAATGTTTTCATGTACCTTCAGAAAGGAGACTTGTGCCCACGAACAGCATATCGACTGACAGTGTCAGAAAAGTCCATATTAGAATAGGTAAGCCTAAAATAAAGTCCCTGTAAATGATCAAAGTCCCTATCGTTAGAAAAGAATCCATGACAAAAAAAAAATAATAAAACAAAAAACAAAAAAAAAAAAAAAAAACCTACTTGTTGGAGGTTGGGTAGAGACTTCTGAAAGATCTATAGATGTCAAGATTCTCATAAGCTTAAATGAATTAAAGTGGAGAGTTTGTTATTAGAACAGTCAGTATGAGTTCCGCACAGAGGATATATTGGCATTCTCAGATCAACTTAAGTATGAGTTCTCTAAGAGGCTTCCCCTTAACACCCTCAAGTCCCAGGACTAACTAGGCACATGCACTACTGTGCATGGTACTTGAGTGACAGCTTCTATTACTACCTGTGAGATCCCTGATGCACTGTACAGGGCCCAGCGACTTGCTTGTCACTCTCCTCACCAGTGTGGGAAATGCATGAGGGCAGGATTTGAAACTCATTTGGGTCATGACCCCAGATCCAAGCTCAATCAATAATGGCAAATAATGAACAATTCAGCAGCACTGGTTGACAGAAGTATCTTATGCCATGCAGAGTAGTGATAATCTGGCTAAAAACATCAACCTCAAAGACTTAAGGGGAAGAACAGGATGATGCTAGGGAAGGGCTGGAGGGAATGGAGAGGGGTGATGAAGAGGAAGAGAATGCATGGGAAATGGGGGGAGAAATAAGAGCAAGAAGAAGGACTTCAGTGAAGAAAAGCAGGAATAATTCTGCCCCTTGGAATACCGTGACAGACAAGTGGCTCATTATTTAGATGAAAAAGGCTCTCAGACCCTTCCAGGTCCTGCTACTGGTCCAGGTCCCACAATCAGAATGACAGTAACTGGTTAGAACCTTGATGTGACCACTACAGAGAGTGTGCTTCAAGAAACCTCATCTCACCTCGCTGTCCTCACCTGCTGAGTTGGGGAATCATCCATAGATGCTTAAGGAAAGAAAAGCAGTTTTAAAACTTATATACAGAGAGAGCTACTACAGCCTCTGATGGCCAAGGTGAGAATCAGAGCTCTATTACATTTGTTAAATGGCCTTTCACAAATAGCCACATATTTCATAGCCTTGGTTACTTGGAGACTCGGGAACACCTTTCTCTTTGAGTGGTACTGGGGAGTAAATGAAGCAACATAAAATTAGTAATAATCCCTAGCTCTTCAGGCTCCTGGGTCAGAGCAGACGCTTAGCAAACAGCTGTTCTTTACCTGCCTTGGCTGCACAGCCTCTTTGCTTTATTTCTCCCTTTATTTCACCTGGGAGCCTGGGAGCTGCTAGATAAAGGCAGGACAATTAGAGGCTTGCCACTGGGTCTGTCTGCATCAACATCCTGTTTAAATGTTCCCCTAGTGACTTTGATGGAGAACCTGTAGATCAAAATGTATAGAAGCCAAAGAGCCAAGATGAACAGGACTATAGATGTCTGTGGCAGCCAAATTAAAAACAAAAGATTGAATGTATGGTTATGTGGCTAATCATTATTGAGCAAGTTATATATTCCATATATATGTATATATATATACATATATATGTGTGTACATATATATGCACATAATAATTAATGAAAAAAGAGGTTATGGATTTGAAATATATATTCCATATATATGCGTATATATGCACATAACAATAATTAATGAGAAAAGAGGCTATGGATTTGAAAAAACGAGGAAGGCTATCTGGGAAGGTTTTATGGGAAAAGGGGAGATGATGCAACAATATTATAATCTCAAAAACAAAAGTATAAAGTGAAAAACAAAACCTTGCAAATTGGAGGAAATGGTCAAATATCAGTGGCCAAAATAAAAGAGGGAATGTGAGCCCCTCATCTGAGCCCTAGAGCGAAGCACACCAAGGTGGACATCACACACACATTGATTAAAATCAAAAACTATGTTTTATGTTAACTTGCACAGCCCTGGAGTCTCTGCCAGATACAGCTATGTGATCTGGAACCTTATGTTCTGTTTGTCTGGGGGGAAAAAGAAAAAAAAAATCTGTGTCTTTGTGACTCAAATGGCCAAAGCGGTCACTTTCATTTTCTTTATGTGTCTTCGGGCTGCCCTAACAGGACACAGCCTGGATGACTCAGAGGACTCAGAGGACAGGGCAACATGTCTCCCCCCTCTACATAAGCTTCCTTTTCCTGTTAACTGCTTCTTAACTACTAGCATATGGTCGTGAAACTCACCCAGAAAATGGAATTGAATAATAGAGAACAGAATTTCTGAGAACCATTATAACAATGTACAAACAACAATAGCCTTTATCTCAATGCCAAGACACAACCCATATTTAAAAATTCTCAGCTCTGTGCTGAAAATGGAGATTGCTGCTCCCTTTAGTGTGGGTCCAGAGGTATGTGAGGACAACACACTTTCATATCCAAGGATTAGGGAAAGGGAGAGACTTTAGGGTAAAGAGGAAGAAAGTGTTCTAAATCCATAAACATGATTACGTCTGTGGGATTGGATCCTTAGATGCATGAAGAAGAATGATGAGCCTGAAAATATGAACAACTTCATTTTGGAAAGGGAGGAATAAAAGCAATCTAGGGGAGTGGGGGAGAGTTTATCAGAGCCATTACAGTGAGGGAACAAGCCCCTAGATACTTGCTCAGCTTTCTGGGTGCTGAAGTACTAAAAAGTGTCCATCCTTGCTTTTGAAAGAAAAAGGTAGGATACTTGTTCATGACAACCTGGATTTACTTTAAGATACTATGTGCTGGGGAATTCATGATGATTTGACAAACACTGAGCTCCATTGCCCATCATCACGAAGTAAGAAACAAGGTTAAGATCCTGTTCTTATGGAGTTTGTAATCTGGGTTGTGTGTCTTCACATGAAGCCAACTGGTTCATGGTAAAAAGTTCATAATACCAAACACATTCCTCCAGCCCCCCAAATATGCCAACTCTGATTGCATTTTCCAAAAGCCAGAGATTGCATTCTTGCTTTATAAAGCTTTCAAGAATTCAATCATGCACTCTATCTCAATTCTAACATTGGCAATCGGATATGGGACTCTTCCTCAGGTTGACAATAGGGTCTTGCTCTCCCTGAAGTATGCATACCTTGAAAGCATGACCCATTCGTTACTTTGTATAATGGAAATAGTTAAATAATGAGACAAGATTTAAAGAAAAGAAAAAGTTTGTCAACTAGGACAAACGCTAATGATTGATAATGTAATTACTCAGGTTCAAGAAAGTAACAGAATTTATTGTAAAGAAAATTACATTTCACATAGAAAGCCCTGGCTTAAGTCTGAGTTAAGCCTCTGTAATTCATTTTGTTAAGATTTTTGTCTTCTGGACACCTCTCTATATAACATGACAACACCATTTTACTCAAACAACTAATAAGAATAAGCCTGCTTTCGGGACTCCAAATGTGGGCTCATAATTCACACTTACAAGGGCCTAGCAGGCCTGTGATACTGTGAAGAAAGGAGTGACAATTTTTTCATGGTTTGCAGAAAGAGTGCTAATGTCTGATGACTGAACCACAGCTGGCTCCTCAGAACACCCGGCTACACAGACTGGGACCAGTTCCTTAAGGAGAACAAACGATTTTTTTTTTCAATGCTTGACACAAGCTGCTCCTCCCCAGACAGATGTTCAGACAAAATTACAGCTGCAGCTGGGTCAAGGGCAGGAAGATCTGAAAGTAGAAATGAATTAATGACTGGTGTTAGGACACTATTAGCCAAGAGATACTGTGTACGAAAACAGTCTGAAGCTAAGTAAACTTACAAAACCTCTAAAGCCAAAACAGTCCGTCGAAGACTCCCATTTCTGGAAGACTCATCCTTCAATAACTGTTGCGCACGCACAATGGTCAAGCCTTCGAGCATGCTGGCAAGGTCTTTTGAGATGCAGTTTCCTCTTCCTTGAATCATCTGCTTCCAGACAACCACATGACTACTTCCCTCCAGCTAGCAGTGCCCTGGACTGCACAGTATATGCTCAGAACAGCATTTCTGATCAGTAAATACAGCCACCTCTCCATACTCTCCCACGCTAGGGATGCTTGTTTCAGTTTGCTGCAAGGAAATAAAAACCAAAACTCCTTGCTCACCATCATATTCCTTGGTGTACTGCTGAGCTCTGTATAAAGTTTGGACTTACTGGGAGTGTCTAAACAGATTGCTGGAGGAGAGTTGCCTAGCCGTGGAATATAGCTTAGAAAATAACCCCCCCAGTTTCAATCTTGGACAATCTTGGACAAGTGGCAACATGTTTACTTGTAAGTGTAAACTGGATTTCTTGGACCAGAGAATCCACGGTTAGCCACAAGAAACAAGTCAGATATCAGTCCCACAGTGGGGAAGTAGGAGACAGCATTTATTGAGTGACTCCTGAATGCTTTCCAATGTTCTAACATAGATTGCTGCTTGGTTTTGTACAACAGTTCTGTAGAGAGAACTTGTTAGTTTCCTTTTTTCCAAGTTAGCAATACTTTTTAATAAAATGTATCAAGGTCTTCATAATGGATAATAGTGGTCTTTAAAAATCTTTATTTATTTATTATTTATTTATTTATTTATTTATTTCAAGTAATACTTATAAATTCTTTTTTATTCAGGAATTGAATTTATTTTCTCTGAAACTTTTTTTTTTTTTTTTTTTTTTTTTGGAAGGAACAAGGGCTACGGTCAGCAAAGGCAAGATGAAATCTGATCCCGGTGACAAGACTGTCTAGAGGCAATGGCTGCAACAATGTAGCATCATCACCCTGGCATTAATTATCTGGAATGGACAACAGCCACAGGTCCTCACCAGGGGAGAGAAAGTGTCTACAGATGTCTGCAGGCCTTCTTTGCAAAGGGTAAGAAAAGGCAAATGAAACAGCAGTAGGCCAGGCCAGGCGTGGGGCTGGGAGAGCTCATTTGAAACCAGGCTTCAGATAGTCTGGCTTGATTTGTTTTGTTTTCTTTGGCTTTTGCTTTTTGGCTTTGTTTGTTTTATGATATTGATACAGAAGAAGGACATTTATTCTTCACTTATCCAACAAGTATTGGAGTGTTTGCCACACCCAGGCGCTATGCTACTCGGGAATTCAGAGTGGTGAAGTCCCTTTTCTGTTAAAGAAGTAGTTCATGAATGTAGGATGAGTATCTATAGAGGGCTTTGAAGTTTGCTCCCTCAGCTTGCAGAGGTAAGAAATTCATCATTAAAAAAAAAAAGAAAGAAAGAAAAAAAAAAACAAACAAAAAAGAAGCCCTCTGAGGAAAGGCATTTGAGTGTCGTCCCCCCCCCCCCTTTTTTTTTAATTTAAATACCAGCTTAACTTGGTAAATCTGATGGAGGTTCTGCTTCAAGGAAACCATTCTATCATGATTCTAGTTAATGAGGCACCTGCTAACCGGCATCATCAACCAGTCAGTTTTTCCAAGTATACCAATAGCCAAGAAACTTAACTAAATCTTCTTATTTTAGCAAAAGATATATTATGACTTGTTTACCAGCCTTATTTCGCGCACACACACACACACACACACACACACACACACATCTTTATAAATAGATATAGAGATTTTATATTAAGAATTTTATAGATAAGTTATAAGCACCAGTGAATCCTAAATAGGGAAGTCGGACAGAAATTTAGAGAGAATTTCTGGTTTTTTTTTTTTTTTTTTGTTTTTAAATCAGAATTCTTTCTTCTCTAAGAAACCTGCTTTTTTTTTTTTTTTTTTTTTTTTTTTTTTTTTTTTTGGTTTTTCGAGACAGGGTTTCTCTGTGTAGTCCTGGCTGTCCTGGAACTCACTCTGTAGACCAGGCTGGCCTCGAACTCAGAAATCCTCCTGCCTCTGCCTCTGCCTCCCAAGTGCTGGGATTAAAGGCGTGCGCCACCACCGCCCCTGCGCATTTGTTCTTAAGGCCTTGAGCAAGTGAGTTCAGCCCAGCCCTATTACTGACGGTCCTGATGGTAACAATCACATCTTTGAGACAAATTCCCGGCAATGGTAAGAACCCATAGTTGCCCAAAGAACTGGCGTCACAGCCCAGGCCAATTGGCACTACCACAACCAGCCATACAGTCAAAAGTTTTTGAGTGACCTAACTAAAGCATCTGGTGAAACTGTTGCATGATTTTTAGTGCTAGTTCCAAAGTGAAAAGCCTTGCTAAGAAAAAAAATGAAGCAGGCCAAGTTAGCCAAGAGAAGAAACAATTGTTTTTATTGTTTGCAGGCGCTGCTAAAAATTCCACTGATCCTCAAGGGATTGTTGCATAATGTTTACTCAAAATAAAAAATACTGAAAAATAGCCAACCCAGTTATTGCTATCAGTAACATCACCAGGACATTCACAGATGTTCAATTATCAAAGCATGTTGGCTGCCTCAGCAACTTGGAAAAATTATAGAAAGGCAAGTGGACCTCAAGTTAAGAACTAGGTAAAGAGAAGACGGAATGAGAGGGAAGGAAAGGGAGGCATGAAGAAAAAAGGAAAGAAGGGAGAAGCAAGAGGAGAGAAGATGAAGGGAAAGGCAGAGTACAGGCAGCTAGGACATAGGGGAGGTGGGGTGAGGCTTTCGGAAGACATGATGAGCAAAAGCAGAAAAAAATTCTATTCCTGTCCATTCTCTTTCTCTATAGAACTCTAAAGCCATGGCCAGAGTATAGGTGCAGAAGAAAGGTTTTCAGTAGTGTACGACAAGCCCAGACCTGTGGGTAATAAGGTTCAGAAAGCAGGTGGGACCAAATATCTTCAGCACCTCCACAGTAACCTTGAAGTCCCACAGAGTGGTATGTGAAACAACCCCAGGACTGCTGACATTTGAGGCCAGGTGATTAATCTCTGTGGGTAGCCTGTCTCGTGTGTGTCGGAATATTTAGCAGAAATCCACAGAAGAGCAAGAAACTGAGAATGAAACCAGAAATAATGTCATACTGCCAAGGGCCTGCTCTCTGACCTATTCCCCCAAGGACCCATACTTAGCCATGTACTTTCTACAGCTAGGTCCCACAATGTTTCTAGAACTTTACAACATAGTATCACCACCTGGAGCCCAAGAATTCAAAATTTGATGTGCTGGACAGATCTCTAGATTCGAACCATACCATTCTCCAAGTTATTACTAGTAAGTATTCTATTTTGCCATATCCAAATATATGTCAAATTTTAATTGCTTTTCATCATAATTAAATTATCATAATTTTTAAAAATTTGCTCTACAGTTTTATAGTGGTCAGTTCCCTGCAGATATTTTTAATCTTGATTAATTTCTTACTCCCAGTAAGACAGTTGTTTTTGAGTATCTAGTTTAAAAATTGAACATTCAAAACAAGTCATAGGCTTTGCTGCAGCCTCTTGTGTACAAAGGGCAAGAACAATCCAAACCCTGTTACAGCACATACTCACACTCACACACACACACACACACAAGTACACACACACACATTACCAAATGCACATGTGCATGGACACATACATGTCTACATGTACATACACAAACACAAATATGCAGATGCACATTACCCATTGACGTATTGTTGGAAGATATACAATTAAATGCCAGGAAGAAACCCCTGTGGGGCTTTTCCTTTGGACAAGGGCCCTTCATGATAGACAGGCTTCTAAACAGTACTTAGTGAATAAATCTCTAGTTTCCTTGAAAAGGACATTGGTTTTTCTCCTGGGGTGAATTTGGCTTTCCAGACAGTCATTTACATGTTGTTTCATCTGTTCCTCTTGCACCAAGTCCTTCTGAGTTGACAAACAGAAGCACTCCTGATTCCTTGGCCTCCTCTCTGCCTTTAGAGACAGTGTCTCTGCGCCTTTCAATCTCACCGGATCAGGAAACACCAGCTGTTACTTTCCCCCTTGGTCCTCATTTCAACCTGTGATCTGTCATCTGCCATATCACAGCATGCCAGAACTAGATAAAAAACAGAAAAGTTAATAACTTAAAATTAATTGATTAAAAATAATTAACTAATTATTCATTTTTAATTGATTTAATTAGTTGATTCATTACTTTTAAATAGAACTAATTGTTCAGCTCTGTACATGGTAAAGGGAGATAAATAAAATCTTTCATTTTTTCTTTCTCTTTAAACTTCTACTCCAGAGTTTCATTATGTATATTTACTCTAATAATAGAACATCAATCTATTTTTAAGACTATTCACATAACATCTCACTATGCATGGTGAATAAGGAGTAATTTGTAAAGGAAGAAAACAGTACATGCTAGGATTCAGAACAAGAAGGGATTTGAAGTTTTACTGTCAATTACAAGAGAAGAATATACTCTCATAGGTCTATAAAACATTATTTTGACAAGAAAATCTACTTAGCTATTATATGGCTTCCTGGCATATGTGAACCCAGTGAATGGTTCTAATGTATACAAATTTATTTCAGAGATTTCTCATCAGTTTCTTCACGGTGTTCCACATGCAGCTGTTTTAAAGGAAGGGCTGAAAGAATTACAGGATAGATAAGATGCCAGATCTTAGTGATAGTCTTGAGCTACTTTGGCTAAAGGGACTGGGTACCGTTAGTGCAGCCATTTTTAAAAACAGAATGGTACTTTCTGAGTCAAACAACCAAAGCCTATAAATAGAATTACCACATAATGGCTCATCTATCCCACTGCCTGAAATTTTTATTTTTAAAGGAAATGAAATCAGAATGCAAAAGAGTCATCTATATACCCTTACTTATCATAGCACCATTCGTAACATGTGAAGCCAACTAGAATTGATGAATGGAAAGATTAAATGCTGCATATTATATATATATTATATATGCAGTGGACTCCTATAAAAATAAAGTTTTCATAATTTGTGTCAATATAGATAGAAGCAGAGGATATTGTATTTAAATGAAATAAGCCAGGCATTGAAAAAGGGGAATAACAGATATTTCTATCCATGTTAAAGCTGAAAACATTCACTGAGTTCATAAATGAGTAGTGGTCCTAAAAACTAGAAAGGGCAGCAGAGAAAATGATACCAACACACAGTTAGAGGGGTGGATATATTTGCCAGTTGTATAGAACAATATGGTGGCCATACCTTAAAACAACATTGAATATTCAGTAAAAACTAAAAGAGAGATGAGCTTGTATGTTGGCTCAGTAGGTTAGAGCACTCACTGCCAAGCTTGACAACCTGAGTTCAATCCCAGCTATCCACCTGGTGAAATGGGAGTCTTAACTCAGTTTTCTTTTGCAATCCACGTACTTACCATGACGTGAGTTAGCAAAGAAAGGAAGAGGGACAAAGAAATGTCATAACATACAAACCAGAAGAGCTCAAAGTCTCCCAACACAGATAAATAAAAATGTAGGGGGGGGGACGTAAGTATTTGTTACCTAGATTTAATCATTCTGCTTTGTATACACAGATTAAACGTGACAACATACTTACAAAAGATGCAATTACAAAAGAGAAGTCTGTCCAGTCTGTGTTATTGAAACATGTACAGCACGGCTGATTCATTGAAACCTGACCGAGCTAATTTACACCTCCTAAAGCTATCTAATGGTTGCTTGGGACATTCTGGAGCTGATTTCTTTCAAAACTACCTTCAAAAGATTGTGTGTGTGTCCTGCATATTTTGGAACCATCTTCCAGTGTAGCTAAGAAATTCTTTTCACATTGGGGCTGATACATAGCTCGTGCCTTTTATCTTGTGCCGTCAGGATTTATCCAATTGTGACCTGTGAACTATTTGCATGAAAATCTTTAATCCTTATTACCCACCCTCCAACCCCCGACTAGACACCGTATCTAACCTCTGCAGCTCGGCCTACAAATCTCTGTTCTTCGTGCGTGCTTGCTTGCGCGATTCTCATACATCCTAACATCTAGGAACTCTGACTGGGAGGAAGAGGAGCATCGACGAAGCACAGCTTCTAGAGTGTAACATCAACCAGACATGAGGATGTTAGTATGAAGGAAAGCTCCATTGAAACTCAATATTCAGCAACGCTATATTCCATTCCTCATTAATAACAAACATGAAGATGGTTTCTCCAGAAAGGCAAATGTACGGACATGAGGTGAGCATCGCAACCACAGTCTTTCTTCTTTAACTCGCTCTCCTATGCTAGCTCAGCTCTACACGCTTTGCGACTTCAGTGCAGATTGTGAAAGGTACACTTATTTATTCGACAAATATTCACTAATCCCTGCCATGAGTCAAGTCTTACTCTTGTCAACACAACACATAGTTAAGGTAGGGTGTTTGCCTAGAGTTGAATCCTCTTTCCAGGTTTCCCTTAGCAATTCCAACAGGGTAATTCATTCCAGACAGTGACATGCTAGAAATTCCCTAGACCAACGGCCTTTATTGTTTCTGTGATGTGTTTCTTGGTGTTCTGTGCTATGTCTTGAAGGTGCTACTGTTGCCCCAGGGATGTGCTAGAAACAGAACAAAGTGGGTAGGTACAACTACCTCACACCCAACAATAACAATTCCAGCTTTCTCTGATGTTGTTACAGGTCCATGTTGGATTTTAGTTGAGACAGGAAAGTTTCTAATATATTTTCTTAAAGTAGATATATTTTTAAAGCTTTATGTTCAATAAAGATATTTAAAGAGATGATAAAAATTATTAATTGAATGTTTTTCAAAGTAGAATTAGTTTTCAAGTTTCATGGAGACTCCATAGTGCTGTCTATGGCTGTCGTATAACTTTTATGAGTTCTGTATGTTTTGTGTGTGTGTGTGTGTGTGTGTGTGTGTGTGTGTGTGTGTGTGTGATAACAAGCATTGTGAAAAGAGAGATTTAGAAACCAGCTTTTAGGTGAAATTACAAACATTTATGAACTCAGATTTTCTTTCAAACTCCCTATTGGCATCTCACCCACTTCTGATTCAAACTGACACACAAAGAGACACAGGAGATAAAGTTGAAAAATCATAAATGTCAAATGAATAATTCAAATAAACTTTGGTTGTTACATATACATTTATCAAATCAAATAGAAATTCATTAGATTTAATTGATTGTCACTAGCATAAAATTAAAGTTGTTTAGCTCTGAAAGAAACAATTTGCTTCATCATTTTGCTGTGGGTTGAACCCAAGGCCTTCTGCAGGCCAGACACTGAACCATATACTGAAGCCCATCTTGTGTTCTTTCACTAATTTCTATACATCAGAGAAAACATGGTAGATTAGCAGTTACTTGGTATGGACTCTTTCCTGACGAGCTGATCTCAGTCAAGGTGCTTGGTCTTGAAGGAATTTGAAATGGTAAAACTGACTTTCAGAGAGATTTCCTCTGACATTCACCAGGTGTTTTGGAACATGGACAACCCACAAAAGGAAGACTTTAGTCACACACCTTAGTTCTTCCATTTCCTGAACTTACATTGTCTCATCTGAACCTGTTCCAATCTTATCTGGCCCAATTGTCTTGCTTAGTCTCCTTTGAGATACAGGTCAGAGCCAATTCCCCTACTGAATTAAAACACCTTTCAATTTACTACTTTTTTTTTATACATCTGGGCCCTTGTTTCAAATTTGTCCAATTGTTCTCAAGAACTTAGATATTGAAACAAAGCAAGAAAGACCAGGCCCTACTTTTACCAGTTAATCTGCATATCCATTCATATATCTACTCCAGTCAACCTACTTATTTAGACACAAGGTAGTTATGCAATTAGCAAGGACACATACTAACTTGGAAACCACAAAGAGCACCCCTCGTGTGGGTGTTGGGGGCATATTTCTCTGAGAAGGTAGTTATATGTGGGTGCCTGCGCATAAAGAGAACTCCTTAATCTGGTTGAGTAACAATGAATAGGCTTGGCTGTTTGCACTCTTGTCTTTCCATCAATAGAGGCCCCACGTCTATGTGGAGTGTGCATTATCTACTTATGCTGAGGAAAGTTTCTGGTAAAGCAAATCCTAATTACAACAGGAGCTGGTGTTCTGCCATTTACTGTTTATGCTGACACTTGAGACAGAGAAAAGATCACAGAAAGGGCAGTTTCAGGATAAAGTCATCTACATGGTCATGGTTTTATTTCCCTAGATTAGTCATCCTCAACATTGACTAGTATAAAGGGGGAAGATAACTTAGGAGAGTTTAAATGTTTTCCATGTTGTAATAGTCTCTCTTAAGTTCAGGTTTAAGATCTGAGAGTACAAAGGATTTTTGACTCCATGACTTCCAAATGGCCATACAGTTATTCTAGGTTTCCTGCAGTTTAGAAAACCAAGAGAAGCTCGGGTTTCTGTTTGCTTTTGTATACCCAGGGGGTGTCTTTGAGATTTCGTTGTATTAGTTTTAAATTTAAGGTGGGGGGGCATGCACACACACACACCCCCACACACACATGCACATTTCTATCTGTGTGTATTGGGGATGAATGTCCTTGGAGTCTAAAAGAGGGAGTAGATCGCTTGAATCTAAAGTTACATATGGTTGCAAGCCGCCTGATATAGGTAATGAGTACTGAACTCCAGTCCTCTGAAAGAACAGAGAGAATTCTTAGTCACCTATCTGTTTCTCTAGCCCTGGCTTGGTTGGTTATCTTGTCTAACATTGCTATGCTTTAATTTTAGATCTATCATTTGCAAGGTATAAAATTATCTATCCATCCAACCTCACAAGTTTAAAGCATATCTAATCATTTCTATCTATGAAAGCATTCTTCCAAGTCCTTTGTAAATGTGAGGGAAGTTGCATTAGTTACTCTTCTACTGCTGTGATAAAACATCATGACTAAGAAAACTTATGAAAGATAGAACTTACTTGAGCTTATTCTTCCTGAAGCTTAATAGTCTGTCTTGGTGGGGAATCATGGCAGAAGGGTGCAGGGAAGTATAGTAGTGAGGAAGACATTGAGGCTCACATATTGAATTGTAAGCACAAATGAGAGAGAGAGAGAGAGAGAGAGAGAGAGAGAGAGAGAGAGAGAGAGAGAGAGAGAGAGAAGCAGAGAACTAGAAATGCCATGAGTCTTTCGGATCTCAAAGCCCATTTCCAGTGTATAATTCCTGCAGCAAGACTACACCTCCTAGGCCTTCTCAAACAGTGCCACCAACTGAGAACCAACTATTCAAATGGTTGAGACTATGGGAGACTATTTCTCCTTCAAAAAATCCCATAATTATAATGGTACTTTTGATAACTGTAAGTAAAATAATTAAATAAGGTCATTAGCCTGGGCCAATCCAGACTATAGATCTGATTCAGTTTGGTTTAAAATGTGTTTACTGCCTCATTTTCTCTTGTTACCAGTTAAAAATTAGCTAGTAGAGAAAGTCTTGCTTGAACGCTAGCATTTAGGAAGCTGTATCATAATAGAGAAAAATAGGTCCAGCTGAAAATTATTTATTCCCTCCAATATACCCCTAAAATCAGATTTCCTTTCATGTATAAAGGCATGTCTTGCCACAGCTAATATTAATTTACATTTCCTGGAAAATTATGGAAGTGTTTGTTTAATGGTAGCTATCTCTACAAATGTTAATAGATTACGCATATATATGTGTATATGATGACAATTTCCAAAGAAGAACTTGAAGAAAGTAGACCACTTTTTGCCTATGTTTTGATTAAATCCTGTTAAATAATTTTTTCACAGTCTCATAGTGACTTTTAGAGATATATTGGTATCTAGGGACACGTGAAAGATAAGCATTCAAAGACTAGATCAAGGGACAGCATTTCTATTACTACCATGTTGAGAATGTCATGATCTGGTTGGAGTCACTCACATTGTGTACTCAGAATTTAAATTTGGATGATATAATCATCTCTATATAGAAACTCAAAAGAATCAACATATTTAAATTTGAGAAGTCAATCATGGGACACATCTGTAATCCCAGCACTGAGGAAGTAGAGATAAAAGGATTATAAATTTGAGACCAGGTTGAGCTTTGCAGAGACAGCTTGTCAAGAAGAAGTATATAGGGACTATAATTGAGTTCAACAAAACTGCAAGGTCAATATGCAAGTATTACTTTTATTTGCCTATATAAGTAATTATTAAGAAAATATTGAAACTGAGACAGATTATAATTTCATCAGAAAAATAAAATTGGAATAAATTAACCAAAAAAGTAAATGATTGAGAACCAACCACAAAAGTATCAAAAGAAATCATAGTAACCCTAAATAAATGGAAATACAGCCTACATTTATGAACTTGAAGCGTTAATATTAACAAGATTAGACTTCAAATTAACCTTCAGATCCACAATAATTTATTTCAAATGTCCAAATTTATTTATTTATTTATTTATTTATTTATTTTTCTTTTTTTCTTAAGATTGTAAAAGCCAATGATAATATTTCGAAGAATATGCAAGGGACACTGAATAGGGAAAACAATCTTGGAAAAGAATAAAAGTAAGGAACTCATATTTCCCAATTTTAAAACTTGCTTCAAGGACATACTATTTAAAATAATGTGGTCTTATTACAATGACAAACATCTAAATCAGCACAACAGAATGAAAAATCTGGAAATGTTTCCATGTCTGTGATAAATTGATTTTTTTTGACAAGGGTTCCAAGGACAGTCAGTGAGGACAATATTCTTGTTGAGAAATTGTGTCAGGTTATTGGGTACTCAAAGGAACCAAATCCATAAACATAAGAACTAAAACTATAAAACCCTTATAGAAGAGTATATAGGTATAAATCAGTATGAACTTCAATTAGGTAAAGATTCTTAACTAAGATACCAGAAACACAAACAACAGGAAGAGAAAGGGATATCTAGACTTCAACTTTCCAAACTTTTGTGCATTGAAGAACAGCATCATCAAATCAAAACAATAACTCACAGACTATGTGACAGGAACATACAAGTCTAAAATAAAAGAGAGTTGTTCAATCCATTGATGGGAAAATATAAACATTGTTTAATTGTTCCAAACTTACACTGAACACTTTCTCTGGAGAGCAGGATCAAGGCAAGGATGCCCTTGCTTGATACTTCTACTCAGGATTTTACTGAATCCATAGGCTTCTAGTCAGAGCAGAAAGCAAGAAAAGGAAAGGAAGGCAGAGAGAAAAGGAGGAAAGGAGGCAGGGAGGAAGGGAGGAAGGGAGGGAGGGAGGGAAGGAGGGAGGGAGGAAGAGAGGGAGGGAGGAAGGGAGGGAGGGAGGGAAGGAGGGAGGGAGGAAGAGAGGGAGGGAGGGAGGGAGGGAGGGAGGGAAGTGAGGGAGAGAAGAAGGAAAGGAGGAAGGGAGGGAGGGAGGAAGGGAGGGAGGGAGGGAAGTAAGGGAGTGAAGAACAGAGGAGGAAAGAAGGGAGAGGGGGAGGAAGGAGGGAGAGAAGGAGGGAGAGAAGGAGGGAGGGAGAGAAGGAGGGAGGGAGAGAAGGAGGGAGGAACGGAGGGAGGGAGAGAAGAAGGAAAGGAGGGAGGGAGGAAGGGAGAGAGGGAGGGAAGAAGGTAGGGAGAGAGGAAAAGAAGGAGAAGGGAGGAAGAAAAAAAGGCAAGAAGGGAGGGAAGGAAGGAGGGAGCACAGGGCCAGAATGCATCCATGTCAGATGAGATCCCAGTGCTGAGAGATTTAAAAATTTATGATTGAAAAATCATAAATGTCAAATGAATAATTCAAATAAACTTTGGTTGTTACATATACATTTATCAAATCAAATAGAAATTCATTAGATTTAATTGATAGCCACCAGCAAATGAAAAATTAGTTCTCTCCAAAGGAGTCTCATTGGGGATACAATCTACTCTCAAGGCCAGGCCCCATGCCCAGCTGTAGATGCCAACACAAAACGAACTCAATGGCATCTTTGGAGGTGCTATGTCTCATAATGTTTTGTCAGGTCAATTTCTATTATTTTTAAATCGTTTTTTACCTTATAGATCCTGTGCATATATATTATGGCTTCAAGTTTTGTGATTTTAGGGGATTCCTATGTGCATCTCTGCATCTATATAAGTTTCTAAGGATTTTTTCCTTCTGCTCTTTGTCTTTCATTTGTTTGTTTTGTCCTTTTCCCATTTATTTTTGTTTTATCTTATTTTATTGTTTGATGCCTGTTTGTTTTCTGAAGAGAGACAGAAAGTGTATGGAATCAGATGGGAGGGGAAGTAGAGAGACTTTCCAAAGAGTTGGGGGAGGCAAAACCATAATCAGAATATATTGTCTGGAAAAACATAATTTTCAATAAAAGAAAAATAATAAAACAAAATAAAAGAGAATACATACATATTGGCCTTCTTTTATTCCATAGTATAGAAAATTTCCTCTCTTCTCCCAGGTCCTTTTTCATAACCTTATTTCTTATTTTCCTCATCAAATTGGTCTACTCTGAAATAGACTTGTTCCCTATTGTCTAGTGTGTGGAGTGGCTCCCTGGGATCAATACAGAGGTATTGTTTAAAACAAGTGGAATGTGTTGACTCTGACCATAAGTTGCTTTAAGGATGAAGAGGAGTCGTGTGTACAGAGCTGTTAGCATTGTGTGTAAACCATTAATGGGCCTGTTACATAATAACTATTATCAGCACTGTTATGATCACTCTTTATTATCACACTGTAAGGCTCACTAAGCTGTTGGTTGAGTGTATGTGCTCAGAATTAGACCCAGGAACCAAAATTGAGGAGGAATCCTGGGTGGTCTGCTGTGTTAGGCTGTGCACAGGTGTCAGAGTGCAGCAGCATACAGTAATTCATGGTGGCCTGCTGTGTTAGCCTGGGCACAGGAGCCATGATGCAGTGATATACAGTGATCCAGGGTTATCTGCCATGTTAGGCTATGCACAGGTGTCATGGTGAAGAAACAGAGTCACCCAGGGTACTCTGCTGTGTTATGGTATGCACAAGAGTCATGACGTGGCAATATACAATAATCCAGGCTGGTCTACTGTCTTAGGCTATGCACAGATGTTATGTTCAGAAAGAAGCCTTACTAGAATAGGCCATACCAGTGGACCAAACAAGAAGTTTTAATCCTGGATCACCAGCCTCACTAGTTCCTGGCTGGCTGCCCAGCTATCAGGACTCACCCTTGAGACTCACATCAGCAGCTTATTTTCACGTCCCTCTTTAACACTCTCCAGGAGGGTTCAAGTCATCCTGCCAGATTACTGAATGTACTCTCTGTACTATTATATGTGGCACGTTTCTTCACAAATTCTTCCTCAGATGTTTGGTTTCTGTTTTGTGTTTTGCTGTTGTTGTTGTTGTTGTTGTTGTCATTAGTGAACATCAGCTGCAGTGGCCCTGACATCCAATCACAAAGAATCCTTCTGTTAAACTCAGGAGTAGGTTATATGACACTTGAGGAAATTTACACTGTAGCCTTCTTTTAAGAATGTACAGGCCTGGAACAGATGCTGAGACTCACAGCCAAACATCACACAGAACTTGAGGAGTCTGGCAGAGACTGTCTCTGACTCTGTTGCCTGCCATTGGATCCCCTTCCCCTACCTGGACTACCTGTTTGGGCCTCTTCAGGAAAGGGAGGGGTTATGCATAATCTGTTGGAATTAGATGTCCCAGGGTGGGATGGTACCCAAGGAAGGCTTCCCAGAGAAGAGGAGAGGGTAATGGGGGAGGGATCTGTAAGGGTGGGACTGGGAAGAGAGCTGGGGGAGGGGCTGAGATCAGGATGCAAAATAAATAAAGAAAATGAATTATTGAGAAAAAAAAAAAAAAAGAATAGACAGCCCTTGCATGAGGGAACTCAACTTTGTGTCACAGAAAGAAGAGCAAATCTCCAAAGGAGAAAGCAGAGTTTGGTCTTCCAAAATGTAGATTCATTTTCCCTATGCGTTTAGAAAGCTGTGATCATGAAAAGGAGCTACTTAGGGACAGCGGAGCACAGTGAGGTAAAGGTGGCTTCTGAGAGCTCTCAGACTCGTGGGGACCACGGCTTGGATGGTCACTAGCTGGGAGAGTTCCTGAATCGCTCTGTGCCATTCATGGGGCCGCTGTGAGGAGGCAAATGAATTGGTAGACGAAAAGGGCATCAGAGAGTTGAATACGCTGGGAGTATTTGACATCGGCTGTCGAACAAGACAATAATAAACAGAAACAGAAGCAGGAGCAACACAGCTGAAGACAGAGACAGATGCCAGGCTGCACTGAGTAGGGTATTTGCTTTCAGAGGAAGTCACACTATGTGTTAAGAGGCTATTTGCTACCATCTGCTGAAAGCTCAAGGATGTGTTACAAGCTCCATCTTCCAACCGGAAGGATGTGTTAGGAAACAGAGAGTTGTTCTCCAGGGGGAGAAAAAGGTTTGGTCTTACAAGTAAGCACTGACTCTCAGTTATTTCAGACATGTCTGAGCATAAATCTATCAAGTGAACTCTGCATTAAAGTTGCCATACAACAGCTACCCAGGCCCACCTTGGAGATTGGTTGGTCAAGATGAGGTTTGCCACTGCAGAAATAACATCAGAGCATTCTTTCTGTGTTTGGCCTCAAACAACTACATTGTCAATTGGCATACATAGCCTGTGGGCCACCACAGTTCCACAGGAAGTGGTTCTCCATTCTCCACTGATAAAAACCACCTATAACCTCCTAGAGTCATTTCCATGAAAGGGGTTTCCCCTCCAATGTAAAGGCAGAAAGAAGCCACAGCTTTTTTTTTTTTTTTATGATTGTTCTTACATACAAGAACCAGAAAGGCATTTGATCAGACAAGAAGTGAGAATTCTTAGATATCATAAAACCTGGGAAGCAAGTACATTAGAATTAAGGCCTAAAAATGAGGTCCGTAGATTCCAAAACTCAGAACTGCCAGTGTTCTCAGAATTCAACCTTGTCATACTCTCTTTCCGGGGAAGTTTGACTCTTTTGTCCTCCCTAGAAATGCACTCATCCTTCCATGATTTTGTAGATGAGTAACACCACCTGTGTTCCATGGACAATAGGCATCACCACTTATGTGCCACGGATCATAGGCGCAACATCATAATCTCAGTTCTCTTACTTACATATCCTAAATTTCCAAGAGATGATCTACTTATTTACAAATAGATAAGTTTCCAACCTAGGTTTAGAAAAGAGTGGCCATAGTTAACACTTTATGTCAAACAACTATAGCTACATGAACCAGTGAGTGGTGTTCGTGTGTGTGTGTGTGTGTGTGTGTGTGTGTGTGTGTGTCCAAGTCTTCTACCATATTTTTGGCTTCAAAATTAAATCTTACATGAGGCCCTTGTATAAATTTATTATCACCACTACCATCATCACTAATTAGTATGACTGACATAAAGTATAATATTTAAAATTTATAGAGGAAACTTGACATACCCATACTCCTATGCAGGCATCACAGCAATCAGGAAATTATATGTGCCCGTCATCCCTCAAAGATTTCTAGCATCTTGAAGTCCGTGTCTGCACCCTTCCCTGTTTCCAAACAGCTACCAGTCTATTTTGTCACAGTGGATTTATTTGTATTTTATGTAAACAGAATGATCTAATATGTTCTAACTGACTTTATCTGTTCAGCATAATTATTTTTTAATTCATCCTTATAATTGCATGTAGTTTTTCATTCCTAATTATTGCTGAGAGGTATTCCATGTATGAGTCCTTTCTTAAACTGTTTTAAACTGAACTTTTAAGAGAAATTATGTGATAATACAGATCCAAAGCACTTCATTAAGCTTCTGCATGTTAACCCAGCAGTTTAAGCAAAAACGTAGCAAACAAAGTAGATTGCAGCAACGCCTATGTACTACATTTTTAACACTCAACAAAAGAAAGCTCCCAATAGTTTGGAAACCCAGAGTGTGGGAGAAAAACAACAGAAAGGGTAAGCACAGGTCTTTATGTTCCACACCATCTGTGCAAACCAAAGAAAAGTCACTTCCTGCCTCTGACCCTCAGTTTCCTTATTTATAAAATGAGGAAACTGGATAGGGTGTCTCAGCCTCGCATTTGTGGATTCTCCTAACTTGCCTGGGACAGCACATGAGCCTTCTTCCTCTAGCAATGCTAGCTAGTTCTGAAACACAGAACTAGTCCAGCCCACAGTCTTCTCACGGAAACTGCACAATAGGAGTGGTTTTCTCCACATGATGTCCAACTCTAAGAGGCTTCTTTCAAACGTTCTTTGTGGCCAGTGTCCACTTGTACATCAGGAATCTGTTCTTTGTTTGAAAGAGCGGGGCTTTTTCCTGGTGCAGTATTCTCACCCTGACCACTGACATGGCCTCTCGCTTCCAAAAGTGCGACAGATAGCCAGCCTAGGTATCAGCTGTGGTACCAGATCCATTTTCTTTCAATTTTGGTTCTCTACAGTGCTTACTCTTTGTGTGACACTATTCTTAGAGGAAAATGAACAAACATCTACTCACACCATACAAGGAACTGATGTCAGACCAAGGTAGCACCATCAATACCACCAATATCTAACTTGGTGAATCAATGAGTTTACTGAGGCTATTTGCTGTAGATGGGTGAGAAATTACTTACGGAAATGTGGATGGCTCAAATGCAGTTGCATCACCAAAAGTCCATACAGGTGGGTAATATCAAAGAAGAACTGGAAACCTGGCACAACTCTGTATTACTTGAAAGAAGCACCACAGGTAAGAGTCTCCTCACTCCTCACTTTAGCATTTCGTAATACTTATATGACCTTTGGTAGAGAAGGAATTTATGAATCTTCTAAGTTTTATGGACTTCCCGAGACTTGGCAGTTGTGGAATTCTTCCACCTGAAAAGGAATGTTTCAATTTGGAACTTTCTGAGTCTTAAGGAGAATTTGGAACTTTCTGAGTCTTAAGGAGAGTCCCTCTGGAATGTGAAGTTTCAGTTCAGAATAAATTGTTCCCTCCCCTGCCACATGGACAAATGTCTACCTCCCAGACTCTCTTCAGATTCTTCAGGGAAGCAGAGTTACAGCCTAGAGATTAGAATGAGACAAGAAAAGGAGGCTGGAATGGAATGCAGGCAACAGCTATTGAGTGAAAAGGTAGAACATCGTGACATCAGGGACAGAGGAAGAGAGGAAATGAAGGGACAAAGAGTAGAACAGAGACTTAAGGAAAGGCCATCCAGAGACTGCCCCACCTAAGGATCTATCCCATCTGCAGACACCAAATCCAGACACTATTGTTGATGACTAGATGCTCTTGCTGACAGGAGCCTAGTGTAGCTGTCCCCTGAGAGGCTCTGCCAGAGCCTGACCAAAACAGATGCAGGTGTTCGCAGCCAACCATACAACTGAGCATGGAGACCACAATGGCAGAGTTAGGGGAAGGAATGAAAGAGCTGAAGGGGATTGCAACCCCATAGGAAGAACAACAATATCAACCAACCAGACCCCCCAAAGCTCCCAGGGACTAAACCACCAACCAAAGAGTATACATGGAGAAACCCATGGCTCCAGTCGCATATATAGCAGAGAATTGACATATCTGTTATCAGTGGAAGGAAAGGCCCTTACTCCTGTGGAGGCTCGATGCACCAACACTGGAGAAAGGCTAAGAGACTGAGGCAGAAGTGGGTGAATAGGTGGGGGAGCACTCTCATAAAGGCAGGAGGAGGGGGATGAGATAGGGAGTTTGCAGAGGGGAGACTGGGAAGGAGGACAATACTTAAAATGTAAATAAAATAACCAATAAAAATAACAACAAAGCAGCACAGACATCAGAAATGAGTAAGGGAGGGAGGGAACAGGGGAAACAAAATCTTGTTTTCTCTTTGCCCTGACATCTCAGATCACAGATGACCAGCAGGCAAGTCACTCGGCAGTAAAGGCTTTCAAGAAGCAGTCTCATTTTGTAGATTGACCAAGATGTACTGAGAAAAAAAAAATCCAGGGTACAAGGAACATCTTGGAAGAGAGAGTGTTAAGAATAAAGACATTGGATAATAAGGAGGAAGATTGTGAACTGCTACCTTCTGGAGGTGACATGCATCATTGCAATCAAGAATTCACATTATCTTAGGATGCCTATGAGGGTCCTGAACAATACTGAGCCTGTGAATATTCGCTCACATTATAGATAATTACAGTGCCCTATTCTTCCCTGAAGAGCAAATTGGCCTTGATGGATGGGGTTGGGGTAGGTAATAAATTGTTTTCTGTAGTATAGCCACTGCCTACTTTCCCACATTTCGATGGATAGCTCTGTTCACACGCTCACGCACAGGGCTCTGGTTAAACTCTAGTTTTGTGGGTCAAAAAACAAACACAAAACAGAGCAAAAAGGATGTGTGAAAGGATGACTTTTAGGGAAGAGGGGGCAGGGCCTATGCCATTCAAACTCATTATATACATATTTAAAATTGTCCAAAATAAACTTAGTTTAAAATCTAAATAAAAAAATCTAAATGGAAATAAAGAGAAAAATAAAACAGAAGCTCCTATGCCTTGCATCTCATTCTGAGAGTGCAGTTTTGCTAGCACCGATCTTACTTTAAATTGTGCAAGAGTTACTCTGCCACAGCTTAGGTTGTAAACCTCTGTTGAATGCAAATTAAATACAGTTGAGTGACAGTGATGAGAATTTAGTCAAATTGATGGGTATTCAAGTCACATTTTTAATCCCTTTCTACTTGTTTCTTGCTCTTGGTGACTGGTCAGGTCCCATGTGCTCTTCCACAATGAGACCTGCACTACTGATTAACATTCACATGCTCCTTCTTTTAAAGAAGTTGCCACTTGCTTGAAGTTTATTTTGCTGGGAAATGATTAGTCTAAATTAGGTTGCAATTTCTTATCCGGTTATTACTGAGGGTGTTTATATCTCTAAAGTTGCGTGCGTGTGTGCGTGTGTGTGTGTGTGTGTGTGTGTGTGTGTGTGTGTGTGTGTTTCTACTGCCTTTTGATCTGGGCTTCAAATCTCAGAAAGTGAAGAACCCTTCTGTGAATTTTAAGGTATCTTTCAAATTTAAAATTCAGTATTTCAGGAATCTCTGGAAACTATCTAAAAGTCTTCTTGCCACAATGTTGTCAACTTGTCTTGTCAAGGAATTAATAATGCATTTTGTACATACAGTAGTCACTCCTTGAACACAGACTGCCTAATACGTTTTGGCATTAGGTCCTTTGGATGAGATGGGCTCTCATAATTTAGGGCATCTGAATACTTGTTACACACCTTTAATCCCAGCACTTGGGAGGCAGAAGCAGGCAGGTCTTTCCTAGGAGATGTGGGTCTTGCTTAGGAGATGTGGCTTTGTTGGAGGAAGAGCATCACCTTCCTCCTCCACAAGGCAGGCTTTGGGAGGTAAACACTCCTACTGTTGTGTGTTTGCTTCCTGTTTGTGGTCTCCTGTATGAGCTCTTAGCTGCGGCTCCAGCTGCCATGCCTCCCCATGTCACATTTTCCCACCACGGTGGTGATGAGCTCACCCCTTCGGAACCTTAAGCCCAAATAAACCCTTCCGTCCTTAAGGTGTCTCCGTCATGATGTTTATTACCGCAATGGAAAGGAACCTAAGAGGATAGAGCAATAGAAAATTTTACCCTATAATTTTAGATCACTGCTATTCTTTCTTATGTATTAGTAAATGATAATCATTAAAATTAATGTATTTGTTTTAATAAAGTATGAAGAAAGAAAATAAGCAAAGACTGATTAAGGGGAAACACCTGTGAGCCTTCACTTAAAGAAGTTCTGTTCATAGGAATATTTTTAAAAATCATTTCATGCAGCCAGTGTTAAAAAGAAAAACACAGATGGAGAGGAGTAAGAAGAGTAGGAGGGAACCAACAACTTTGAACAACTTTTTGTTTGGCTCCCAAGGAAGTGTTGACAAAAGATATCTGCAGGGGACTAGGTTAACAGCTTCTGAATAGAACTTTGTAGTGTTCATTACTCTCCCGTGCTAGAATTTTTTTTTTTTGAAACAGGGTTTCTCTGTGTAGCCCTGGCTGCCCTGGAACTCACTCTGTAGACCAGGCTGGCCTCGAACTCAGAAATCTGCCTACCTATGCCTCCCAAGTGCTGGGATTAAAAGCGTGTACCTCCCGTGCTTGAAATCTTATCACATACATGTATCACTCTTGTAAACTAATGGTTGTTATGATATATGTGTCTATGTGTATGTGTATACATTATATATAGCATGACTTACTCTTGCATGCATATATATGTTCATATATCATAACAAATTTATTATATCTACAATGTGTTTATATATAGTACATATATACATTCACAATACACAAATACATGCATTCATACATATATATTTGTATGGAGGCATCTGTATAATTTGTGTTATGCATGCATAATGATATATGGTATTATTTATTTTATATATATATAAATACCTTGTAAAATAAAATATGCATTTTTGTACATATAATATAGTATGTATATAAGTATGTGTATATACATGTGTGTATACTGTAATGCAACTAATAGGAAATTTTCAGGATTATTGGGAGGTGGTAGAAAGAACATTTGTTGCACACAACACAGATTTTCTTAAATTTATTCATTTATTTTATGTATATGACTATTCGATCTGCATGTACATCTGCATGCCAGAAAAGGATATCAGATCCCAGTAGAGATGGTAGTGAGTCACTATGCAGTTGCTGGGAATTGAACTCAGGACCTCTGGAAAAGCAGAAAGTGCTGTTAACTACTGAGCCATCTTTCGAGCCCCACAATACAGATTTTTTAATATTAAAAGACCCAAATGCCTGTGGCTTTTTTTCTTGTTGTGATGAATGAGCCACTAAAAAGAAAAGAAACAGCCAGAAAATTAGGAAGTAAATGTTTTCGAGAAGCTTCACTAATGCCAAGCTAAGATGAAGGTTAAGAAAGAAACACACAGACAGACAGACAGACAGACACACACACACACACACACACACACACATCACAATAAATAAACCCATCTAAGGAGATGATAAATCATCTCTTTGGATTTGATAATTAGGAATATTCCAATGCCTAGTTCACTCTTGCTTGGAAATAGATGCTAAACCTATGTGGGACCAGCCCTCCATCCCTAATGTGAGATGCTGCTGAGGAAGAGGGTAACTACATCCCTTATTGTGGTGTTTCAAAAAGCAAATAAAATCAAGTGTGAAAAATAAACATACAAATGTGACCTGTTAGCCTATGCTGAGTGGCCTTGCACCTAGCTGAAGTCTCTCATCTTCCTGAACAAGGCATTAGCTGCTGACTTGGGACTTGGAGAAAGTGTTTCTAAATCCAACACTTTCCATGTGTCCGATTGCCTCATCTCATTTCCCTTATTGGGCAAGGTGACAGGAAACATTGTTACAGACTCTGACCTTGAGCTGAGATAAATTGTTATTATACCACCGGGCTGGCTTTGAGTGCCTGGAGCCCTTCACCATAATAACAGCTGCACTCAGTATTCCACATCTGCCTAATTATTATCTTCTTTTGCCATTCACTGTGCACATGACAGAGGTGATGGAGCATGTCTAGTGCAGGGCTTCCTCCTTGGATCCCTCTTCCGCTTTCTGGGAAGTTCATGTTTTATAAATAAGTAAGATCTTTATGTCCCAGTCTGATACAGTTGCAGACAAAGTTCAGGAACCAGGAAAACACCTCTGAGCAAACATGAGACAATCAGCAGACACCAGATACCACAGCTGCATCATGGGAAAGATTTAAAGATAATTCCCAGGAATCTCCTTTGAAAGACAGTGGCGAACAGATCTTTAGATACTTTTTTATAAAAACTAAATAAGAACATTTAGGTTCATATATTGATGAGCCAGTAATAATATGCAAAGTTACAGACTTCTGACATCTTTCTTTTTAGTGTTAGCCTTTGTGATCAATACTCTCAATTTAATATTAAAGTTAATTAAGCTGCAGGTAGGTGAGACATTTGATGGCGACACCTGTATGGCCAATAATTTCTATTACTGAGCAGCCCAGTTGCCTCATCTTTTTGTCTGGATATTGATTTTCACCTGCAATTTTCATACTATCTCCTTTTGCAAGAGAGAAAACAGGAACTCTAAGACTGAAAGTTACTCTCACCCTCAGTTAAGAAGAGGCAGTATACTTTGCACTTATGTCTTCATTAAGAAAATAAACTATAGGAAAACTCCAGGCTGCAGGGACAGTCTTTTAAGGGTCAGTTTTACCAGCCTTAAAATGGAGCTTAATGTATCATCTTTCTTAACTTTCCTTGACTTATCAGGGCATCACTCTGATGTTCTGATTCTAAACTGCCCTACACATAACACTCCAGCAATACAGTGACGGGTGTTAATCCCCTATAAAAGTAATATACAGAGTAAGTTTTTCATGTGCTTCTTATGTCAAAACCAGATAAAAAGCATTGTGAATTAAAGCAATCGGATAGGCCCTAGGCTTCTTCTCTATAACCTTCCCCCATCCCTAACCCCCACCCCTGACAATACCTACCACCAAATTCCTCTTGCCATGGAAGAACTGGTAGATGCTTCAAAGAACACTGAGCAGTCCATACATACACACACACACACACACACACACACACACACACACACACACACACACAAACACGCACACACTTCCTTTTTAGTTTTTATCCATCAGGTCCATCAGGAGACAATGCTTCTTTAGTTCATGTTCTTTTTATTTTTAAAATACAAATAAAATTTCTTTCAATATAAATATAACATTTCATTCAAAAATAGAAAAAATATACTATAACCTCGGTCACTGCCCAGCAGGAACAAACTTGATTATTTAAAGAGTCAGAAATCAGGTTTTCATCAACATGTGTGGTTAGCCCAGTTCCAGTGCAATATCATACATAGGAAAAGTCTTGGTTCTACAAATAAACCATTCTAGAGATCACGGTGATTCAAATACACCACGCTGAATGTCTTGTGTCCTGAAGTCAATGACATCGAGATGAGGTGAAATTTGACACCAAGACTACAATTAAATTCATATACAAACATTATATAAATTACTTTGTCGGGCTGCAGAAACACATTAGATTTTATAGCAGTGTTCATCACTTAAAAAGTTACTAACTTCTAAAAAAATTAAGTCTGTTTCTTCTTCTGGTTCAAGTGTAAGGTGCATAGCTCTCAGGAGTCCAAGCAGCGCTCACCGTGAGCACACGGGCTCTGTGGGAGGGGGCGCGGACCGCAGGGTGCCCAGTATTTTGTCCCAGTGTGTGAAGTAAGGAGCAAAGTTGCAGTTAAACTGAGAGTGATGTAAGTCGTGGTGAGCCACGCCCCCGTACCAGCCAAAGGGCACAAGTCTGTGAGTGGACCACGGGAAGTCGTAGCCTGAGTGGTCCTCCACCGACAGCCAGATGTTAACCACGTGAAAGGTAAGGATGGTGAGTGGGTGACACTGAAGCATCGCGACGTTTAGCACGTCGAAGAAGGTCAGAGAAAGCAGCTCCCAGATGCTCATGTATTGGGTAGCCAGCGCGAAGGAGGATGAGTTCTGGTGATGCACCTTGTGAAAGGTGCGGTACAGCCAGGGCACCTTATGGTGCAGCAGGTGCCACGCGAAGACCTCAGTGTCGAAGAGCAGCAGGCAGATCAGGACGTGACTCAGGAGCTGGGAGAGCTCGGGGGCCTCCCGCGGCAGAAGCGCAGGGCTGCGCAACCAGTGCAGCAGCGTCACCGGGAACACGAACACCAGGTGCTGGTAGAGTGTCAGTCCCAGGCAGGGCAGAAGCTTCCCTAGGGAAGGCGAGAAGTCCGGGTGGATCTTGTAGCGTCTCAGGATGGGCACCCAGGGATGCAGAACGTCCAGCACCACGAACGGTAGGCAGAAGCCCACATAAGTGATGATAGAAAAAGTGACTGGGAAGAAGGGTGAGCGCGCGAACGCTTCCCTGGTCCTGATGGTGTCCCAGAGGGGCTGCAGGAGCAGCTGGCTGGAAGAGCCCAGGTCTTGGAACTCCGAACAGTTGTGGCAGCTCATGCTGAGACTGTGTCCCACAGCTGTGGTTTCCCCAGTCACGCCGACTTTTCTTAGGAC
Organism: Arvicanthis niloticus; assembly: GCF_011762505.2. Classification (NCBI taxonomy): domain Eukaryota; kingdom Metazoa; phylum Chordata; class Mammalia; order Rodentia; family Muridae; genus Arvicanthis; species Arvicanthis niloticus. The sequence continues at coordinate 141,310,553 of NC_047658.1, forward strand.
TGCGGCCCCGCCCCCCAGTGACGTGAGCCTTCCTTCCCTCCCTTCCCTGCTACAGAATTTTGCTTAATTAACCCGAATTATGCGTTGGTTCCTGTCTATGTCGTGGTTTCATAGCTGCATCAAATCTCCCCTTAATGCATGCAGAAGCCCTTAAAGCCGGAGAAAGAGCTGTTTGCGTTTTTTCAGCTGCTGTACTATAGACACAGGAGTGAGAGATTCTGTCTTGGGACAATTCACCAGCAGTCACCACTGCAAACTTGAGTTCATCACCCTCAGAAAGTGCTGTTTCCCAACCAAAGCAGAATTCTCTGAGTTTTAAAATATCTGTATTTAACTGTATAAAGACTTATTCTACATCTTGGAGATTTCTGAGTGTGCGCACCTCACCCCACAGTGCTGGTACTGGGTCTGTTGCAAACTGGGATTGAGTCCTTTACGAAGAGGGAACCTGGCATCCTCCATAAAGGAGCAATCAGGCTCACAGCCTATTGGCGAGGACGACTCTCCAGCTCTGGTACCCTTAAATACCGGAGGTGTCCTGAGCAGGGATCAGATCCTGCAAGACAGCAGTCCAGAAGGCAGCTCTGCCAGCCTTTGCTCTGAGATGGAAAACAAAGGATGCTGGGCTTAACACCCACAAAGGATCGCTTGATTGAGCCAAACCTCAAATAGGGGATGATCTGCGCAATCCTATAGCCTCCCGGGAGATGTCTCATCTCCTGCGGTTTCCTTGGAAGTCGTTAGGCTCCTACTTTTACCAGTCCTCAGCTTTTCCCTGCTCCTCAACTCCTGGACACTCTCTCAGACACCGGAACTGATCGGCTAGGGACTGAGCACAGGAGGTCAGTACTATGTCCGAGGAGAGCCCCGCAGAGAGACCAGCACTGAAATCAGCCCCAGGTGGCTGACACGTGGCACAGGAGACCCCAGAGGAAAGCCAGGGGCCATTCTCCCAGAGTTTCCTTCTTGTATTTGTGTCTTTACAGCGGCTTTTCTCTGCTGGAAGCTGACATAGTCTTATGCAAGCTTGTGTTTCTTGTGTTATTTTCCAAGGAAAACAGCAATAGTGGTTCTAGGAGCCTGCTGCAAGCCCTGCAAACAAGGAGGTGGGGTGAACTGTAACTTCTGCCTGCTCCCTGTCAGGCACAAGTCAAGATTTGTTACTTGTGATTCACACTCATCAAAAACGGGCTCCCACATTTATCAGGAAGGAGGCAGTGACTTTATTATTGTGGTTTCACAGCTCTGGATCTAAGGACTTAGCACATACAACCAAAGGAAATGAGACACACGATCATTGTAACTTAGTGCTTCACAGGTAACCACTAAGATACTTGGAATTAAATTCAAATAAGTTTTTTTACGTGAAGAAAAGATAAAAGGATATATTATAAGAAAAAAACACATACTGTGAAAATATGAAACAATTAATGGGCCCAACATATACCCAGTGTATGTGTGTGTGTCTTACAATAAATACGTTCATTTTATATAGCGATAACATACATACACAATAGGTAAGTTCATAATTCAGACATCCCATTTGGTAGATGCTCCAGATTTATCACTGTTGGAGAATGAGCACGTTCTTCATTCATTCTCCAAGGCCCTTAAGCTGTAGTTTTGAACTGTATAGCCACCTCAAAAAAATAACAAAAGAAAAATAAAAAACAATTTTATAAGACTTATTACAGCCATTATGGAAACCAACATGGGGTTGTCTCAAACTAAAACTAGCATACAGCCCAGCTATGCACTTCTGGCTATATACTAAAGGACTCCGGATCCTATTGGTGTAAAAGAAACACAAAGTGCTAGAACTGGCATTAAAGGGGACTGGCAGAGGAAACATGAAGTCACTCAAGTGGAATTTAGCTAAAGGCGTGCTTGCTGCCTTCAAAGTACCCCAAAGAGAGTCTGCTAACCAGACCTGCTAGAGACAGGGATGTTCAGGATGCTAGAATATAAATGCTTATTCACCAAGATTGACCAGCCATTAAGCAGTGATTCCCATTCCAAAGGCATACCTCTGAAGGACAGCTCATTCATGGTGGGTAGTGTAAGGATACAACTACCATGAAGTTTTGGTCTGCCATTAAGTCTTCTATAATCTTATCAAGAAAAGCATAGTTCTGTCAGTGGACAAGATTACCGTTGGCAAGAACTATTTGAAAAAAGAACAATACTGGCGTACTTTAAATAATTCTGACAATATATAGTATCTTTGCTGTGTAAATGCCCTAGTGTAACCTGGGGCCAGACTTGAAAAATATTTACTCTGTGTGTGTGTGTGTGTGTGTGTGTGTGTGTGTGTGTGTGCGCGCTAACAAAATATTCTATTGGATCTTGGCTCTTGCTTGGGTGTTAGCCCAGTCAGACAAGTGCTATAAAAGTTTTTCTATCATTTCTAAGTATACAGAGTGATTTCTCACCTGGGAAGTACAGTATTTTTCCTAACACTACCACAGAGATGCCTGTCTGTCCGTGTTCATTGCTGCCCTATTCACAATAGCACAGAAATGAAGCCATCCTGGATGTCCATCTACCGATGAATTTATGATGAAGATGTGATACATACACACAATGGAATTCCATTCAGTTGTAAAGGAAAGTTAAAATTTGGAATTTGCAGAAGTATGGATAGGCCAGGTATAACATTAAACAAGGCGATACCAACTCGAAAGACAACATATTTTTGCTTATATATATGTCCTAATTTGCAATATGTATGTACATAAATGGGGGTGAATGGAGGTAACACCTAAAAACCTAGAAAAAAGCCAAAAGAGGGTTAAAAAAGAGGTGCTGATGGGGGGGGGGGACAAAAGGACATGTGTGATATAAAAAGAGAAAAGAGACTGGGGAGGGTTGCAGAGGAGACTCAGGGAGGTAAAGAAATGGGTGAGATGAGAAGACAAACAAAAGCTACTAAAATATTCTTTGTCAGAAAACACCACTATAATATCTAATGGCTGGCATGCTAATATTTTCAAGAAGACTATAAACTCACTAAAGTTCTTAAAAGAAGAAATGAAGAAAGGAAGGAAGAGAAAGGGAAAAGGAGGGAGGGAGGGAAAGAGAGGGAGAGAGGGAGAGAGGGAGAGAGGGAGAGAGGGAGAGAGGGAGAGAGGGAGACACGGAGAGAGGCTCCAGTGTGCCATTCTGACACTCTGCTGGTGTATCTGCCATCACTGATACAGGAGTAAGAAGTAGCTTTGAGCTTCTTGACAGGCAATGAACAAAAGGAAAGAGGACAGATTTTCCTTATGCTTCCTTGGTGACTAACAGAAGCAAAATGGGAGGTGGAGGAGCTGCAGGTCGCTGGCCGCCCTATCGATTGGTTTCTTCCAGCTGGATAATAACAGACTCCTTAATTTCTCTTACAAACCTATGCTGTTTCCACTCGCACTGTTAGGGCAACTTTCTTCCTTCTCATCCCCGGTGAATGTGGTCCTTTGATGCACATCTCAGCGAAGAGAGGAAGATTTGGGATTTGTTCATTTAAAGGGGAAAAGAAAAGGGGACTTCAATGTGGGCCACTCGGGGTTCCAAAGGGACCACCAGAGCGCACGAGCTCAGGGTTACAAATATGTCATGACAGTTGGTTATAAATGGGTCGTACTCAGCAGACTTACCTGGGTTTCTGTCAAGCATGCACTGTTCTTCCCTTCTGCCTCCTTTTTCATGCCTGGATGTGTTAGATCTGCTTGCACCCTATAAAAAGTTGGTAGTATTGCTTGATTTGCATTTAACTATTATCTGTGTTGCCAAGACTTTTTGGTGCCGCCTCATAGCCTTGCTGTTTCACTGGTTCTGTCCTCTACCTCTGTCTATCTCCACATGCTTAGGACATCGAACCTGTGAAGCAAAACCTGGAGCCAGGCCTTCAGGATGCCCTGTTCCCACATCCCTGCACCTCAAGGCATGTTGAAGAACACTTGTCCTCTAGTCCCTGCCCATGAAGTTCATGGGACAGATATTGTGCCCAACATAGAGATGCAGTCATCTCAAGGAGTTAAGCGGTTACAGGCCTCACAGCCTGATGCCAGAGAAGCAGGCATAATATTCCAGATGACTAAACAGAATTTAATGAACCAGGACAAAGTCAAGTCATGTATGGCATTTTCTAAAGTGAAGTTTTCTTGAATTTGCCAAGCCTAATGGAGTTTCTGCAGACTCAACGGTGTAATAGTTTCCAATTAATAGAGTCTTTTAGAGCAAGGATTCTAGGATTTATTTCCATAAAGCTAAGAAAATGCCCATCTTCTCTCTCTGTTTCTCACTCTTCCTTCTCTCTCACTTGCTCTCTCTCCTTTGACCAGTCTCCTCCCCACTCACCTCCATCTGAGGAGCCTGGGTGAAGCCTAACCCATACCAAGCACTCACTCTGTCTCTGTCCTCCAACTCCCTCCCATCCTAAAGACTGTTCAAAAGAGTCTGCATACTCATTTTAGAAGATATGGACTCAAATTGGAAGGTAAAAATAGGTTTCTGTATTTCAATATTTATTAATCTTTACGTGTTTATTGTGAACACTAGTAGATGCAAATTTTGTCTGATGTTCAAGGACATTTACCCATGTGAATGGCTGTTTTATGATTTCACATGGTATCAGAACACTGTCTTGTACTTTTCCACTTAAGACGTTTTATTTATTTATTTTATCATTTCATCCTGACCTGAACCCTCTGACAGCTTTCAAAGACAAGAATCCCTTCTCCTCCAGTTTTTCTCAAAGTCCAAATATAATTAACTCAATCTTAAAGTTATTTGGTACAAACTAACCAAAAGTCTTTGGGTAACCCCGCCAATAGAGCAACATGTAGCTAGTTAGCAAAGCTGATGATATATTCTCTTTAAAATAAGCTTGGTGGTTTTTTTTTTTTTTTTTTTTTTTTTGCTTTCCCAAGTGAGACTATTTAGACAGATAGTTGACTGAAACAACTCTCTTCTGATATATCAGAGATTATCACAAAGCCCAAAAAGGTGTAATGACCTCAAAGATCACAATATGACATGACATTTCAAAGATGATGGATTAAATAGTCAGTCTCAGAAACGTCAAGAATAACCCTAATTAGAGATAAAGTGTCAATTACAGCTGATGGAGAGTTAAAAGTTCAGTGTCAGTTCTTAGCCAGTCAGGGTTGCTATCAAAAAGAACATTGAAGCTGCTGCATTTTTATAGTAATTGTCAAAAGATTGACGGACCATTAATTAACCTTGAAAACAAGAGTAGAAGATGTTAGTGAGGAATCCTAGGGATGTCAGTTCTCCTTCCACAGCCTCTGAGTTCCCTTGATGCTCCTAGTAACCCAGATACTGATGCATATGGGTTCAACCTATCCTACAGTGTATAAGTCAGTATTGTCCATACTGTTGGAACTATTACTTTTCTCACTGAAGCAGGCATATACAGTTGTTCCTAATCAAAAACAAAAAAAAAATCATACCATGCCTGTAAAGAAAGAAAATGTCACCAGCCCCCTGCTTCTTCCCCCAATAATGTGGTCAAAGTTTTAGGAGAACACATAGTTTAAAACATTGGTTTTGGTAATGTAATTGATACAAAACGTCCCATTTGACTAGTTTGGAATTAGACTTGAAATCTGCACCCAACACAATACAGCAAATACTGCTACATGGTAACTGAAAGCTTTCATCAGGATAATTACTTCCTTAAGTCGACTTTCACGAATCACAAGAAATCCAAGTGGCTTCTGGTCTTGAAATCTCTCTATATAATACAGAACAAACGATACCGTTTGGAGAGATGGCTCAGCATTTAAGAGCACTGGCTGCTCATGCAGAGGACTCCTCTTCAGACTGGCTTCAGACTCCATACTCCTATGACCACTTACAACTGCCTGTAACTCCAGTTGCAGGGTATCCAACGTCCTCTTTTGGACTCCTGGGTCATTAAACACATGCAGTGTACTGACAAGCATGCAAGCCAAACACTCAGACTCAAGATAAAAGCAAACCATTCTTTAAAACGACAAAGCATCATGTTACTATTTGAAATGTCTTTATTTATTAAATAGGCATCTTTTGTGTTCACAAACACAAAATAATCTTCGTTATTTTGACAATGAAATCAATAAACTCTGGCACTTCTGAATAATGAGTCCTCTGTTAAAGGCTTCTCTACTTCCTATCTGCCCACTGCCCACACCCAATTTTTATTTCCAAGAGTTATATTTGGGTGGATAGCTATTCCTTGAGAACATCTTCAGATGCTATTCATTATACAAAAACTAATTGTTACTGTGGATAGCAATGACCACAACCACAGTCCATTATCAAATTACCAACTGGCTTACGAAGCTTCTGGACAGTTTCTAAAAGGAAGACCCAGAGAAAGCTTTCCTTAAAAGCTGTTGCAGGAGCTGTGTCTGGTGATGCAAACGTTTAGTCCCAGCATTCAGAAGGGGAGGCAGGAAGACTGCAATTTCTAGACAAGCGTGGGTGAGAGTTTCAAAACAATAAAAACAAAACCAACCAAGTGTGGGGGTAAGGTGGCTGGCAAGATTGCAAGAAAAGTCAAGTGCGCCCTCTTGTGGGATAAAAAACCGTGCTCATTCTTCATTCTCTATATTATGAATAAAAAAAAAAAAAAAAAAAACAGTGATCCCCTCCCCTGCCTTCATTCTCCATTGTAATTAAAAATCAAACTGTGATTTTTCTCTCCCCTTTCGCACTTCATTCTTCATCAATTTCCTCAGAAGAATACACCTTAGAAAGCGGCCACAAGTAGACTATAAGGCACTTGATCTTGGCCAAAAGACTACAGGGCAACAATCCCAAGGAGATCGGATATTAACTTTTCCTTCCCCGTAGACTAAGTTCTGCTCAACCTAGGACCTGATAAAGGCGGTTGAAAAGACACCCTCCCCGCAGGCAAGACCCTCTTCTCAAAACAGGCTCTAAGAAAAACTAAGTAACACTACAAAGGCTGGTGGGAATGCAGTTCAGTAGTAAGCTTACCCAGAACACCGGAAGCTGAGCCCCATCAGGAGGGGGAGCTTGAGGGGGGTTAGGGGGATTGTTGGCCACAAAGGCTTTTTGCATCCAGGATGAGAGAGCACAAATGGAAGCAAACAGGCAGTGGAAGCCACTGTGACAAGAGCATCCGTGTGGTACCTGTACCTGTGGACTTGTCCGCCCGTTTCCCTAATAGAAAAGTTTCCTAATAGCAAAGGAGAGAAGAAAGCACCCATGGCTCATCCCAGGAATGGGTCTATCCACACAGTCTCCGGGACACCTAGGAGAGGCCCTTTAACGCCAACTGCAGCTGGAAAAACCATGTCACCGTATGACACTCCCTAGCATGCTCTCCACACTTGTGGGGAAATGACACTAGCAATTCCAACTCACTCTCCCTGTCTTTCAGCCCTATGCCTCCTCAGCAAAGCCAGTTTGCCTTGGTCAGGGAGGTAGGTGACTCCTCAGGGGGCACACTCAGTGCTCTCTCAGTCCTTCAGTCCTTTCTGAGACTGCCAGAGTCCCCCTTCCCCCCCCCCCCCCCCCGCACGGAGGTTGTACCAGTCCTTGGGCCTTCCCGGGTGCTCCTTGCTCTCACTTATCTAACTCAGAGCATGCACTCACAGTGTCAGACACATATTGTCACTACAATGAAGGCACTGTTAGACTTAAGAGTATTCAAAGATGAATGGTGGTGTGTACTTTGTACTTACTGAGTAGTAGTGTGGGCTCTCTGCGGTGGTTTTTGGAAGTACTAAGGCATGAACTGTCTCTGTCAGCTTTATTTGTTTCATTTGTTCAAGGAAAGGGTGACAGTCCAAGGTTCTGCCTGCAACTAGCCATTGTCTGGGGAAGGGTTTTATTATTGCCGGATCTGAACTGAGTCTTGACAACGTGGACCATGCAACCAGCCCCAGCCCTCTCTAGGCCCCGCCTCCCCAGCCCCAGCCCTCTCTAGGCCCCGCCTCCCCTTCCCTTCTCCCACATTGTTCATGGACTATGTAATTGAAGTTTCTGGGGTGAGGGAGAGTAGAGAAAGAAAATCTTCTGTCCTGTCAAAAGAAAAAGTATAGGCTCGCCATTGAAAAGCAAACACCAACACACAGGTGTTCAGGCCTGGGAGGCTGAGGTTTATTGAAACGTTTAAATATGAACCTTTAAAATGTTACAAAGATGTATCATTCATTCTGCCTGCATGTTTGAGCCGATATCAGGTAATAATATTCCTGCACCTGCGGTGACTAGGTCAGAAAACTTATCAACTGTCCAGCTGGCGATGGCCATCACCAGCGAGTCAAGTGAACAGATGAGAACTTCCAGTACACAGGCGCAAAGCAAGCTTAGTAAAATATTGTACATGTAACACTGGTTCTCAAAGCGAAACTCCTGAGCTGAACTCTGTCTGAAAACATCACTTGTGTGACCAGGAATTGGAACGCTTGCCATGGGCAAGCAGCTTTGGCCTCATGAAGGCACCGCCATGGCAGCTACATTCCCCTCTGACAAATTAGTGATTTGTCCCTCCACAGAAAAGTGACCAGACTACACATGCAGAACCAACACAGCTCATTGTATTCATCTTCTTCAAGTTTTTGCTTTATTTTTGTTTTTAATCAGTGCAGACTGCTTTTCAAGAGTCTATGGGTTTTTTTTTTTTGGGGGGGGGGGGTTGGCCTGAAAAATTTTGTTATTGAGATCTGATTAAACTGAAGAGAGAATATTTTTACTCCTGGAGAAGCTGAGATAACACTGAATTTCACTAGGTAACTAGTACATAAAAACATAAAATGTTGTTTGGGTAGGTGAGCACAGGAATTCTGGGCTGGAAAGCCCTCTAAGGCAAAGAGATGAGAACTGAGTATTTTGTGTTTTTTCTCCTCTGTCTTTGGTTTTCTAGAGACAAAGTCTCACTCTCTAGATGAACCCTAAATCTAACAGCAGTCTTCCTCTCTCAACCTCCGGAGAGCCTAGACTGCAGGTTTGTGCTGCTGTGTCAAGCTCAGAGCAAGGAGCTTTTCATAGTGTGTTCAAGTCACTGGCAGATGTATTTCTGCTAACAAACAATAGCGTGAAATGTCCTGTATGTGTTCCCTTGTGTTGGGTGGGAATAGAAAAGCAACTTTCAATTACCAAGGGTTTGAGGCATTGATTTGGTGAATCAAGAGCTTGCACACAAGCATGAGAACCTGAGTTCCTAGAATCAGTGTGAACATGCTGGGTGGGATATCACATTCCGCAGCATGGGGGAGGGGCCGGGTAGAGACAGGAAGATCCTGGAGGCTCACTGGCCAGCTAGTCTAACTGAAATGTCAGGCTCCCGGTTCAGCAAGAGACTCTGTCTCAAAAAGTAGAATGGGACGTGACTGAGGAAGACACCCTGATGTCTTACCTCCACACCAGGAAGGTTTGGCCAGCACACAGCACACACTAATGCATGTATATGCACAACACACATGCACTGAAAACAACCCCAAAAGGTAAACACAAGGATTACAACGACTTTTCCACGTAACATCCATACTTTCTAAATACTTACAAGACATCACTGGTTGTGATGCTGGCTTGTCAGTCACCATGAAGCACAAGACAGCTAGCGTGCTTCTTATTAACCAGAGAGCAATGTACACTTTTGACGTCATCATCTTCTTGCACATAAAAATACGAATGATCTAGACAAGGGAAACGCAAGTATTTTACAGAAATCAAGCAAACAACTGGTTTTGTTCCCCTGCTGAAGAGGAAGCATCTCAAGTCTGGCGTTCACTGGTATTTCTTCATTAGACTGATCACTTCATTATACATCCTCCAGGGGGCATCCAAACCCCAAATAAAATCCAGATGGTCCCACTCAGGAATGAGCTTGTGGTACACCAACTTGGGGATTTCAGTCAGTATGATATTGATGTCGCGGATGTCTGCCAGCCAGTCCCGGCCCCCGCTCCACAAGGCGGTGGGTACCCGCATGTCTTTTATGTTGTACACGGGAGGATAACTCTACGAGAGAAAAGGGATCATAGAAAGCTTTGCAATTATTCCAGTTATAATTTTTTAAATTTTAATAAATGAAACCTCCATTGAAAAACAAGCGGCTAGTAAGTCTGATTTGAAAGTAAAAAAAAAAAAAATTAATTAAAAAAAAAAGTTTCGAGGATTGCTTCCATTATGCTTTTCAGGTAGTCGTTACAAGGAGAAGTAGAGTTGTGGAGATGTCCCCTCTGCTGCACAGCAGGGACCACTTAATCCCCAGTGACTATCACGGTTTTCCCCAGATGTGGAGTCAAAGTAGTAGACCCAAGTGAACAGGGAGGCACTGTGGGATCATCTCTTCACGCCCTCTCCCTCTGAATGCAAGAGAAGTCACAGGAATCCTCCACGCCTCCATTTTCTGAACTCTATGCCACACACAAGGGCTATCTCAATTTAGAAAAGCAGAGAGAAAGGTTCTCAAGCTTTAGAAAACTCCGTGATCAAAAATGGAAATTTTATTTGCAAAGAGAAGAAATGGCTTTAAAGCCCTGTGAGGTGTCTAGCAAGCTGGAAACAGCATGGAGGCTCTTTGGCTCTAAGGAGTATGCTTATGATCCTACTGAATCACAATGACCTCTTATTTACAACCAAGAGGATGGAGACAGGAAACCTGGGCCGTACCACCACTGACAGATCTGGAAAGATCTGAGTGGACTGAGGAAAAAACATCATAACTAGGCAATTCTGCCAAGAACATTCCCTCATTGTTCGATGTCCCAGGGGAAGGGAATGCCAGGGCGGGAAGACGGGAGGGGGGTGATGGAGGTGGGGAGCACCCTCACAGAGGCAGGGGTCAGGGGATGAGATAGGGGGTTTCAGAAGGGGAGACTTGGAAAAAGGAAAATATTTGAAATGTAAATAAAGACAATATCCAATGAAAAAGAAAGGATAATGTTTTTTAAATTTCACAAAAGAGAGAGAGAGAGAGAGAGAGAGAGAGAGAGAGAGAGAGAGAACATTCCCTCAGCAGCTGAGCCCAGCTGACTTCTATGGTGAGTTTTCAAAGCCCATTTTAATTAAAAGTCTTACCTGGTTGTAATGAAAATAATTCTTGTCTCTGCTTCCCCAGTCAAAAGCTTGAAGCTTATGGTATTTAACAACCTAAAAAAATCATAAAATTTGGAGGAAAAAAACTTAGTAAACACTAAAATTTATAAGATAATATAAGAGGCTGTGTGAGTCAATTAGGTCCTCAGAAATCAAGTTACTCCCCAATTCAGGTCTATTTATCATTTCCAAATAATTATTTAAGATAAATTTACAACTACTATGGCTTCCTTTACCACATGACTGAATCTCTGACTGAATGGTTGGGAAAGCAGCCAAAATTTGTTTCTTGTTTTTTTTTTTTTTTTTTTTTTTTTTTTTAAGAGTTACTGATTTTATTCGGAGACGGCCATGTACACTAACGGTTCCGACTGTGAGCAAGTAAAACTATATCACCAAGTGACATCATAACTATAATGGTTTGCCATCAGTGTGTTCTCCAATGTTCAAACAACAAAGAAATTAGTGACATGTACGCAGACTTTAGTTTACCAGTTTCTCAGACGTCACGCACATGGATAAAGCACCAGGTGAGCAGGGAGCAGCTTGTAACTTAGCCTGAGTTCATGTGTTCAGCTATCAGCAGTATTTTAAAGAGTTCATCAAATGGACATTTTGTTTTTCAACAAAAACAACCGCCTTTCAAACAGTGGATGACATCAGAATGATATGAGGTCAGGATACTAGGCAGACCCTAGGAACACATCTCCAGAACTCAGATCCTGGAGAGATGTGGGATCGGCCCAGGAGTCTGATTCCATTTGTGTCCTCAGTGGCAGTGGTTAGCACAGTAAATCCAGGTGAGGATGGGACTCTTCCAAAAGAAACAAGTGCCCAGGTCTGGGCAGGGCTGGAGGGTGGGGTTGTGGAGAGACAAGAATAGGTTTGGCTGGGGAACAAGAGGATAAGCTTGTCAGATTCAGATTAAAGGATGCTACAATTGCCAACTGAACTAAATTTGGAATTAAGTAAGAGACAGGTCTAGGCATAGCTGTGTCTATGAAGGTGTTTCCAGGCAGATATATTTGAGGACAAAAGAAGATATAGTCTTCATGGGCATGTGTAGCATCCCATGGACTAGGGTACTGGACTGAATTTAAAAACAAAACAAAACAAAAAAACAAACCAGGAACCTGAGCAGAGCACCTGCATCATTGCCTGGGGCCATCTGGCCCCTGGTATCAAGGTCCAGTGGGAGAGCCCAGCGGGATAGCAGTAACAAGAAAACACTAGGAAATAGCTGTACAGAGTAACCTCTGTATGGACAGAAGAACTTCACAGTGAGCAAAAGGGCAAAAGGCAAAGGGCTGTCTCCACTGACTTGGAAATGCTGAAATCACAACTTGGCTAGAGATCCATATGGCCCTCAGCCTGCAGACTCTGACTGAGATCAGCTGATTAAAGGGGCCAGAATAAGAGCAGACAGTCGTATTGCAGCCAGTTTAGCTGCTCTCATCCAAACTCAGTGCTCATAGGGGGCCAGGGACACTGAGAATGAAATAAGACCCTTCTGTGACGATGTGTTGATTACAAGGTGCCTGGCTTGCACAGTCAGCATTTTAGCTGCTGAGCCATCTGCTAACCTATAGGTTTTATTTACTTTTTTAAATATCTTACCTATGTCAGTTTACTCGTGTATGATATGTAGGATGGGTGTGGGTGTGCGAGCGCATATAGAGGTCAGAGGACAACATGCAGTACATTCTGACCTTGGACCTTGTCGGTTCTAGGGATCAAGCTCAGGTTATCAGGCTTGGCAGCAAGTGTACTTAGCCACCGAGCCATCTCCTAACCTCATATTCTTCATTATTAAAATAATCAGTGTTTATAGTCAGTTTTGAAATCCCACGACTTATTTTTATTTGAAAGAATGCTTTAGTAAAAGGTGTACTCCTTGAAAAAAACCCAGTAGTTATGACACAAGTGCTATCTGCCCAGTACTCAGACTGTTCTCTAAGACAACCTTAGAACATCTTGGTTTGCAGCTTAAGCAGCCAAGTATTTCCTGTTTAGGATAAAGTTAGTTGGAAAAGACCATTCTCGAAGATACGTCCTAAGGTAGAAATAGGTCCTCCATTACTGTCAAGTGGGAAAAGGAAAGCAAGTGGTAAAGACACAGCAGGAAAAGCACAATCCTCTTTACCATCACATACTCTATCTGCAGCTGCTTCTTTTTGAAATGATTCAAGAAGAGGCACAGAGCAAACTCAGAGATATTTCCCACCCCAAATGTAGAGACATTTCCTATCTCAAATGCGCCCTTACTTTCTCTGTGGGATTAGTAGAATAATTTTATTTCCATTTGAAGATACTTTTCTATTTTATCTGTATGTGAGCTCCAAGTGCGCATGTGATAAAAATGGCCAAAATTCTATTTTAAGCTTAGTGACCCTCATGATCATACATGACTGCCATGGCTCTGGTTTGTCCACTGATGTTCCAGGCACATTGTGTTCATGGGTTCTTGCTGAAATGACAGCTTCTGTTCCCCAGAAAACTATAGTTTATTAAACATGAAATAAAACAAACAGTATACAATTAAAAAATAAGGAGGGAAAAGGAAGGGGGCAAAGGAAAGGGATGATATATAAATCTGAGATGGAAATAAAGGAGAAGGAAGTCAGGGAGAGAAGAAAGAAACAGTTCCACCCTGACAACTGTCCGATGAACCCATGCATTACTCAGAGTTTATCATGGGAAATACCAAAAGTGGCACCACGCCAGTGACGACAAGCACCCAGAATTGTAGGAAGAAAACAGACCTGGTCTAGTGTTTCTGTTTGGGAAAGGCATACAGAACGATGCTCTGAGAGTCCATGGCTTGTCCAGTCCCCACTTTACTAACTTCACATGGGACCAACAGTACCCCTGTTACCTTACCTGACTCCAGTGTAACAGGTTTTGCACAGAAGATCCTGCAGGACAGTGTGTTGTGTACACATCCACTCTAGACTGAAAGATGAATATGATGAATTAGAAAACAATGTTAAGGTGATATTTTTCTCTTCAGAGGATAAAATAATACAAATCTAAACACCGCTGTTCAGACGGCTAATCTCTCAGAGATCAGAATACATCTGACTACGAATATATCCAATAAAAATGTCCACATCTGCAAAGGACCTATGAAGGAAAGGCAATTGTGGTGTAAGTACAAAGGGGAACAGGCTGAAACCACGGGTCATTTCTTATCTTCTCCATGCTTCCCTAAATTAAAAGTCTCTAACCTGACCCCCTTTGCAGATTGTTTTGTAGAGGAAATGATCTGACTCAGACTTGACCTCAAGGCCCTCCTAACTCAGCTCCCCATGGGCTGGAGTCACAAAAACGCACCACCACGCCTGGCTTTACTCCAGAATTTTAAAACCTGTTTTCAAAATTCAACATTCTAAGACACAAATACATTTCAAAACATAAGCCAGAGATTTGCACTTCATATAAAAACATAAATACATATGTACAGCCACTCCAGACTTAAACACACATTTTTAAAAGAAACATGTTAGGCTTTGGTCTGATGCTATGTAGAGTACACACCATATAGGCCCAAGCGATGCTATGTGACTTTGCCCCTAAGTTATTTCTGATTGGTGAATAAAGATGCTGACAGCCAACAGTTGGGCAGAAGACACATAGGTGGAGTTTATGGTTCCCAGGCTTGGCAGAGGACAACCACAAGGAGGAGAAGAGGTGAAGAGAGGAGAAAGCTGCCACAGGTTAGGTGAGTCATAAAATAATGGCCATGTGGGTTGGATAATTGGAGTTAAGAGCAGCCCAGGTAAAATATGACAAATTATATAATGGGATTATTGGCTGGGAAATAGACACACTAGCATAGAGGACAGATATCTGCCCAGCTCTTGTGTTGACTGAGGCTGATAAGAAATATAAGAGGTGTGTGTCTTTTATCTGGGAACTAAATGGTCAAAGGTGGGGTAGAAACCCCCATAATTAGGATTAAATGTTTTCAACAACAGAGACACACTAGTAGCATCAAATGCTATATCAACATTATGACTTGTGACAGATCCACTCACTGATGGATTCTATGTAGGGTCTGAGTGGGAAGCTGAGAGGAGTGAGCCCTAGGGCAGCAGCAGATGGGGCTGTTTGCTAAAGCTGATTTTTGTGTTTCTCAAATGAAACTCTAATGTGTGCTGGGTCCAGGTCCTCATCTCTCATACAAATAAGCACATCCGTGGATAATTACTACATACCATATTTAAATTCTTCTCATTGAAGCCACATATCAGAAAGAAGATATTTGCGCAAAGCTCCTTCATGATGACGTGAGTGCAAACGTGGGTACTCAGCCATTTCACCACTGCGCTCTGAGGAAGAAACTGCTTCTGTCCAAACATGTCCTGGAAACACAAAGACACCCGAGAATGGGTCAGCATTTCAACCTGATGTTCCAGCTTCACACCCCTTAAGAAGTACAGGCATACAAGCAGCTCCACGGGGGCCTCCAGAACAAAACAGCAGTGCACCAACATTCAAAACAGGAAAGCTATGAGATACACTACATCAGATGTGCTTAAGGACACATGACAAGGCCCCACAATGAGAAGACAGAGACAGAAAGCTAAGTAAGTTTGTAGTAGACTATTATAAAGGGAGATGAGCATGCCCATTTGTTGATGGGCTACTCCCTAACAGGACTTCTGAGAAGATTCTGAGGCTCCAACTAAGTGTTTCCCTCTATTCTAATATGGGCCAAATCCAGCTTCCTACAGGTGGATTACTCTTTGTTTGTTTGTGGGGTGGTGGGCTGTGAGAAGCAGCTGGGCACCTGGTCGAGCACAGACTCCGAACCCCAGACCCTAATCGGATGGCTGGTGTTCGGATCTGCTCCTGGGCCCTGGTTCTTTTCGCTTAGCTTCAGCCCTCCACAGCCCCTCCCACAGAGAGGTCTATGGACATCAGTTGCAAGGAACAGTGCCTCAGGCTCTCCCACATGCAGATGAGGTATCTCCAAGCTCTCAGACCAAGCCAATAGGCGTTATCTGCTGCCGGACCCTGACCTAACCCAAAACTGTAAATAAAGGCTCTAATCAGAAGTAAAGGTGTGCAAGAATCATCCCGTTGTCTGAGAGTTTCTGTTGCAAGAGCTGTAACACTTGGGAAGAGATCTGCTTTCCCAAAGCGCCTTCAGGACTCTCCCCTCCCTGCTAGCTAGCTGGCCTCACCAGCACAGCCCAGAGGCTCAGCAAGGAGAGATAGGTGCAGCACCTGGGAGTAACTGGGTAGTGACATCAGAGACGCTGGCGCTGGCGGAGGCAGCAGCAGCGGGAGCAGAGAACCAATTCCCCCTCCCTGCTCTCACTCTGTCCCCTTGGCCGGGACCCCCACACCAGGCCAGGCCAGAGATCGTCCTCTGGAACAGGGACCCACATTTGTTTCTTTGTTTCAAAACAGGCTCCTGCTGTACAGCTCTGGCTGGCCTAATAGTTGTTATATAGCCCAGGCTGCCCCTAAACTCATAGAAATCCTGCTGCCTCAGTCTTCCAGGGCTGGGATTTTTAGCTGTGAGCCACCATGCATGATTATTGTTAATTTATTATGAAATATTTTGTGATGGTAAAACACATAAGATGTATCATCTGGATGATTTTTTAACTGTTCGATTCAGTGGCAAGCACATACATGCTTGTGCCGTTATCCCTACAATCCACCTTCAGAATCCTTGCATCTGTGCCCATTAAACAATTACTCTGAACTCATTAGACAATTCATTACTCCTCACTTGCCCTGCCTCCAGCACCACATGTGGTTCTGTAAGTTTTACTGGAATACACCCACAGTACGTTTGTGAATTATCTCTGGCTGCAGACAGAAAGTCAACCACAGAAACCACTTGGCCCACAAGGCCAAATTCACTTGCTCGCTAGCTCTTTGTAAAAGAAGCTTTCCAATTCTCAATGTACATTGTCCCTAACCAATAGTCAACTGAGTCTGTGCACTTGTATAACCAGGACTGTCACTACATTCTCCAGGCAGATCTTCATGTAAAGTGGGATAGGGGACAGGTCTTCCTTCTATGGAACTCAGATCTGTCTGTCCCTTTGCCGTCTTGCTTACATGCACTAACTCCAGAACAAGCCAGAATAGAAAACTCAAATATCTACAAAGGAAATGCTGTGAGTTGTGTTATGACCCCTTAAAAGGCCGACATTTAAGTCTTAACTGTCTGCATTTAAGACTCTTATTATTTGGAGATTATGTCTTTTCAGACAGAGGCTGGACCTTCAAGTATCGATACTTTTAAAGGATATCCTTTTAAAGATTTCTCCCCTTTTAAAGGGGAGAAATCTGACCACAAAGATGGACGTGTACATGGAGAAAACAGTGACTGTGAAGGCAGAAACCAGGACGATGCTTCTACAAGCCCCAAAGACCAAAGACATGCAGCATATTTGCCTGGAGAAGCTAACAAATAGTATGTGGAAGCTGTAAACTCAAATGAATGCAGCCGCACATGTGGCCCGCTTCTCTGCCTCGGAGTGGACAACTGGTGAATATCAGCAACTTTGACAAAACTGAACGTCCCTGCTGAGCTCAGCACTACATGGAACCACTACTCCTGCCCAGCTTCCTTTTTTCCTCCCTTAGAAAAGAAAGCCAATTATCCAATCTGCAACATAAATATCACACTAGTTTAAATATATAATACTGTATTCTAGTTTCTTCCAGAAAATTTACCCATCTACAAAGAGCCTATGATCTCTGTCTCTGTCTGTCTTTGTTCGGATTTCTATTACTTGTGATAAAATACTTTCTGTCTTGGGGGAGAGAAAGGATTTATTTCAGCTTATAGTTTCGCATCAGAGAACATTAACTAAGGAAGTCAGGACAGGAACTGACACTGAGCAGGGACCCGAAGGCAGAAGCTGATGCAGAAGCCATGACAGAGTCCTACTCCCTGGCCCACTGCTCCCTGTGAGCTTGCTCAGCCTGCTTTCTCATAGCAACCAGGACCACCAGCCCAGGGGTAGCACTGCTAGCAGTGGGCTACGCTTTCCTGAATCAATCACTAATTCTAAAAATGCCCGCAAAGCCTCGCCTACATGACAACTGAGATGGGGAATTTTCTCAGGTGGAGGATTTCTATTCCCAAATGATGGTAGCCTGTGTCCAGCTAACATAAAACTAGCCAGCACACTGTTACATCAATCTTCTGTTGGATCATGTATCAATACCTAAGAATGGGCATTAATTAGATCTGAATGGTCTCCTTCAGAAAAGCGATATAAGAAAGAGTTGACTAAAAAGGACCAGGAGGTAAATTCCACATGGAGAAAAGGTCATGTGACGTGGAAAGTTAGCCATTCACAACTCCAGGCTAAGAGTCTAGAAAGTGGTCATTTGATGGGTTGGTAAGTTAGACTTTTGTATTTTTTTTTCAAAGGGTTAGAGGGAAACACGTTAATTCCATAAAAGCAACCAACATGTATTTTTTAGAGAAACTAATTCAAATGTTATGAATATTTGTTCACATTTTGTTGGTCTGGCTTTTGTTTTTCTTGTTTTGCTTTGTGAGCTGTTTAAAAAAAAAAAACAAAAACAACAACAACAAAAAAAAATAACTTTCCCATTTGTGCCATAAAGCAAGCTAGTCTGAAACCATGATTCCTAAATGCCAGACCCACAGTCTTCATCAGAAATCACAGAAGATGTTTTAAAAACACAGATTCCTGATTCCCCACTCCAGAATTTCTGAAATGTAATCTCAAAAGTGGGCTGGGAGGGGCTGTGGCACTTCTAGGTTTACAAAGCTAACTCATAAACTCTAGGGAACCAGCTAGATATAGAACATTCATCCCTATGGAAGCTGCCACACTCTCCTGTATCCACTCTAGAGATGTTCCCCAGCCTGGATGTCCACCACAGCTGTCTTTATAATAAAATAAATAAATAAATAAATAAATAAATAAATAAATAAATAAAACTGTCTATGTAACACCTAATAATAAAAATCAATGCACACGCTAGCTCTCCCTGGGAGAAATAAGCAACATGCAGAACAATCTATAGAATTAAACAGCATCCATGTGGAAACAAAACAATACATCTCTCTTGGTGCATCTCTATGTGTATAAATTCATATGTGCAGTCTGTAGGAAAAGACCTCCAAATTGAGTAGTTCTAAAGAAGGCATTAGGGAGGCCACCTAGTAGTCAGGAAGCTCTTATAATCTCTGAAGTTTTTGTAATAAAAATCAGTACTATTAGCAAAGACAGTCAAAACAAAGTTATATCAGCATGTTTGCCGGTGCAATGAACTCCTACCACAACAGTCTGACTAAATTACTGTAGTTCTTTACAACCCAAAACCTAACGCGTAGCAGTTAAAAAGTCAATGAAGTATAACACTGTGATTCTTCCACCTCAGTAACTGTCAGGTTTTGAAATCAGAGAAAAGTACATACTTCCTGTGAAAGACTTTTTTTCAAAGGCCTGAGAGAGGGAGCTTTGTTACACCTCCCTTGAAGTAATGAATCACTTAATATCATGAAGAAGTTCTAAGAACCAAGTTTTCAAGTAAAGTTATCATTGTGCAACCATCACACAGTAATATCCTTATACAATCCTAGGTGGTACAGGTCAATCACTTGACACAACTACATGACACAATCAAAAGACATGGTGAATGTGAGACTCACGAGTCCACTGCTGTCTCATGGTGCCACATGTCTTTACAATAAGCATTTTTGCAAGACCAACGATATAA
Organism: Arvicanthis niloticus; assembly: GCF_011762505.2. Lineage (NCBI taxonomy): Eukaryota > Metazoa > Chordata > Mammalia > Rodentia > Muridae > Arvicanthis > Arvicanthis niloticus. The sequence continues at coordinate 141,330,341 of NC_047658.1, forward strand.
ATAAACCAGTGATAGATACTATCAAGTATGACATTATGCTGGCTTGCTTTTGGTTGCTGTTATAAAACACTCACCAAGAGCAAATAGGTAAGGTTGTAATTCATCTTACACGTCCAGGTCACACTCCATCATTGAGGGAAGTCAGACAAGGAGCTTAAGGTGGGAACCATTGAGATTCTCACTGATTCACACACAGGCTAATGCTTAGGCAGCTTTCTTATACAACATGCATGGGGACGGCACTTCCCCCAGTGTCATCCCCTGTATCAATGAATTGTCAAGACAACCCCCCACAGACACACCCACTGGTCCAGTAAGAGTGTGTAGAGAGGACACTGCTGATTCTCCACTAATGAGCAATTTTTCAGCTCAAGAGAGTCTCTGAGGAGAAGTGAAACTGGTGGGACTCCCCAAGTACCTCAAAAAGAAGCTCTGGCAACCGTGCCAAACGGACTACCGGGCCGGAAGCGAAATTGAGAGACAACACAGGAGCCAAGGCAAAAAACATTTTAATCTTCTTTGCCAGCTCGGGCATCTGTAAAAAGGCTATGAAACCTGCAGGGCAAAAGAAAGAGTTAGATAGACCTTCTAGTACTTCCTCAAAAAAAAAAAAAATGAGAAAAAAAAATGAGAACGGTCAGCCATTGTACCCTACAGAGGAAGCCCAGTAAACTGTACAAGTGACACTTCCCTTGTACATTTGAACAGAGTTCTTAAAACATTCTGGCTCAGAAACACTGACTTTGGTTCCAGACTTAAACCTACAATATGCACAGAAAGAAGTCCAGGGTAAGAGAACCAAAAAGGCTTCCCTGTTCCCATGGCAACGTGAACCTCTACAGCTCCGCCCCACACTTCTACTCCACCCCTCTTTCCATCTCTAACTTGCAGACCATCCAAGCAGAACACCAGGGACTCAAAAACCACATTTAGACTCCCCTTGCTGTAAAGTATCTTTACACTTCTCTTAGATTGCCCCATGCTACTTGTCCCTAGAACACTTTAGAAACAATGGATTTTAATAGACAAGTCACCTAGTCATAAAAGTATTGTTAATAACGAGCGTGCAGCTCTATTTTCTAGAAGGCAGGGCAATCTTATAACATGTTAACACTCAAGCTTTTCACTTTGTGAGTCTCCTTGCAGAATGTATTCCATGAGCAACATGTGCCACGAACAAGAAGGCACTCATGAACATCAACTGTCAGAATCTAAAAAATTATGGAATATGTTTCCATGCTTTCATTAGAGAAACCTGCTAATTAAAATGTAATGCTGATTCGCAGTTTTTAAACTTTGTAAAATTTTGTACTTTTATTTTTAATAAAAATAAAAACATATTGAACTGAGAAGACAGCTGACTCCATAAAGTGATTGCCATTCAAATGAAACTAGAGTTTTATCCCCAAAGCCCACATCACGGAGCCACGTGTGGTGGTCCACACTTTTAGTTTTGGCACTGGGAGGGCACGAACAGGTGAATCTTTTGAGGCTGGCTGGCCAGCCAGTTTAGCTTATTTAGTGCCCAGATTGTATCTCAAAAGAACAAGACAGACAATGCCCGAGAAAGACAGCAAAGACCTGGCCTGCACACTACATTTGTCCCCTACCCCCACACAAATATACACACACATAAAAGTTATAAAACATATTAGTTTTATAATAACATGAACAAAACACGCAAATAGCTTCCCAAAACTATGAAGAGCTGTCATCCTTGTAGTTATGTTTGATTTAACTTAATTTCTTTGATTACTAATGTAGCTATTTTGGGTGGAGCTACAGGTTAGACCCTGGGATTCAAACATGCTAGGCAAGTTAAGTTCTCTACACTGAGACCAACCCCAGCCCGGGGCAGTTAAACATTTAAAGCACATTTTGTTACTGACTCTTTATGGTTTCGGACACTAGAACATTTCCCATTTTTCTCCCCTCTCACATTCGATGTTCCTTAAACTGGAAAACACCTAAAATATAGCCTCCATCAATTCTTTCAATTTTAAGACACTTAACAATTTATACGAAATTCTGAATTTCTGTAGATTATTACTGAAAATCCCTTGCCCTAGTTATGATTTCTGCTTGGATTTTTTTTTAAAAAAAATCAGTATTTGAAGTAAGAGCATTTTTGTGTATTTCACTTGTAAGACACACTGCCTTTGACCTCTTTATTGTACACATACCTATGGTGCTTCCTTGAGAATGACCAACATAATAGAGTTGTTCTTGGCCAGTTTTATTCAAAACGTAGTCAATTGAAGCAGGTAGGTCATATTTTGCCATCTCATCAAAACTATAATCCAAAAAACACAGGACTCTTTAATTGAAATAGCACACAAATATAGAACAGCACACAGACACTTAGCAAAAGATGTGTTAGCACACATTGAACATGGCTGAATAATTAATCCTATCTGAGTTCAGAACACTGACCAAGGACCAAGGAAGTCCCCAACATTCCCACCCAGTTGTACCCCCTGAAGGTAGCACCTCTAAGGTTTTACATTATTAGCTTGATTCACTGCACACAATGCCTGTAAATAGGATTCTGCCACAGATCTTCTTTCATTCCTGGCTTCCTCCGTTTGGTATGGGACTGTAGATGTTTATTCTCATCTTATTATGTGAATATGCCACACTTGATTAACTGAATTTGCTGCTGGTGTGCATTTGAGTATTCATTGTTATGAACAGTGTTATAATAAACATATTCTAATAACTGCTTTTTTGGTAAAAACTCTCACTCCTGGGATTCAAGACCAGGGTGACTCTAGTTTTATCAAAGAGAAGCAAACCTTTAACCATCTATGACACCAACATTCTTGAATATCTGGCACACTAGGATGTAGTCTTTTAACAAGATAGGGGTGTGTGTGTGTGTGTGTGTGTGTGTGTGTGTGTGTGTGTGTGTGTGTATTAGCATTCCTTCTAGACTCCACCCACCAGTTTCCTGGCAACAGCCTGGTAGGCCTGGCTTGCTATAAAAGGGGCTGTTTGGCCCCTCCTGCTCTCTCTGCCCTTTCTCTCTGACTTTCTTCTCTCCCTGACCACTTTCTCCCTCTCCTCTCACCCCTCTTTCTCCACAGGATGTTGTCTGGCCTCTCTTCTCTTTTTCTTTTTCTCTGTCCTTCTCTGCCTCTACTCCCTTCTCAAGTCCCCTTCCCATGTCCTAAATAAACTCTACTCTACACTATAGCCATACTTTCTGGTACCTTAGGGGGAAGGGATGTATGTATGTATCTGTGTGAACGTGTGTGTGAGACTACATGTGTGTATGTGTGTATGAGTATGTGAGTAAGTGTATATGTGTGTGAGCCTGTGTGTGTGAATATGTGTGTGTGTGTGTATTGTGTGAGTCTGTATGTGTGTGTGAATATGTGTTTGCATGAGTGTGTGAGCCCCTATGTGTGTGTGTGTGTGTGTGTGTGTGTGTGTGTGTGTGTGTAAGAGAGAGATGAGGGAAGTGACAATCCCAGTGTCAAAAAGCACTTAAAACACCCCAGGCTCTGTGGAGGGCCTCTTCCTTGAATCTTTTTACTTTAGAGCCCAGTGACATTATGAGCTAGGACTTTATCATCCCCAATTTACAGATGAGGAAACAAACACAGTTTATATCCTGTGTCAAGTGTCACACAACAATTCATTGGTGAGGCCAGAAGAAAAAGAGAGACAGAGAATAATAAAATGAATAAACATGTAACATGTGGGTGTTATTGGGGAGATGGGGAGATTGCCTGAGACTTAACCTAGCAGCCCACACCACATGCCAGGAATGTTAAGAATGCCTTAAGAATTCCTAACTGAATCTAATCACTTATGCAACCACTTATTTAAATTTATCTTCATGATTGTTTTTTAAATCCCTGACAAGCTTCACAACTTTTCAAAAGATATCAGCCCCCTTTTTATACAACTTAGGGTCACTCTTGAACCTTGAACGTCACCTGTCTGCCTTAAGGATGCTAAAGATACAGACACAAGTCATCATCAACTGTGATATACCTGAAGGCCCAGAATTCATCCTGAGAAACTGAAAGAGTCTTGTGCTTCCGAGACCAGGTGTTTCCTCTGCTATTTCCCATCCACACATCAAAGCCAGCATCCGCCAGGAGGAAGCCCAGGCTGTTGTTGTCAATGTTGGTGACCCAGTTACTAGAATCTGCCAGGAAACCATGCTGAAGATACACAACTGGCTTGGGACCTGAAAAACATTGATGTTTAGAAGCTGTTGGCTCCAACCTTCTCAGCAAATATGATGTTTTGCTAAACAGTCAACTGTTAAGAGGATCAAAGCCATTAGAGCAACAGAAGCAAATAAACATATGGAGCCAACAACTATGCATGCCTGTAAATGCTGAGGGCGTGTTTTTCTTAAACAGTGTTAACAATGCCGCACCAAAACTTCACTCTTCTGTTTTGCCTGCCTGGGAACAAAACATTGACTTAAGAATCAAATAAATAAATAAATAAATAAATAAATAAATAAATAAATGTAATAGTGGAACTTTAAAAGTATTTATATAATTCGATCACAATGATTCTGAACAAGATAAACTGAAAGGCACACACAGCAGTGAGATGGCTCTATGCACCTACAACAATGGCTGAACCCTAAACAGAGATAACAACAACTCCTGGCCACAGTGCACGCCAATGGGACTTCACCTCCAGTGATGGCAAAAACACTCACGAATGCTTGGTGCAGCTTTGGTAGTCATTGGTAACATGTGAGAAGAACTAAATATAGGCACTGGGTGACACTGACTTGTAAATATGTACACTGAGGGTGTTCATAAAATATAAGGCTAAGCATGTACAGGAACAGAAAACATATTTATATGTATATGTGTATGTATATGATGTATATGTACATGATGTATATGTATATGATGTATATGTATGTATATGCATATGTACACACACACACACATATATATATCTCCTCTATACATTGATGATGTTGATGTTTATAGTATATTTATTCATAACTGCCAAAATTTAGAAATCTTGGTTACTTAATCCTGCATCTGCTCGATTTTGATGTGACCCTAAATCTGTTATAAAAAGCAAAGTCCAATAAAAAAATCAGTAGCCCTCCTATATACAAATGATAAACAGGCTGAGAAAGAAATTAGGGAAACAACATCCTTTGCAATAGCCACAAACAATATAAAATTTCTTGGTGTAACTCTAACCAGGCAAGTGAAAGACTTGTATTGTAAGAACTTCAAATCTTTGGAGAAAAACAATTGTAGATCTCAGAAGATGGAAATATGTTCCATGCTCATGGATTGGTAGGATTAACATAGTAAAAATGGCCATCCTACCAAAAGCAATCAACAGAAAGTTTCCACCAACATCCCAGCACAATTCTTCACAGACTTTGAAAGAACAATACTCAGTTTCATATGGAAAAACAAAAAATACAGAATACCTAAAACAATCCTGTGCAATAAAAACTTCTGGAGCTATCATCATCCATGACCTTAGGCTACACCACAAAGAAATAATAATAAAAACCATATAATACTGGCATAAAAACAGACAGGTTGATTAATGGAATCAAATCGAAGACCCAGAAGTAAACCCATACACCTATGAACACTTGATTTTCGACAAAGAAGTCAAAACTTCAATGGAGAAAACTACAATGGAGAAAAGAAAGCATCTTCAAGAAATGGTGCTGGTCTAATTGGATTAGACGTCTGCATGTAGAAGAATGCAAACAGACCCATATTTATCAGCCCACACAAAACTCAAGTCTAAGCCAGCAACAACAACGAAAACAAAGACACTCAGATACACTAAATCTGACAGAAAATGAAGTGGGGAACAGCCTTGAACACGCTAGCATAAGAGACATCTTTCTGAACAGAACACCAATAGTTCCGATACTAAGATCAACACTGATGAATGGGACCTCATGAAACTAAAAAGCTTCTGAAAATAAACATGGCAAAACAGCAGCCTAAAGAATGGGAAAAAAATCTTCACCAACCCCACATCAGAAAGAGGGCTGATATCCAAATATATAAAGAACGCAAGAAACTAGACATCCACAAACCAAATAACCCAATTAAAAAATAGTGTACAGAACTAAACAGATTTCTCAACAGAGAAACCTCTAATGGCTAAGAAGCATTTGAAGAAATGTTCAACAATCTTAATCATCAGGAAAATATAAATCTAAACAAGGTTTTGATTCCATCTTATACCCAGAGTGGCTAAGATTGAAAACTCAAGCAACAGCGCATGCTGACGAGGATGTGGAGCAAGGGGAACACTCCTCCATGGCTTGTGGGAGTGAAAATTGTACAACCATTTGAGGACACTTGAATCTCACTCAGAAAGGGGAATAGATTAGGTGTCCACTGGAGATGGAGGGAGGAAGGGGACTGGGAGAAGGAGGAGTAGGGATAGGAACAGAGGAGAAAAGGTGGAGGGGAGGATAGAGGGAGAGCATGCTAGGAGAGACAACTGGATTGTGGTGGGAGCATCTCGGGATGAGCTAGAAACCTAGGATGATGAAAACTCCCAGGAATCTATGAGGGTGACCTAGCTAAGACTCCCACAAATGGAGGATATGAACCAGCCATCTCCTGCAACCAGGAAAGACTTCCAATGAAGGGATCAGGACACCAACCCAGCCACAAAACCTTAGACACACAATTTATTCTGCCTAAACAATATTCAGGGGTTAAAAATTGGAGCAGAATTTGAGGGAAGGACCAACTAATGACTGTCCCAGCTTGAGACCCATGCCATGGGGTCCCACTCCGTACACTATTAAAGATAAGGGGATCCACAGTCAAATGTTAAGCAGAGTTTGAGGAACCCTGTGGAAGAAGGGGAGGGAGGATTGAAGAAGCCAGAGGGGTCAAGGACACAAGAAAACCTACAGAATCAACTAACCTGGGGGCTCACAGAGACTGAACTGATAACCAGAGAGCATGCACAGGACTGACCTAGGCACTCTGCACATGTATAACAATTTTGCAGCTGGGTCTTCATGAAGGACTCCAAAAGTGGGAGCAGGGGCTGTCTCTGAGTACATTCTCTGCCTTTGGATCCCTTCCCCTAACTGTCCTGCCTTGTCAAACCTCAATAGAGGAAAAGACACCTAGTCTTACTTGATATTCCAAGGCTGGTTGATATCTGTGGGAAACCTCTCTTCTACTGAGAAGTAGGGGAGGAAGGCTATGTGGGGGGAAGGGAGGAGGACAGGAAGGACCGAAAAGAGAGGAGGGAGGGGGAGACATGATTGGGATGTAAAGTAAGTAAATGACTTAATAAAGATTAATAGTTATACAATAGCCTTACTGAAGACATGAATTTGAGATGAAGATCAGAAAGGGAATGCAGAAACTGTGGGGTGGGGAAGGGCAGGTACGAGAAACGTATATTGTGCTCATATATTAAATCCTCAAAAACTATTTTGAAATTGTTAAGTAACACACACACACACACACACACACACACACACACACACGAATTCTAAATGTATATATAAATTTAATCTTCTAATCACCTCTTCCTGAGACAGTTAAACTGCAAAAACACCACAAAGACATGAACGTACAATCCACCCCACTCCACCCCACTACCAAGAACAAACAATCCTACCCTCCAGAGGCCTACAGGGGTGAGGCCCTGCAACCATTCATCAACCAAACCCTCACTCAGCACTGACTATGTGACAGGTCCTTCTCAGTACTGGAGACAGAGCAAGAAACAAAAGCAAAAGAAAATACCACCTTGGAGAAATATGGAAAAGAGTCAACCCCGGGTCCCGGGTCCCGGGTCCCGGGTCCGCTGTATGGGCTTCTTTACTTTCTAGTGGTATTTTATGGCTACATCAGCAAGACTGTGCCATCTCTGCCTTCAATCAAGATTTTAGTTCATCTTGGGAAATATGAAAAATGATCACTAAAAGTTTGAAATTATAAATTCAGTATGACAATAATCACTAACATTCCCGCCTCTGGGAGCTAATGCATCATCAAGGACAACAACAGAAACAGACAACAACAAAAATGCCAAAACTCAAGTATCGGGTTTTTTTGTAATCAAGGACAAGCAAAATGACTTCACCCTGGTCAGCTAAACAGCAGCCTCGTGGCTGTTCACTGTAATGCAGCCTACCCACTGAGGTGAATTTCAGCTGAAGGTAGGCCTGACAGCGACTGTGGTTCATAAGAGGAAGACGACTTGGTGAGTGGGAAATTCCTCCTACCTCCTGAGACACGAGTATGCACAGGAAGCTACTTCACTCCAAAGAGTCATGGGGAACCAGCCCGGGGAAGTGATCAAACCAAGGGGCAAGGACGAAGAAGGCCAAAGTTGAGCGTTGTCAGCGTGACACAGAGCTCAGTTGTCACCAGTCATAAAGTCTCAAAGGATTTGATTCAACTTCATAATTGGTGGCCAGGGCCAGTGATCTTAGACTACCCAAGGGGCCTTGCAGTTCCCGGGGAAAGTTGACACACTAGCACAATGGATCCACCTGGGAGATTAGCTTAAAATGGCAGACTTCTTGGCCTGACCCAGGAATTTTAAGGTCCTCCTCAACCTGACATCTTAAGCTCCTTGCTAGTTTGGGAAGAGCCTGCTTCTCCCATAAAAGGATTTGTATCCTGCAATAGCAGATTCTAAACAAAACGGTAAGAGGGGCCTTGTATGTAGTATATATCCATTCCCATGGGCCACCACTGGGTAGTACAAAGCTCAAGCTGCCCCTCAGCCTACATCTCCGTGAATGGGCCACATAATGCACCAAGTTCAGCAGAGCTCATCCACCAGCAAAGTGGGACTTCTGCTCTGGACAAACTCAACGTCCAAGCAGACTATTTCCAAAGTAGCTATGTACTGAAATAACACAGAGTGATTGTGAAACAGACAATGTTACTGGCTCTGGCTTCGGCTGGAGAATGAGGAACTTCGGACACAGAGCCTGGCCTGGAAGCTCTTGTTTTTGAAGCTCCCTTGGCTATTCCAAACCAGCCCATCAGAGGTATATTCAAACCTACTTAAACATAGTTACAGCCAGATACTGGGCCTGCAAGCTGGGTCAGGAGAGAATGAGTTGCCTAAAATGCCCTGGAAGAAGCCATATCCCCCCAACAAGCATCCAAGGGAGATCCTAAGGGTCTCCTCAAGAATTCCTAAGAGTGGATTGGGGGTTGGTAGCAAAGCCTGCCATTGGGTTTCAGTTATCCAAAGTGATGGTTCTTAAGTAAGTTTTTATAGTCTAATTCTAGTTTGAAGATTTGCCCTTAAAAATTAATTCAAATACTATTAATTAATTTAAAATACTATAAATTAAAACTTAAATTCAAATACTATTGATTTCAAATACTATTGATTTTAGTGCCTTTCTCTTGTATTGACAAAATACCTAAAAATGCCTAATTTATTTTTTAAAAAAGCAAGCAAACAAACAAAGATTTAAATTTCCAAATTCAAGGCTCAGAAGTCCGAAGCTAGGGAGCCTGGATCCCTTGAGAACTGTTTAACTTCATTATCCCATGTCAGCAGGTAGGAGGGTGAAAATGCACATGCCAAAGGGAGAGGTGGGGTGCAGCCTATCTGGAGGAAGAAATAAGGTGGAGGGGTTTAAGTCCAACGTGTAAATCCAGGAGACTAAATTGAATCCAATATTTAAGTTACCAGATAGTTTTCTGACTTTATCAGGGACAATATTGCAAACCCAATGGTTAACAAAAAGGGCTGAATGGGTGGAAACTTAAACCCAAGATATAGAAACCGTGCCTGTATGTCACCCCAGGCATTCTACCGTGGGAAAACTACTTAACCGCCATAACCTTGTTATCCTCATTTGACCAACAGGCTAATCAGAGTCCTAATGATTCATCTGATGATTCATACTTGGGGGACACTTGTCTTATCTGGAGAAAGCAACTGGAAAGTCATCCGGCCTTTGTCAGAGTCCAGGCCATGACATTTCCACTTCGAAGTCTACCTGTATGAAAAGGGGTGGCCTGCACTACAGGAGCAAGCACATGGCCCTGCATCACCAGGTGCCATCACTAGCACAGTGCAGCTCTTCACACCTCTAGTGACTGTCACTTGGATTGTTTAAGCTGCACGAAGGCAGCAACATGACCCACATCATTCACTGCAGGGCCAGTAGCAGCTAAAGTTGAATCTGGCACGGGGTGCACACTGGGTAAGGTGCCTCACTGTACAGGGTAAGGCATCGCAAAGACCTTACAGCAAGGGTGGGGCAGATATTATTATTATTCTCAAGTAAAGAATGAAGAAACAAACCCAGAGGGGTTAAATAAACTGCCACGGTCACACGCAAGCCTGAGGCTAGTGCTGTTGGTACAATCACACTAGTTGTGGCATCTAGCTGTACTCTCCATAGTAAAGCCAGATTTTGCCCTTGGCTGTCTCAGATCGTGGAAGATAGGGAAGCCTTAACCCAAATGTGACTTAGAACACGACGAAGAACATTTTGGAATCTCAATGCGTTGCTCAGTTCCGAGAGGGCTACGGAGTACTTGGGGATAGGCCACGTCCTTGGGGTGCAACATTTTCAAAGCAAATGAGTCAGCCACATAACTAACATCAAAGCAACTGAAGCCAAAAAGACTTTGGCCTCCACGGGGCTCCATCATCACTGACTGGGTCCTGTGGGGAAGGCAGTAAGTACACTTGTTATCAACCATTTCAGTTAGTGTTGACTTAACCACTGTGAACCAAACACACAGAGAGTTCAGAAGATATACCTCCAGGCACCTGATGTGTTCTAAGTGCAATAGTCTTTATGGATGTAATGGATGAAGATATACACATTCCTTAATAATCTGTCCTGGCTGTACTTTTTCAAACCAGTGCTGAAAGCAGACACTTGTACTCATGGCTATTGGAGACTATGCTTGCAATTTTCCAATTAAAATACATTGTGTGTGTGTGTGTGTGTGTGTGTGTGTGTGTGTGTGTGTGTGTACATCCTTGTGTATACCAAGAGAGACATTAGATATTTTCCCAGAGACAATACACTTAGCAGCAGTTGGCCAAGAAGGAAGGGGTGTGAGGCAAGGGAAGGGACAGGCGGAACAGTATATGCTCCCATGTTACACTTCTCCTTTGCACCAACCTCAACCAGATTTGGACAAACAGACCGTACAGCTAGCTGGACTTCTGTTGCTTAGTTTAAAAGATTGAAATGCAATCCCCTACCCAATGCACCATCAGAAGCCCAGAAAGCCTGGGGATGGGCTCCGCCCAGTGCCTCTGGCACAGGGAATTACATGTCAGATTATGAACCCATACTAAAGCTACATTTATCAAATAAATAAAGCCAGAAACTCACAAATGGTTTCTTTCAAAAGGAGGATTTCTCTACAGAAAGAAAGACCTAACGAAATCAAAACAACAGCCTGGAGTTTTTCCTTTAGAAGACAACTCAGAAGCCACGTTGAAAACTTTCACAGATGACTCAAATGGCTCAGCTGGCAACTCTTGGGAAGTCTGCACCTCAGTCACACTTGAGAAGTCTGCTTCCTCATGTTGCATGCAGTTGTTTCCAGTCTTTACGGCCCAGAATGCAATCTCACACGTCAGGTCATCAGATGCAGAATTGTTCAGATACAAACAAGGTATTTGATTTCCCAGTTAGGCAACAGTAACTGGCTCAATTCCCAGTTAGACAATTAGTAAGCCAATCTGCCTTGTATTTTTTTTAATGCTCGCACAAGCAGTATTTCTTTGTTTTAGCTAAATAAACTCTATGCTATGGTTACCGTGGGATCAACTTGCTCAATACTTATTATATAAGGACATGTTCTGAATTCAAGGAATACTATCTCTGCAGTCAAAATGCCCAAGTAACTGCCCTTTGCCTTGGCCATCTCAAGCAGGAAATGACTGTATTGATCTCGAACACGAAGATGTAGATACCCAGAAATCTGCCAGAAATGTTATAAAGGTGCAAGCTTCTCAAATCCTTGGTCCAAGCAGGAAATGAGAACCTTGTGATATTAACACTCATCCTTAAGGCTGAGCAGATAAAAATAAAACCACTTCTCTATAAATGATTCATTGACCAATCTCTGTGTTTCAGTTCCCCTAAGCACTTAGCAAATACAGTGGCAGTTTGGCATGGGGTGAGAATGATTGCTTAAAAGTGGGAAGATGGCTGAGTGGGAAAAGACTAATTTCTCTGAAAGTATGAGGATTTGAGTTCAAATCCCCCACCAACCACATTTTAAAACAAAAAAACAACAACAACAACAAAAAACCCTAACATGGTGTGAGATGGAGACAGAAGAATTGTTGGGACTTGCTGGCTACCAGACAAGCCCCAAGATCAGTAAGAGACCTTGTCTCAAAGGAATAGGATGGAGAATGACAGAGAAGAAAATCTAATGTCTCCCCTGGCATACAAGAGAGAGAGAGAGAGAGAGAGAGAGAGAGAGAGAGAGAGAGAGAGAGAGAGAGAGAGAGAGAGAGACTGAGACTGTATTTTAAGTAGAAAATTGCACGCATAGTCTTTAATAGCCATAAGTACAAATGTCTGCTCTTTTGGATGGGGTGAAACACACACACAGCCAGGACAGACTGTTAAGGGATGTATGCATCTACATCATTACATCCATAAAGATTGTTTCCTCACAAAATCACATAATAGCTGAGATTTAAGCTACTTTCTCTGCAAAACGAGACAGAGAGGTTGGAAAAGGAGGCAGCGGGCAGCGGGCAGCGGGCAGCGGGCAGCGGGCAGCGGGCAGCAGAACTTACAGGACTCAGGCAGAGCAGACACTTGGCTCCACCCTGTGTTCACACAGAACCTTTGACACCCACATGAAGCTAATCATGCTGTCTCAAGAGCCCACTCACCATTTCTTTATAACCCATTGCCCTCCCTGAGAATGTCACCCCAATAAATAAGTGACATTTTAATGTATCTTATAGTTACTTATAAAGACTGCAGCTACAGAGCATTACTTTCTATATGTTAAAAGCATTCATTTCACAAAGTAATACTAAATTTCCACAGACCTGCTTTGTGATTCTTTTTCTGTTATATGGGGAGCCCCCCCCCAAACCCTGCAAAGTGATTCACTCAAGATTCCCTCAGCTTCTGCGCTGTCTCCGGTGCCTTAATGAATAGCATCATGATTGTAAGGGGAAGAAGTGTGGTGGTCAGAGCAGGGAGACCGGTGTTAATGAGGGATAGAGTATGTAGACTGGAAATCAAGAACAATTCTGCCAGGGCTGTGAATGTAGCTCTGCAGCAGTGCATGCATGAGGACCTGGGTTCAATCCCCAGCACTGCCAAACAAAAGGAAAATGACTTAGCAGCTTCTAGTCTAGGTCACTGAAAGGGTGATGTGCTATTAATAGACAGCCAGAAGGGAAGTGGCATTCACAAGATTGGCATTTTTGGGTTTTTTTTTTTTTTTTTTTTTTTTTTTTTGGTTTTCAGCAAGGCAGATTCACAGCACTGACCACAGTGCTCCTGATGACCTGAATAGACAAAATAAAGAATTTCTGGGCTTGGACCACGGAGAGGGAACTGTAGGGAAAGCATCTGTACAAATCGTAGAAAAATCACAACTCCTTTAGAGAACTGAGTCACAAAATTACTTGAAAAGCCCCCTTGGAGGCTGCCTTGTAAACACACCAGATCACCAACCTCCCCAAGGGTGGGTGGGGGCTCCTCAGAATGATAAAGGGAAGTTAGGATCTAAAGCTAAACACAGACTTGACCCAGAGCACTCTGCAGCTGTGTTCTGCACTCTGAAGACAAGACCACCTCTCCAGCAGCCTACAAGGGGTCCATCTCTGTCTCCAAGAATTGCTGTCTCTTTGAGGTGGCACTTATTCCTCCCTTCACAAGAAAACACCTCCACTGGCCACAGAGTGATGTGTGTGCACAAGACAAGAAGGAACCCTGCATGCTTTAACTGCAGTGTGGAGACAGAAGCCTGGGGGGTGCGGGGGTGAATGAAGTACATTCTCTCAGCATGGTTTTACCTGGGACTTTAAAAAAAAAAATGGCGTGTAGTAGTAATTATTACTTAACTAAGAACTTTATAGGAATACTCGTTTGTCTTTAGATAGAATTTAAAACCTGATGTTGTTATAGGTTTGATTAGAGGAAAAAAAGGGAAGGAAGGAAACTAAGATCATATGCTCACTCTTGCATAAAATATATACTTTATGTGTTTGAGAGCAGAAAAAAAACAGATAAATGCAAGTCATCATTCAATCATTTTGTAAAAGATTCACAGGGGGAAATGATAGTATAGAGTAGTATAGAGCTATAAACCCTAAAACAGAAATCCCAAATGAATTTGGAAAAGAACACTGCCATAGCCACCTAAGCATTATTTACTTTGTGTCTTGTGATGGAGGCAGAAAAAAACAGGCATCTCACACGATGTAAAGAGAATCGTATGGCAGACGTTTATGCAAAGCTCACAGATTTATAGTTCACTCTGAATAACCACTTGAGAAACATGTGAGGTAAAGAATACTCTTCTGCCTGGTTACAACCCTAACAGAAGAGAAAGGTAGACCTCATTTTTCAGAAAAACAGTAGGCTACACCTTGAGAGATGGCTAAAGGCAAACCCATTACTATCTTATCAGGATATATACCTCTTTAGTTTGCCTAGAAAGCCCATCACCCACATCAGGACCACAGTTTTGCTTGAGTTATAAGTTGGTCAAAAAATATAACTATATACCCAGGTACAAATTTTTAAAGTAAATTTATAAGAATTTTTTCTATACGCCTACTGAAAGTCGCTATCAATACATGCACACATAGAAACCATTTTCTAAATTGTTATATATCATTTATTATTATTCCTATGTATTTCTATGTACTATTTACTAACTTGCACAATATGTAGGTGTATTTTTGCTGTTGTTGACATATTTGTTAGCCGAAAATTCAGATTAGCACAAAAGTTCATTAGTAGGCACTTTGTTAAACAAACCATTACACAAATATGCAATGGAATGCTATATATCTTCAAATAAGTGCACTAAGGATTACTGGGAAGATCTCTGTGATAGTAAATAAACGACTTTTTGCAAGTTGGCTGATAGCAAATAAATAATTCAAAGAATAAAACACTATGTCCTTTATGGCATCCTTTGAAATTACAAGTTGGCAACAGAAAAATAATCCATATTTGTTTCTAATGAGCGTCTGGAAGGTACAAAGATTTTAAATGAAGATATTATACAAGAACACGTTGAAAACTGGACAGTAAGATAGAAAAAGAAGTATTTACTGTTTATCTTTCTGGTCATTTTTTTGATAATTTTTAAATTGCAAAAGCCAACTGTTTAATGCTCACAACAATCCATTAGATGAAATACTTCCTTAAGAAACAAAGGGGACATTTTTAAACTGTAAATGGAATTTGACCTGAGATCCCAGTAGAAACGATGAAATTAGTTAAGCCAGCCTTGCTTAGCTGGTACTCTGGCCTCCAGCCATCCTGTGGTAACCCTGTCAAGTGAAGTCTGTATTCGGTCACCAACTCAGACAAAGCAGTGACTTCCAAAAGCTGTTACACCTTGCCACAGAAAACACCCATACCTTTGTCAAAATGGTTCTTCCGCCCATGAGGGATTCGGTGAATAGCCAGAATAAAGCCATCTCTTGTCTGGACTGAGTGTTCCTCACCGACATATCCCCAGTGCATGATTATCTCAGTCTACGGAGAAAAAGGACAATGGGTATGCTATGGACCGTGATTCTTCCATCTCCAAAAATGTCAGGCCAAGAAGAAAACAAATGCAGTCAGTCAGTCTCAGTCTCAGTCTCAGTCTCAGTCTCAGTCTCAGTCTCAGTCTCAGTCTCAGTCTCAGTCTCAGTCTCTGTCTCTGTCTCTGTCTCTCTCTCTCTCTCTCTCTCTCTCTCTCTCTCTCTCTCTCTCTCTCTCTCTCCTTTTTAAGGGACTTAACTTTGCTCAATCTAGTAACCGGAGATCCCATGTAAAGACCCAGTCATTTGTATTCATGGACTCATGGGCATTTCATCACTCCCCACGATCTGCACCCGGTGTGTCAACTGTGGGTCCTTATTGCTTCCCATCATGCCAACCAGGCACAAAGAGAGACTTCTTTTCTAAATACTCCAGCTAACATTTTTCATGTTCTAAAGTTCCTGACCTCGGCAATAAGGCTAAACAAATGTCATCTGAAGGACACGAAACTGATGGAAGACAAAGCTGAAAACTGGGAAACCGCCATTAAATGTACCTCCCCACAAGGAAAGCGCCATGGTGCAAGTGTGGCGGAGTCCCCAGTGGGCAGGCATAGTCAAATGTATGGAAGATCAAAGTGTCCACTATCCTCTCTGCCATAAATACCTGAAAGACTAGAATTTCATTAGTCCCTTAGGAAGGAACTGTTAAGGGGGTGGAGGCGGGGCTTGTGTCATGCCATACTTTCCTATCTAGGAACTTGTTTGTCTCCGCAGTCACCCTTTTCTTCGGCTGGGTCAATCCATCGTTTTAAAGCTGCTGTGTCATTAATAATCTATATTTTCTTTCTGTTGTATTCTTACATGTGGTTTTACTCAGATTTCACTGTTTACTTAAGATTCATAATTTTGAAATGTTTTCATCAATTCAAGTGGGGTTTTGGGGTTCGTTTTTTGTTTTTGTTTGTTTTTAGCTTGGAGTTTTCTAATGGTTCCTTCTAATATTTTCACAACTGTACTGAGTTGTGTTCCGTGGACATTCTTAATCACAGCTCAGGCTCTGCACTCACAAAGGCAGTCTCGGAAACGACTTACACAGTTTGATCAGTTTTAAAGTGTGTTTTAAATGGTTTAAAAATAAAATTACTAAAGAGAAAACATTATTTAGCATAGGCTGTGCATCTCCTTCAGCAGCCCAATGTCTGGTTTTGTAAGCAGTATCCAGTGGGAAAAGTATAGCAAACAGCGTCTACAATTCAGGAAAAATGAAAAGCATGAGGGGCCGTAAAGAGCTTAGGGTTATAACATCATGACCCTGTTTAAGAAAATGGCACATGTCATCACTGCATTTTAAAAGCATATGACCTTTAGAAACTCACCACGTTCATGTTTACTTCAGGGTCCAAAGCTGATACTGTGCTCGTGGACCCCCAGGAAAGCAGGATCCCAATGACGAAACGGACCACCAGGCCCTGGAGTTGCATGTTTCTTCTGTTTAATGTAGCCAGCTGAATATTACCACACAAGCATGTCTCAACAGACCACGGGTTTCTTTAAAAGTCTTGAACCAAATTTAAGATAAATAAAATCCCACAGGGAAGACAGATGTGAACTGAATGACTCCAGCAGTCTCTGGCAATGGAAAACATCAATTTGTTTTAACTAAGAGGCCTCTAGAACCACCAACCCCAGGTAACACACATGGCCTTGTACACTCATGCACCACCTCCTCACAAAGTGAAACAAACTATTTCTAAGAGCAGCAGCATGCAGAGGAACTCAGGAGAAGGCAAAGGAAGAGCCCTAGAATTCCCCCACCCTTTCTGCCCTGCATCAGATTTAAATATAGTTTTTAAGTTCAGCCTACATTTGCTCTTACCTACAGCTATATAGGAAATTTGTTCTTTCCGGAAATTGTATGTCAGGATTCAAAACTGTCACTCAAGATAATGAAAATGAAGGGAAAGAAAAGAGAAACTCTCTGTCAACAAAGATTATTACCCCTGCTGATGGCTCGAAATTACAGTGTAGCAAAGTGCTGGAGACGCTCAGAGTGAGGAGAAACAAGTCTCCAACAGTGCTCAGACTAAGGTTAGAATGAGTGTTAGGGATGTAATCCAGGCCTTTTAAAAATGCTTATGATCATTTTTAAAACACAGGTGCACATATCCCTAAAGACTTGTACTTAAATTACAGCAGCTTTGTATATAATGACCAAAAGTGGATGGGGGGGGGGGGGTAAGCCAAATAAGTGACTAGTTAGCAAAATTGTATGTATACACACTTCACCAAAATACACACAATATGGACAAATCTCAAAATAATTATGTACATGAAATAAGCTGGAGGGGAAAGAGAAGAGAGGGAAGGAATTGTTCCGCTGTATATAAAACTTGGAGCAAATGTAACCTAATTTATACTGGCAGAAAACAGATTAATGTCTGGGGAGTAAAAAAAGGAGAGGAAAATCCCAAGAGCATGCGCAGGGACTCTTCAAGGTGCTATGGATGCTCGTACTTCTGACTATACTCATTTCCTGCTATTTGTCCATGTCAAAACTTAGACGTTCCCACAGTGTGTCCTGCTAGTCACCGTTGATATCTCAACACTGTTGCTTGAAAATAGTAAATAAATGAGGACTCTCTTAAACTAAGCACTCCACATTTCATAGGAAATTGGCTGTCAGGAAACTGCAATTTCTTCTGAAGTTATTTTTTTTTCCCAGCATTTCAGACAGGGGAGGATAATCTCTGGAGTTTGTCCTGGTCACGAATGCTTTTAGTTCCCAGCATAGTTTTATGTAGCACAGCCTAAGGCTGCCTTTTAACTTCAGGTCACTGTCCCAGAGGCCCTTCAGTGCTAGAGAACAAGAGAAAGCAAACTGAAAAGCGGGAGAGTGTTTAAAAAAAACAAAACCAAACAAAAAGTAGATCGATAAATAAAGGTTCTCAGCGCAACTTAAAATAAGCACGTTTATTTTTGGTGGAAGCCGTTTTTACAGAACCTGATACAGTCTCCGAAAAGCATTCACACCGAGGGGTGACTGGAGAAGGTACTCGCACAGACGGTCACCCATTAGACTCCCTTCCAATCCAGCGCTGGTGCTCAATAAACCTAACAAGCAATTCTTACAGAAGTTGTCTGATAAAGAAAGCTCTGAGCGGGGTTCAGTGTGCTAGTATCGGTGCTTACAAACACCTTTATTACAATTCTTATGGCTTTGCAACATTATCTGTCTGCCTTCATTTCACAGGAGAAAGAAAGTAGGGGTGGGGGCAGAGCTGAAGTCTGATTCAACTTTGAACC
Organism: Arvicanthis niloticus; assembly: GCF_011762505.2. Taxonomy (NCBI): domain Eukaryota; kingdom Metazoa; phylum Chordata; class Mammalia; order Rodentia; family Muridae; genus Arvicanthis; species Arvicanthis niloticus. Next base: position 141,349,340 of record NC_047658.1, read on the forward strand.
TTCAGGACTCTCACAACTCCTGCAACAATAGTACAAATGTTGCCTTTGAAAAACCGGCTGGAGCAACTCCGCAGTTCAGAGACAGACGAAAATAAAGCTTCAGGGTAGTTTTCCAATAACTGCTAAGCTATTGGCAATGCCCAGCTGCAGCAGTGCCTACTACAATCTGCTGTTTCTCCACCAACTCAACAGTCCTACTAAACTCATTTTTCAAGATAATGGGAACACACTAGTCAAATGCTAGGAGCAAGGGGCTAGCTTATTATACAGCAGTATCACCAGAGGTTTTAACCAGGACCCACGCCCAAGTTTGCTACTGACCATGCAGTTAGCTAACACTACCTGGGAGAGCTAGCGGGAGGAAAACATGAAAAGAACTGAGAATCAGGCATTCTGCCTGTCCCCAAGTCCAAGAACTCTGGGCAGGGTACCTGACCGTCGATCGCGCCTGTCCAGGAAACGGGAGGATACCCAGGGAAGGGCAGTCCACGTCTTGTTGATGCCCACAGAACAGCCGCCCCCAAAGCACCTCAGGTACCCAACACAGAACGTGCCCGGGAGCAAAGCAACTGGAGGCCAGAGACCGTGGTGGGGCCTCCTCTACCAGCCCTGGCGATCTGCAGGGCACCAGCTCTCGAGCCCGCTGCACCGAGCCAGGCCCGATGCGGTCACTCACCCGGAGTGGTCCTCTAACCTCTTTGTCCAAGAACAGTGCCCACTACAACTAGGCGAGCGTGGCTGACCCGAGCCTACAACGACATGGTGGGAGGGCCGATCCACCACTCTGCCCAGGTCTTTCGCACAGCCAATCAGAGCAGTCCATCGCCGGGAAGTGCCCCAGTGACTCCACCCCTCCCGGCCATCCGCCTAGCACTGGGGAAGCAGACTCAGAGGAGCATGCGCCTTCAGTCCACCCTAGAGCCTCAGCCCAGCACGGCCCTGCTCCAAGCTCAGCCAGTCAGAGCTTCTTCCTCCTCCTCTAAAGCTGGTGGGTAGCCTGTATACGGAGACTTAGCACTTAGCAAGGAATCCTAAACTTTTTCCTCTCATGACCTTCTTTCACTTCAGAAATTGTCATTCAACCTCCACTAGATAGGTATACAAAAATAAGTATACAAATCAAGCATTTTTTGATAATAAATTATAAAGAAATTTATTTGTAAAAAATTCTTTGATATATATACCATATATATACATACACATATACGATTTTCTTCATTTTCTGAGAACAAAAACAAATTGGCGTACTAGTGAAACAGATATGCTTACTTTTACAAAAAGATATCTTGACTGAATACTTAATATTGTTGGACCCATTCATCAACATCCAAGTTTTTCAGAATTGGTTGATATTCTGATGCTATTAGTGTCGATGATAAGACCACTGTAGCCTATAAATACATAGCACAGAATGGAAGAAGTATTTTCAGAGACATTTCAAAAATTGCTCAAGTTCTGTCCTATCTCAAGCCAATATTCAATTTACGAACTTTTTTATGAAACTCAGTCAGGAATCCAAACACTGCTTTTAAGATCCAACATTGTAACACAATAGAATTTCAAAGGTTTGCTGCTTTTATACGTATATGCTGAGGAATGACAGTGGGAAAATGTTAAAAGCCTTGGCTTTCCATAATTTAACTGTTATCTTTCTATAACAGCAGAAAACTTTTTATATGCAGTGCAAACACTGCAACTCATAACTAATGTGAACAAGGGTATGTCATGCAGTCTGTCTGAGGTACACGTTGGCACACAGGGATCAAAGTGCACATGTTGCATGTACAGAATGTGCATAACACAGGCAAGTACTGCCAGAAACACATCACATTCCGACATGTTTGATTTTGAATCCACTTTTGTAATTACACATCCAGGAGCCTTTTAGTGTTACCAATATTTTTTGTGATACCTCCATGTGCCGTTGTAACCTACAGTTTAAAAGGCCAGGACCTAGAACACATGAACTTTATAAATAAAAACAAATGAGCCCCCCTGCAGGTGCCAGGGATGACGGTTGTGAGCAGACCATGACCACGGAGCATCCTACCCATTGTGACAATACGTCCTCTCCATGGACTCTCGCTACAAGGCCTCTGCAGCGCCATTTTACACAAATAGAAACTGAGTTTAGGGGCTGGAGGGATGGCTCAGTGATTAAGGACACTGACTGCTCTTCCAGAGGTCCTGAGTTCAATTCCCAACAACCACATGGTTGCTCACAACCATCTGTAATGGGATCCAATGTCCTCTTCTGGTGTGTCTGGAGAAAGCTACAGTGTGCTCACATACATAAAATAAATAATGCAAAAAAAAAAAAAAAAAAAAAAAAAAGAAGAAGAAGAAGAAGAAGAAGAAGAAGAAGAAGAAGAAAGAAAGAAAGAAAAAGAATGAAAGAAACTGGGTTTAGAAAGGTTGTTTTGCCTTAAGTCACTGAGATAGAAAGTAACTAACCCATACTACCAAGAAATTCCTCTACCCAGATGAGGAAAAACATACCCGCCCACTTCTGGCTTTAGGCCATTATAATATACAATGACTTGTGAATAACCCAGAGGCTATAATAGGAAGCTGCTGGCTGGTGGTGTGATTCGTGGTGAATGTGCTCAAGGTAGACTTTTTTTTTTTTTTTTTTTTTTTTTTTTTTGTCCTGGGGAGGACAGACACCAAGGCTTCACACCTGCTAGGTGTCATAATTAGCTTCAGTTGTAAAATTTGACATATCCCTGAAAATGAAACCTCAACTGTAAAAAAAGCATCCATTTATTGGCCTGAAAAAATATGTTTGGATTTTTTTTTTAATTCCTAAATGTTGTGAACAGCATCTTTCCATAGGCAGGTGGGCCTGGCATATATATGGAAACATTAACTGAACAAGTCAGAGGAAGCAAGTCAGTAGCTTCCATCCCTGTCTCTGGGTTCCTTCCTTGTGTCCTGCCCTGAATTTCTTTGATGACAGACTGGAATTTCGAAATTGAAATAAACCCTTTCATTCCCAATTTAGTTTGGTCAATATTTTATAATATGAACAGAAAAGAAAACAAAGCAAGTATTAGACTGCAGAGGGGTGATGTCCTTTTCTGAAAATAGTCTTGCCTTCAGAGAGACTGAACTTTTGCCAGGCCTTGAAACCAAGTTGGCAGTCTGCCTTGAGATCATTCTACCTGCTTAAATTTAATCTACCTTGAAAAAGACAATGTAGCTAACCCAGCTATGCCTTGAACTTCCCAGATGATCAGCTTTTACAACTTAAGCTAAATGTCCAACTTTAATTTTAAACTATGTACTCTTCCATGCCCCTGAGCTAACTTAGAGTAATTGGTGTGTGTGTGTGTGTGTGTGTGTGTGTGTGTGTGTGTGTGTGTTATGGTAATGATTGCTGTCAAGAGTCTGATAGCAATATTAAACAACAAATATGCACCGTAAATGTTGGAAGCAACACGTGGGTATGCCTGAGAAGATCCGCGTGCACGCTGGTAAATGCTCTTCCACAGTTTTCCTGCTAAAACTCTGTTAAAAAGTTCTGCTTAAAAAATATATATATCTTCATATCCTTCCCATACCATGTTTTTTGTACTATCCAATAAGTACAGAGCCAAGTTCTTTGTTAGGAATAGGCAAGTCAGAAAGGCAACAGGGTCAGATCGAACATACAATAGAGAAGTAACAGACAGGTCATAGACCACAGTCTAAAGATAGATGACACAGGAAGAAGAGAGAATGCAAACACAGGCTCGCTCTTGGTCTAAACTACTTCAAGGGGAATTTTCTTTTGTCATTCTGTAACGTGTGAGCCAAGCAATACAGCTTTAACCCCAGCTTCAGGATAAGTACTTCACATTATAAACAATATTGTATATTGTATAAAGTATATTGGCAAATACTGAAACAATAATATTATTAGAAATTCTGCTTCCAGCCATGATAAAGTAACAATGATTAGATGTGCTCTCCCATCTTACACAACCAGGGAAAAACAGCAACTTAGGGAACAGTCGTTTCCTATTGGACAACATACAGGGTTGGCAAGCAAGCTCCAATAAAAAGAGAACAAGGAAAATGAACCCGGCCGTGCACAAAAGAGTGCCTGTTGAGAACTCCCAGGTTACAGAGCAGAGCAGAAATTCAGATACAATCCAGCAGTTCCTTTTAGTAACGGAGACAGGAAACTTCAGGAGACCTGAGGCAGCAGGCTGTTGTGGAGGAGGCTAAAGAGAAAGAACTTCCCTAAAGTCTTCAATTTGACATTAACCTTCCTCCTTGTAAGGGAAGAAATCACACTACATCTGGCTACAGAAAAATTAGTTTTAGGTTAATGTTGTTGAAAATATAATTACTGGAGTCGACTCCAAATGTTTCTTTACTGAGGTACCCCAACAGTTCAATGAAGAAAAGCTGAACTTTGCAACAAATAACATTGGAAACCTTGATGGAAGTATGTCTCTGGAGACAGGCTTTGAGGAAAGACTCACCCCGCATCCAGTTTTCTCTCTCTGTACTTGTGAATCAAGGTGTGTTGTCTCAGCCTCCTGCTCCTGACACCAGGCCTGCTGTCTGCTGCCATACTGTCACCACCGTTACAGACTCTAACCCTTGGAGCTGTAAGCTAGACAACAACAACAAAACCAGAAACCACAAAACCTCTTTCTTCTAAAAAGCATCCTTGGTAGTGGTGTTTTATCACAGCAGCTGAAAAGATCCAGTCTCTTCTGAGACTCAAGACAATCTGTTAACTGTAAATCCCGGTAAAATTTTTAAAAAATCAAATTATATACTTTCAACATTTAATGGCGCGGAATACACATTATCACTCTGCAAGGGAAGAATGGGGTTATGGTTAATCAGTACTGAATCAAAGCAAGGCCAAAACCCAGAAGGAGATAACAACAAACGTTGCAGCACCATCCGCTGTACCAGTAGACTCAGATGGCTCTGCCCCACCAGCTTTGCTACCTGCACAGTCAGATCGCTTAATACAGCACACAAGATTGTGACCCATAAAAGAGGAAAAAACAAAAGATTTTAAAAGATCTTAAGAAGATGTTTGCTCTTCAAAAGGCCATCTGGAATGATAATGAGGTATTGCTTTATACATACAAGGACGGCCATAATTGTTTTTGAGGCTGATAACAGTCAATGTTGATGAAGGCTGGAAGGACTTTGAACTCCCACACACTGCTAGTAAGAAAGTAA